>NC_134534.1:181314046-181636127 GCF_050624435.1 Tenrec ecaudatus
AATCAATGCCCCTGAAAGCCGCAGTCCAGAAACCAAACTGCATATCACACTGGGGGAAATCTACAACAGAAAGACTTCTTTAAATTGTTAAAAATCAAAAAGGTCACTTTGAAGACTAAGTGATTTTGCCTGACTCAAACTGTGGCCTTTTCAATCACTTCATCTGCGTGAGAGAGCCGATCTGTGAAAATTAAGAAAGTCCAAAGGAGCATTGATACCTGTCAGTTACAGTGCTGGCAGAGAGCATTGGATGGACAGGGACTGCCAGCTGAACCATCAAAGCCGCGTTGGAAGAAGTACAGCCAGAATGTCCCTTACAAGAGAACACGGTGAGACGTCATCTCACATGTACTTTGGATTTACCTAGAGCAGTGGATCTTAGCCTGTCTCATGCAGTTCCTCATGTGGTGGTGACCCCAACCATAACATTATTTTCATTGCTACTTCATCACTGTCATTTTGCTACTGTTAAGAATTGCCATGTAAATATCTGATATGAAGGATGTATTTTCATTGTTACAAATTGAACATAATTATAAAAGCATTGTGATGAATCACAAAACAATATGTAATTCTACATTGTGAAATATTTCTTTCTAATGACAAATCAATTAAATTTTGTCGTGAAGCAGGGTGTAACATGGGTAAAAGTCTTCACACTGGGTACTCATAGGTGGGCATATCTGCATGTGGGTGGACCTGCTTGGAGACAGATAGAGGAGCAGTATCTAAATTCCTAAGACCATGGGAAATATGTGTTTTCTGATGGTCTTAGGCGACCCCTGTGAAAGGGTCGCTCGACCCCCAAAGGGGTTGCGACCCACAGGTTGAGAACTGCTGACCTAGAGGGTCTAGTCTCCGAGAAGGCCATCCTGCTTGGTAGAGGGGCAATAAAAGAGGAAGATCCTCCAGATGGATTGATGTAGTAGCTGCCTCAGTGGGTGCATACATAGCAAGGACTGACTGTGAGGTGACACGGGACCACGATTGACGGCAACAACCAGGCATGTGTTAGACATCCGAAACAAATTCTGATTCAGACTCTGTGGAAAACCAAATAAATTACATAAATACTTTCATTTCTAGAGGGCAGGGTGGGGGGTGGGGACGATGATGACAAGAAACTATGATCTGAGTAAAGCTTTTGGTCCCCATAAATTAGACCCTTTGTTTCAAGAGGCAGCAGAGCCATGGTGCTGTAACGATTCCACATGGGGCTGGTCACCAGCAAGGTGGGTCCCTCAAAGCCCCTGCCACTCTAGGGGAGAAAAATGGGGCTTTCTTAGAACCCATGGGAGCCATTCTGCTCTGTCCTCCAGGGTCACAGGGAGTCCGAATGGACTCCATGGCAGTGAGATGGTTGGTGGGGGTGGTCTTGTTTGTTTGTTTGTGAGTAAATTGTTTGAGGGGAGTGACCAAGTCTGATGCCTCTCTGTACCTCCATGTCAAGCCAGTACAGTGATTTCTAGATAACAAAGCACGTCCTTGTCGAGTAATTTCCATGTGGAAAATAGCACTATAAACATCATGGGTCTCTCCAACCGTTTCTTCTGATCATTTGAGTATGTCTTGAAATTTGACCAAAGTGCGATAGCTCATTATCTATATGATGGTTTGCAGAACATTTGTACAAGCATAACTCATTTTATTTGGAAAATCTTTGGAAGTTGTATTGTATGCCTATGGACAAATAGTGTTCCCTTCATTTCTGGCTCTAAATCCTATTTCTTGTTCATTGTAGAAACTACTTATATCCTGTTGCTCATGTCTGTACTAACAAGCTGTTAACGCATGGCTTTATTCCTTAATTATCATAGAATTTTAAGAATTTTTAAAAATTATGGAGATGTAGGTGAAAGAGCAAATTGGTTTTCCACCCAACAATTGGTTCATGTTTGTGTTGTGACATTGACTGCAATCACTATGATATAGCGTTATTTCCATTTCTTCCTCGTATTTATCATTTCTGTTTGTCCTTTTCTGCCTTTTATCCCTCGGAAAATACTGTCCTTGTTTTTGAGCTTGTATGTTTGATTGTTCCAAGGGGCGTGCATCTCCTTGGCGGTAGTGTTTATCTGTAGACCTGTTTAGAGTAAGGTGACTAGATTTTAACATTGGTAAAGCGGGACACCATTGATAAAACTCATATCCTGGGGAAATAGTCATATGGCATCCGAAAACCATATACCCTAGCTTGTCCTGCATTCTTTCAAAAAATCAGGACTTTTTAAAAATGCCACGGGACGGGGGAAACACTGTTAAAAATCAGGACTGTTCCACCAAGAGTAGGACTTTTGGTCACCTTAGTTTAGAGTTTAGATGAAAGTTGAGCTGTGGAGATGATTTCCATCCCTGCCCTGAAGTGTGGCTAAGGGCCAGGTCTGGGGAAGAGGTGTGGGGTGCAACCAATCTCTATAAGACAAGAAAGCCAGTTCTGCTTTAAAATTTTGTGTTTTATTCTACATGTGCTCTTACTCTATCTAGGATTTCCTATTGTGATCCCATTCAAGGCTGTCAACAGCTGACGCTGGGCACCATCTAGTTCTTCTGATCTCAGGGTCCTGAAGCTCATTAGACCTTCGGATTAATTTGTTTCCTTGCTTCTTTGATGTTTTTCACTCTTGTTTTCTCTAGCGAGGCTGAGGCCAATACTTGGACCTCAGATGGTGGATCTAAGACTACAGTTACTACTCATCAAAGCAGGATGTAGAACATTGTCATTTTGGCCTATGCTCCTCCAATGGAGCCTGATGTTCCCGAGACTATGTTCCTGAGTCCTAAGGCACAGCAACTCTTTTCCTTGAGGCATATAGTTGAGTTTTTCATGACTTTGCTTCCAGTGTGCTCTACTACAGTCATGCATATATTTAAGTAAACGCTTATGTAAAACCCCCCTTGATCAAGCCTAGGTGCATTCACGAGTGCAGTTCCACTTACCTTCCTACCTTTGTTCAGCTGGAGTGCCTGTCTATACCCCACTTTGGGATTATTGCTACTGTTATGGCAGCACTGGGGGTGGAATAACATTGACCTGTGTTGCTTTTAACTCTGGTGCCACTCCCAGCGTCTTCCTTTGCCTGAACCATTCATGTTTTATAGTGTAATGCCTTTACCTTTACCCAGTGAAATACCTATGTAGCCACTACTAAATAATTTACCTTCCTTTTCCTTCCCACCTCTGGTAACCATCAAAGAATGTTTCTTTCTGTGTGTAAACTATTTCTTGACTTAAATAAGTTTTATTGGCACATAATTCATGTATCATACAATTCAATACTCCAATCATTTACACTCAACTAGCCGCAAAACAGAGAAAAACAAATGGAAAAGAAAGCAGAAAATATTAAAAACTGGAACCACTTCAAAATGGGTCAAAAGGGAGATCACATGTAAAGGTGTTCAGGTGGAACCTGACTGCATCTGCCGTAATGCGTTCTGCAGAGAGCACAGCGCGTCACCATCCTGGTCTGTGGTCAGGGAGGAGTCACCAGAGGTTTAATTCTCGTGCATTTCCTGTTTGCTTTTTTAAAAAAAAACACAACTGAAACAAGTTAAAACTGAATCAAAAGGGAGATCACATGATAAGATTATTACATTTTAACCTAGCTGTATCTGCCTTAATCAACTTTACAGTGCTTTCTGTAGTGGTTTCATGCCCTATTTGTTCTTTTGAGATGGATAATTTCATCCAGCATGTCGTCCTTTAGGTTCATCCACGTTCTGGGGTGTTCTGTGGCTTCGCCCTTATTCTGGAGCACTGCATAACATTCCATTGTGTCCATGTACCATAGTTTGGTTATCCATCTGCTGATGGCCACTGAGGACATCTCCAACTTTTTGCTATTGGAAATCGTGCAACATGAACATTAGTGTTTATCTGTTCAGGTTATCGGTCTTATTTTGCTAGGCTATCTACCTCGTAATGGAATTGCTGGTTCATATGTTATTTCTCTTCACAACTTGCCAAGTTTTCCGTAGCGGTGGAACTATTTTACAGCCCCAACTGTGTGTGAGAGTTCCTTTCTCTCCACACCCTTGCCAGTATTTGCACTTTTACTTATTTTTGAATTTTACTATTAATGCTGGGGTGAGATGATCTTTCCTCATTATTTTGATTCACATCTCTTTAGCAGAAGTTCTCAACCTGTGGGTTGAGACCCTCTTGGGGGGGTCGAATGACCCTTTCACAGGGGTCGCCCGATTCATAACGGTAGCAAAATTACAGTTATAAAGTAGCAACAAAAATAATTTTATGGTTTCGGGGGGCGTCACCAACACATGAGAAACTGCAATAAAGGGTGGCGGCATGAGGAAGGCTGAGAACCACTGTTTAATGGCTAGTGATTGTGAGCGCACCTTCATGTATTTCTTGGCCACCTGAATGTCTTCTTTGCTGAACTGTCTATTCGTGGCTTCTGCCCATTTTTTAATTAGCTCGTTAGTGTGGTTTTTGTTGTTCTTGATGATGATGCATTGAAGTTTTCTCTAAATTTTAGAGATCAAGGTCTTGTCCAATATGTCATTGCCAACATTGTTTCCCCTGTGAGTTCACTTTTAGCTCTTCTTGGTGACATTTTTGATGTACATAAGTGTTTAAATCTTAGGGGGGGGGGTCTTACTGGTCTAGTTTGTCTTTTGTTAACTTATGCATTACAGATCTGTTGGATAGTCTATTTCTGTGATCTACTAGGACTCCTATCCTTGCACCCATTTTTCTTTGGTAATGTTTGTAGTTTTAAGTTTTACATTTAGGTCTTTAGATCATCTTGAGCTAGTTTTCTTCATGTGACTTTAGACATGTATTCTGTTTCATTTTTCTGCAAATGGATGTCAGTTCCAACATCATTTGTTAAAAGACACCATCTCTCTTTTTTGTTTAATGTTTTCTGCCCTTTGTCAGAGATCAGCTTTCCTTAAGCTGGTAGATTTACTTCTGGGTTCCCAATTCTGTTCCATTGGTCTGTATGTTGGTCATTGGACTAATACTATACTGTTTTGATTTTCGCAACTATGTAGCAGGTTTTGAGGTTCAGATTGTGAGATCTACATAGCTATTCTTCTATAGTGGTGCTTTACTTCTCCAACTTTCTGTTACTTACCACAGAAAGTTGCTGATTAATTTCTCTCTCTTTAAAGAATGATACCGGAATCTGGGTAGTGGTTGTTTTACGTCTCTACATCTGTTGGGCTAGTATTGACAGTATCACAATGTTGTCTTCCTATCCATGAGCCTGGTATATTTTTCCTTTTAACTAGGACTTTTTTGACTCTTAGTGTTTTGTCTCTTTCTTGGTATAGGTCTTTTGTGTCTCTGGTTAGATTATTTCTAAATACTTCCATCTTTTGCATGGTTATTATCAATGACATTGTTTTCCTGGTTACTCCCGTAAGGTTTTCTTTGTTAGTATAGCGGAAACCGACTGATTTTTGTGTTACTTTTGTACCCTGCCAACTTTGCTGAATGCTTCTTGTAGTCTTAGCAGTGTTTTTGTTGATTCTCCGGGATTTTCTACATATGGGATCATCTGCAAATAAAGAGTTTTACTTCTTTGTCAATTTAGATGCCTTTCACGTCTCTTCATTGCCTTACAGCTCTGGCTAAGACTCCCAGTACAATATTGAACCAAGGTGATGATAAAGTGCATCCTTGTTCCCATTCTCAAGGGGAATGCTTTCAGATTCTCACCAATGAACATGATGTCGGCCACTGTTTCTGTATATGCCCGTAACTATTAAAGAATTTTCTCTCGTGTGTTAGGCTGAGTTTTGTAGAGAGAGAAAACCAGTGACACTCTTATATGAATAAGAAATAACTTTATATCAAAAAAGTGATTTTATATTAAGAAAGTGGCCCAGCCTAGTCCAACTGAAGTCCACGAGTCAGATGCTAGCTCGAACCCCCGTCAGACTCACATAGCCGCCAATCAATGCAGCAGGGAGGTGAAGCCAGAAGCTGGGAGACCACAGGCTTGTGGGTGCACTTGCATGTGTCCAAGGTTCAAAGGAACATGGCAGGTCAACCATGGCTCCCAGGTTTGGGGAGCCCCTTGAGTCACTGGCCTCAGGGGGCACACATAGGACCTGGTCACACAGGTGGAACAGGGACAAGAGAAAGAGTCCTCCACAGTGTCTATGATAAAGAGGCCACACCCCTGAGGAGGTGTCATCAGGCTTTGACCTGATTGTTAGATTGGACTTCACTCCTACCTTCCTCAGGTGCAACAAGTTGATTTAAAATCTGACCGTCACACTTCTGTTCCTACTTTGCCGAGCATTTTTCTTTTCTATCAAGAATGTCATATGCCTTTTCTGTACCCTTTGATATGATCATGCGGTTCTTTTTTCTTTTTAAATATGTATATCACATAGATTGTTTTTCTGATAGTGAGCCAACCTTGTCTAACTGGTATGACTTCCAGTTGGTCATGATGTGTTGTTTGTTTTTCCTGTGTTGTTGTTGTTGGGATTCTATTAGCAAGGACTTTGTGGAAAATTTTTGCATTTATGTTTACGAGGGGTATTAGTCTATAATTTCCTTTTTTAGTGGTGTTTTGCTTGGTTTATCGGGGTTATATTTGCTTCATAGAATTAGCACGGGTACATTCTTCCTCTTCTGTGATCTGGAATAGTTTGAGTAGAATGGGTGTCGGCCCTTCTCTAAGGTTTGGTGGATTTCACCAGTGAAGCCATCTGGGATATGACTCTTTTGTTGTGAATCTTTTGTTTTTAAATGACCTTTTGAATTTATTCTTTTTGTGATGGGTCTGCTAAGAATTCCCACCTCAGAGCGTTTTAATTTGGGTGGGTAGTGTGGTTTTAGAAATGGGTCTGTTTCTTTTAGGTTTTCAAGTTTGTTGAAGTACAAGTCTTCGTATATTTTGTTATTAGCCTTTTAATTTCAGTTTATTCTGTCCTTTCTTACAGTGACTTTATGCTTTTTTGCTGTCTTTTTTATGGGTTAAGGTCTACATTTTGGTTCTTTTATGCTGTGCGTGTTTGCTGCTGTAGATTGTCCTCCGAGCCCTGCTTTCATCGTGTCTATGAGATGTCTGTATGTTGTGGTTCATTCTCCTCGCATTCAAGGACTTTCAAATTCATTTTTATCCTATTGCTTAGTCGTTTTTAAGGAGTTTCCATGCATTTGATTTTTTCATCTGAATGTTCTTGCTGAGTTCTAGTTTTATCGCATTGTCATCTAAGAAGATGCATTTTAGTATTCCAAAAATTTTAAATTTATTGAGGCTTGTTTTGTAGTCAAACATTCAGGAGAATGTTCTGTGTGTGTTGGAAGAGTGTATTATGTTATTGCTGAAGGGAGTGCTCTGGGTATGTCTATCTGGTCTAGTTGATTGATTGGGCTCGATTAGTTTTCCTATATCTTTGTTGAGTTTCTTTCCAAGTGCTCTGTCCTTTATGGAAATTATTTTGTTCAAGTCCCAGCTATTCTTGCGGCGTTGTCTCTTTCTCCTCTTAGTTGTGCTGAACCTTGATTTAAGTATTTGGGGCTACTTTCATTGGGTGTGCGGTTATGCGCTATGGTTTTGTTCTCTTGTTCGATTGGCCCATTTGTCCCTGTATAATGTTCCTTCTGATCTCTTTGCTGATTTTTACCTTAGCCTATTTTATCAGAAATTAGTATCACCACTATTATTCTCTTTTGGTTTTCATTTGCTTGGTTGATGTTTTCCATACTTTGAATTTTAACCTTTTTCAGTCTTTGTGTCTTAGATGTATCTCTGGTGGGTTATAGGTGGGTTATAGATGGGTTATAGGTGGGTCCTGCTTGTCTATTTGTCCATTTGGTACTCTGTCTCTTGACTGGTGGGTGCAATCCATTTACATTCAATTTAATTGTCAATAGGTGTAAATCCACTGCTGTCATTTTGCATCGTGTGTGTTGCTAAAGACTTCTTTGCTCAATATATTTTTCTGCACCAAATGATTTTTGTTTATGAATTTTCTTATCATTTCCTTCTTTTCTGTGTTAGCAGTTTGTGGGTGTGGTAGTTACATAAACTGGTGTCAATTTGAGACTTAATTTGGACTTAGGGACTTGATCGGGACTGGGCTGGGATGTTTTCTTCATGTAGAATTACTCTTTAAATTAAGCTCTTTCGTATTACACTTTGTTTCTCTAGTCTACCCGGACTGACACAGTGGGTTTGAACCACTCACCTTGCAGTTAGCAGCCCAATGCTTAAGCTGGTGTCAACAGAGCTCTTTAACAAAGCTTATGTCAGCTGTTACGTATTCAACAATATCCTAGACTGGCCCTTCTGCGTTATCCCAAATGCTTTACTTCGTGGTCCAGAAACGGGACTCAGGTTTCAGAATCAGTTTGTGAACTCGGTGTTTTTGAAGGTGGACAGGGGCCAATGCATCCCTCTGCTGCAATGATTGCTGTCAGTGTGATGAATGTAAACACTCCTGTGAGAGTCGGATGAAAATGGCGTCTTTTTTTTTCATCCAGCTTTTAGAGATTTTGTTCTCTAAGCTTTTGCTATAAAATATGAGGCTATGAAGACTCTGAGTTTGACATTAAAATACTATTCCAGAACCTCCCCTTGGCAAATGAGCCCTGTTACATGTAAATCAGAATTTAGCGAAAACCCGAATGCCAAACTGAAGGACTCCATCGCTGCGATAGGTAGAAAGTTTGAGTTGGTATTTCTGCCTCCAGCGAAAGAGAAGGAATTTGCATTAATTCACCAAGAAAAAAATTGCAATCAAATGATTTACACAAGTTAGTCAACTATTTGTCTGATGTTTGCTGTCAGCTCCCATGAAGATTCACAGCCATGCAACCCTGATGTAAATCTATTAGCAGATCGAGTGCCACTCAAATGGATTGAATTGGGTACCATTCAGACTTAAGAAGTTGAGATTTAGTGTCACACATGCTGTACATTAGCAAACCTTTCTTGGAAATGTCCTGATTTTTGTACTATGTGTGTTTTTTAATGTATCGATTTTGTACATAAATTATATATATATAAACTATTGTAGTATGGCAGGAACTATGAATATGTAAAACATAAGAAAATGTATGGTCCTCATCGTGGATTGAAGTTTGTCCTCTCCATCCCCTACCCTCAATATGTCTACTTGGCTAGACTATGGTCCTCACAATAGTTTGGCAGTCATGTAATACTGTGATCATATTACGCCCAGGATATGATCTGAAGTTAGGAGATTAGGGTGGGATGCCATATAAGGAAGGTTCCCTGGGGTGTGGCCTCAACTCACTGCTATTGAGCCAATCCTAAGGAGCAGAAAAAAGGGACATACTATCACTTAGAAAGATGAGCCAGGGCCTAAGTGGAGGGAGTCTTTATTTCTCATATTAGCACAACTAGATAACTAAGATAGCGCTACATATAAGAAGCTAGAAGCTTATGACATGTAAATGCTTTTCATTTTTCTATTTTAAGATTATAGTGAATTAAGTATGCTCTGTTTATAAATTAGGTGATTATTGTATTTTTATTTTACGAAGAGCTGAATAAGAATTGGACTTTATACGTGGTAGTGATTGTGCTAAGATTTAGAGTTAATTGGAACGATAGGCTGGGTTATTTACTCAATATTCAACTGCTCTTGTATACAAACCTCTTTCTTAAACACATATGAGTGTCCATGAGTTTGTTTCTCTAGTCCACCTGGACTAACACAGGAGCTATCTTGCAAATTTCTTGATACAGATGAGGGATCTCAGTATTTCATCATTTGTTGAAACACTTCAATTGATACTCCATAAATTCCTGGAGTCTTTTATTTTTGCAAACGATTTCAGTGCAGCTTAGACTTCGTCTCTCTTTTTGTTTTAAACTGCTTCTTTCAATACCATCAGTTCTTGATCAGATTCTTCCTCTTGAAATAGTTGAATGTTGACCAGTTCCTGTCAGAACAATGGCTCTGTGTCCTTCCACCTTTATTTGAGTCTCTATTCATTAATCAAGAGTTTGACCGTAGAATCCTTCAGTATTGAAACTGGAAGCTTGATCTTTCTCTCAGTTTGCGACAGGCTTAGTGTATTTATTCCCTTTGGGTTTTCGAGTTCCAGCTTTTAGTACATTTCATTCTGTTCATCGCGTCTTCCATTTTCTTTACAGACCGCACGTTTCACAGTTTCTTCTGACATCCACTTTGATCTTCGTTCCTGTCTCTCTGCTGATGCTTGGCTTTCTCCATATGTGATTGTCTTGTTCTCATCCCACAACTCATCTGGTCTTGGATCATTAGTATTCAGAGCATCAGTCTGCTCATAAGATGGCCTATAAATTCAGGTGACATCTATTCACAGTCATATTTTGGCTCTCTTGTATGTATTTTAATTTTCTCCCCTTTCTGCCTGAACTTGCATATGCGCAATTGATGATCCCTTCCACAGTCAGCCTGTGGCCTTGTTTCGGCTGATGCTACTGAACTTTCCCATCATCTCTTCCTAGAGATGTAGTCAATTTGATTCCTGTGGATTCCGTCTGGTGAGGCCCATGTGCATACTCACCCTTATGTTGTTGAAAGGGATATTTGCCATGAAGAAGTCCTTGTTCCTACAAAATTCCATCATGCGATCTCCATGTTGCTTCTATCAACAAGACCATATTTTCCAATCACTGATCCTTCCCCTTTGATTCCAACTTTCACGTTCTTATCACAAATAATTCTTGGAGTATCTTAATTACATATTTGATCAATTTCAGACTGAAGAAGTTAGTTGAGTTTTTCAAATTCTTCATCAGTAGTTTTAGTTGTCGATACGTACATATGAGTACTAGTACTGACTGAACGTCTTTGTAGGAGTAACGATAGGACACTGGCACAGACAGCACTGCACGCTCAGGTAAATCTTGAGATGTTCTTTGTGATGATGGACGTGACCCCATTCCTCTTGAGTTTGTCGTTGCTGGCATAGGCAGCCATCGGACTGTCCTTGTCAAAATGCCCATACCAATCCATCTCTGTTCACATTATAGTGCCTAACAGACTGGTCTTTATGCACACTCTTTTAAATTTTATGTGACTATATAGAATAATATAAAATATGTAATTATATGTTTGTACCGATATTTTAGAATCAACCTCAAGTGCCATTTTAGCTTCTAGAACTGGGATCCTCAAACTTTTTAACATGGGGCCAGTTCACTGCCCCTCAGATCCATTGGAGGGCTGGACTATAGTTTTAAAAAAAACTATGAACAAATTCCTATGCACACTGCACATATCTGATTTTGAAGTAAGAAAATAAATGGGGCAAAAACACCCAGCGGGCCAGATAAATGTCCTCGGTGTGCTGCATGTGGCCCGTGGGCCATAGTTTGAGGACGCCTGCTCCAGAACAATAGTCCTCAACCTTCCTAATACCGTGACTTTCATACAGTTCCTCATGTTGTGGTGACCCCCAACCATAAAATTATTTTTGTTGCTACTTCATAACTGTAATTTTGCTACTGTTATGAATCAGGCGACCCCTGTGAAAGGGTCATTCGACCCCCAAAGGAGTGGCGACCCACAGGTTGAGAACCACTGCGCTAGAAGCTTTTAAAAATTGAAGTAATTTTTCTGTGGTTTGCAGTGTTTTCCTTGTCTTTGTTTTCCCCCATCACACCTTTGCTTGGGAAATTCATGACTCTGAGCTTCAACAGGGATGTCCTTTGGCTTCTTCGTCTTATTCTTGAGTGATATAAATAATTTATCGTTGACTACCTAGTCAGCTCCTCTTCTTATAACCCACTCCTTGATGGCGCTTTCCTAAGGTTGGTCCTGCATTTCATGTCTTCTTGCCTTCTCTCACAGGGTCAACTATCGCCTCTGTGCACTTGATGCCAAAATCGAGTCTCTCTGACTTTCCCAGGCACACACTTTGATTTTCTTGAAAGCTATTTTCCCTGGATACTCTTGTAGTGCCTCGCATTAAACTGTCCCCTAACCAAATATGCCCCAAATGAGACGATTTGCCCTAGAAAAAGGGTACCACTCCACTTCTCTTATCAGAGCCCTGGTGGCATCATGGTTAAGTTCTTGGTTGCTGACTGAAAGGTGGGTGGTTCAAATCCACCCAGTGACCGGGAGAACGACCAAACGATCTGCTCCCTTCAAGATGACAGCCCAGAAACGCCCCTGAGGCAGCCCTGCTTCCTCACATGGTGTCGCTACCAGTCAGAAACGACCCTTCTCTTGATTACACAGGTTGATGGATAGTTAGCTCTTTGCTCTTTCTCCACTGTCTCTTGAATTCTGATCTGTATTTGTTCCTGTGCCCTCTTCACTGTGAGTACCCACTTTACCCGGAATGTTCTGTGCTTCCGCTAAAGCCTGCGTTAAATTTCTCACAAGCTCTTGAGTCATATTGGAAGTAATCCCTTCTTCCTGTGTATTCCTGCATCATTTTGTTTTAGTGGCTCTTAGGCCATTTATCCCGTTTTTGTTTTCTTCCTTTATGAGAACATTTTGGATTCTATGGCATCTCTCTCATTAAGGATTTCTAGTGATGCAAACAGTTAAGCGCTCGTTGCTAACTGAAGAGCTGATCATGAGAACCTAGCAAACAGCTCTGTAGGACCTGGCTTGATGGTCTGATCCCAGAGAGATGAAGCCAAGAAAGCCCTATGCCGCAGTTCTGCTGGGTGGCCTGGGGTCGAAGAGTCAAAACGACTCAGTGGCA
The DNA here is from genome assembly GCF_050624435.1 of Tenrec ecaudatus. Taxonomy (NCBI): domain Eukaryota; kingdom Metazoa; phylum Chordata; class Mammalia; order Afrosoricida; family Tenrecidae; genus Tenrec; species Tenrec ecaudatus. The sequence continues at coordinate 181,326,711 of NC_134534.1, forward strand.
ACCAACCAAAAAATGCCACCATCCTTTCTTCCTTACCGGACTGACATTTTATTGATGGGAAACCCTTTAAAATGTATTCTGATAACGCAATCAATGCCCGACTGCCATGCCAAGTGCTCGGTCTGCCTGTTAAGTGAGTCCGGATGACCAGTCGCCATTGAGCCCTGAGCAGACAGCCTGGTCAGAGAGATGCCGGGAAAAGCTCGGATCCTTCAGGCGTAGTAACCATGTGATGTATTATTATTACTATTTTTTCATGTGTTGTTAATAAAAAATAATAACTCTTTTAGGTGTCAAACTGGTTTGCCAATGCGAGACGTCGGCTTAAGAATACGGTCCGCCAGCCAGACTTAAGCTGGGCGTTGAGAATAAAATTGTACAACAAGTATGTCCAAGGGAACGCCGAGCGGCTTAGTGTGAGCAGCGACGACTCGTGCTCTGAAGGTGTGTTCGTGTTTTCTTTGCTTCGTGTTGGGCGCGAGAAGGTCACCACACTTGCTGTTTTTAGGGCTAAGCCCACTGAATAGTGTGGTATACAAGGAGGGCGCGTTGTATGGCCTGAGGTCACTTCGCTGTTCCAGGACTGTCCGCGACCCGCAGAAGGATGGCCTTTCCCTGTAGTCTATGGATTGACGCGGTGTCAGAATAGTGTGCAGGGAAATCCCCTAGAATCTCTGCTCCCGTTTGCCTGAAAATTAATCCCGAATACCAAGGATAGCCCTATACACTTTCAAGATTTCCCCCCATGTTTAATGGTTAAAAATGACAGTGGAGGGACTGGGTGACAGAATCTACTGCCCCGTGGCATGTGTCTCCTGCAGATGGCGAGAATCCGCCCCGGAAGCACATGGCCGAAGGGGCCTACACCAAGCCAGGTCACCACCCGGCGCTGCAAAGCCAGAGCTCGGTGATCCAGACCGGAGCGAGGCCGGGCTCCAGCGCAAGCGAGGACTACGTGTCGCCCCCCAAGTACAAGAGCAGCTTGTTGAACCGCTACCTTAATGACTCCTTGAGGCACGTCATGGCCACCAACGCCGCCATGATGGGGAAAACAAGGCAGAGACACCATTCGGGCTCCTTTAGCTCCAATGAATTTGAGGAAGAGCTGGTGTCCCCCTCGTCCTCGGAAACGGAAGGCAACTTCGTCTACCGCACGGGTGAGTCCACTTTTTATAGTCAGCATGACCTTGCCGCCGTGAAAGCAGAATGAAAGCTGCAGCCGGGGGCGGGGGGGGGGGGGGGGGGGCGATGGGGGGGGCACTGTTTTCACAAGGACACAGATGCGATTTTTACTGCTTTGGTATCAGGTTATGTGTAGGTTGTGCCCTCACCGCACGTCAAAGCTCTCATTTCTTAGCCGAGGGGGTTTGGTCGACACTGGGACATTTGCGTTCTTAGTGCTAATGATAAGGGCTTTCGCTCTTTGATGGATATTTTTCTTCTTCCTGGTGTACTGTCTCAGAGAAGGTGTATTGGCTTCTGGCAATATAGTATAATGGAGGAATGCCCCGGAGTCTATAGAGCCAGACAGGCAAATACTGTGTATTTTCTCGTGGGTTCTTTGATTGCTAATGGTGATAGGAAATGAACAGGGCTTTCCTGCAAGGGAAAAATAGGTCCAACTCCATGTTGCTGTGGGGACTGTGCTCGGGGTCCTGGAAAGCACAAGCAGAGCCGACAGAGAGTCTTGAACTTGTGACTTTCCCACTTGCTCAAACCGTTGGGCTACAGGTTTGGTAAGCATTTCGAGCTTGACTGGTTCTCAGAGCTTCGCTGCTGTAGAGTGCTGGAACACGTTCCTTAGGAACGAGAGGTACGCAGGGCCTACTTTTTAGTAAACATAGAGCCCGCTCTAACATTGGCAACGAGATGGAGAACTTCGGCTCTGGAAATAACTTCAGAAAACCTCGAGCCCAGCCACCTCTGTCAGCGAGAAGGGCGTCCCGGCCACGAACACGATGGCGCCCGTCCTTCAGAGTTTCTCTGTAGCTGCCCTGCCCCAAAAGATAGGATGATAAATGGCTACATACAAATTATAAAAGAAACCTCACTAGGAAATAAGTGTCAGTAAAATAAAGGGTCATATTTTTTAAAAAGATAGGAATGCCACTACTTTGGGAAATTATTGTTATGACCACTGCGCCGACCATTATTTCTTGGGTACTCACCATGTCCCAGGCCTTGTGCTAAGCACCGTGCACTTGGTCCTATGTTTAGTTCTCCTGCTGTGGAGAAACTTCATCTTCCAGCAATCCGTTGTTGTAGGGGGTCAGAATTTGGTCCGCTCAATGCACGTTGAGGTTACCTTGCCAGAAATCTGATTTGCACGTGTTTACAGAACGTGTGCTAGACAGGTGATCAATGAGGGCTCAGAGCGAAGCTCAATTCCTATTTTAAAGTTTTCAAATTAACCCCACCTTCTCTTCGCACCCCCAACTCTAACAATAAAAACACTCCAACCTGTAGAAGTGGCCTGCTAAGTGGCCTTCCCACTGCAAGTTCTGAAGATGGGACCCAGCAGAACTGGGAGCTGCTTCAGAGCTTTAGGAATGCTTCTTTCCAGACATCAGAAAATAGTTTTTTTAAGAGATGAAGATAAAATGGAAAAGGTAAAATAGAAAGCTGGAACGTAGACAAGTGTTTGCAAATCAAGAGTTGACTTGTTGAATGCAAAAACAGAATAAACAAATGAGTTATGAGAAAGAAGGCCTAGCAAACACGTAATTATTTGTGAAAAAGATTTATTTTTTAATTGTGGTGAAGCAGCATGCATACTTGCTGAGCAATGTGGGTGATCGTGCACCTCAAGTACATTGGGGTACATGCACATTAAATTACAGAGTCTTACATGGAAAGATGTAAAAGACTAATTCACTCGGGGGGAGATATGAAGACATTTAGAGTCAATTCGTTACCTCCAAATCTGATTAGCATCATTGTGAAGGGTTTGTTGTTGTTGTTGTTGTTGTTGTTCAAACTTTGAAGAAATGGCTAATATGTTTTATAAAGATTCTACAGCACGTGAAAATATGGGAAGCATTCCGGATTTGCAAAATAAAAATGCTATTCTAATTCCAAACCAGATTAAGATAGCATAAAAGTTCACTTTTTTTACTTATTGTAATACTGGCTATGAACCAATATGAGTAATACTGATAATATAATGTTACATGAAAATGTAATTGAAAATGATAAAAACGCTGAATATAATTTTGATGAGACATTTGTGGACGAAACTAAGAAATTATTTTGGGCCAGGGGAGTTAACTTTGATGAGATGAGGTAACTGGAGGTCTGTTTTATAAAAAGACAAAGATTAATAAAATTCTTTGTTGCCCAGTCAAAACAAAGTCTACAAAAATACGCCTGCAAAACTCACCCGAGGTGGTGAGTCTTGTAGAAATACTCTTTTCAAAGGTAGCAAAATAGAACGTCCAGGAGGGACCAGTGTGCTTTCACAGTGAGTGCGCTTCAAAGTTGAGCGTCCCCGCCGTTTATTTTTATTAGTGCATTCCAGATGCACTTGGTCCATATTGCGGACTACTCCTTTGCCAAGTTTATTTTTAAATAAAACTACTTTATTATTATTAGTTTAAGTTATGCAAGCACCCAAAAGGCAACCTAGCCATGTAACCTTCTGTATTTTCGTTTTTGTTTTTCATGCATGTTTATGAGTTTACCCCCCAAAAAGTCGTTTTTATTGGCATTTGTGAGTGGAGCACTAACACTGGCTGGTGGTCTAAGACTAGTCTGCGAAGTTATAGACTGAAACAATAGATGGCTGTTGTCTGTGGAGTCAGAGGGACAATCTTGCTTGCTCCATGTCTAGCCGACGTACCACACATGCACGTGTCATAGAATGGGGGGGTTGAGATCAGTGCGTGCCCTGTAACTGCTATGATTTCCTCTGGCTTGACAAGTTTATTCTGAATTCCTTCTGGTTGTAACTTCCTTCATCTAAATAAAAATCTTCAAAGTCTGCTATGAGCAGTGCCTACCCACTTCAACCAGAAAAACCAAACCCACGACCACGGAGTCAGTTCTGACTCATGAAGTTTGCTAACCTCATTTTGCTCCTGAGGGCCAGCGGATGGGTTTGGACTGTGGACTTTGCAGTTAGCAGTGCAGAGCCTGAATCACCAGCCCCTTTACCCTCCTGGAGGCAGTGGCAAATAGTATCGAAATGTTAACATTGAAATTCTTTTTGACTCCTGGATACTTACTAGCGGCTTGCCTTTGCAGAAAGAGTATGACCATTTATTCAGCTTTTGAGAAAGGGTTGCTACCCTAAAGTGCATTTCATTAGTTATCTGCACTCAAACACCAAATCAAAGAGTCAGTGTGTGGGAAGAAAATGTTCATTGGATTCTATTTCACTTGTGTTAAATTCTATGTGATAGAAACGTGCTAGAGTATAAAGCAGTAATTCCAGTTGAAGCTGTATTAGAAGGCAGCAAAGCAGATAACAAAAAAATAGTTTTGCTTGTTTTGTGTGGACTTTGAGTCTCTCTCTAATACCAATTTTTGGCATCATGCCAGGCGCATAGTAGGCTCTCGACAAAAACTGTCAGAACATTTCTGACAGTGGTAGTTACACCATTAAAAAATGCCATTGTGGGGTGGGGGGGCGGGATGAGCTGATACCAAGGGCTCAACTAGAGAGAAAATGTTTTGAGAAGGATGATGGCAACATATGTACAAATGTTGACACAATGGATGGATGGATTGTGATAAGAGCTGAAAGAGCCCCCAGTAAAATGATTTTTTTTAAAAAAAGCTGTTGCTTCCAAATTTAAAAGCGATCCTCTAGGAAATTCCGTCACTTGGCATCCTCTGTTGAGTTAATTGGTTGAAACCTAAATCTAAATCAAATTAATTGGTCTAAATCGAAATCATTTTCATTTACATTAGATTTTTGTTATGTTAGACACAATGAGGCACAGTGGAGCTGACTGCCGTTTCCAAGACGGCACGTCTTTCAGAAGCACAGCGCCACATCCATCTTACACGGACCTTCAGTTAGCAGCCAGATGTGCTAATGGAGTTTGCCCGGTGTTAGGTTCAACTCCAAGCCTCTGCCATCGAGTCCAGCCTGACTGACGCACCTCTGTGTAGTTCCTAAGGCAGACAGCGCTGACTCACTTTCAAGGAGCATCTGGTAGGTTTGAGCCCCTGCTTTGGGGCCCACAGCCCAACACTCCGCCAGCAGTGCCACCAGGCCCGCTTAGCAGACGATCATCTTCAGGTTTTGGTGGGAGTGCGTTCCTGTTACCATCTGAGGCCTAGAAGGGTCCTTTTTCAGCAGGGACAGGGTGGGACTCCAGCCATAACAAACCCAGGTCTACTCCAGGTGGCATGAGGCTCAGAGTAGAACTGTGATCGGCAGGGGTTTCCAAGGCTGACTTTTCCGAAGTAGGTCACCAGGCCTTTCCTCTGAGGTGCTTCTGGATGAGCTCAGGCCTCCATCCTTGGGACTAGCAGCCTGGTCCATGAACCACTTACACAACCCAGAACTCCTACCACTCACGATGCCAAGTAAGTTCTAGAATACATGAGTGTGCAGGGAGAGAGAGAAGAAAAAAGAAGCACATCTTCTCATGGGGTTATCATTTGCCAAGAGATCGTTCCAAAATGACCTTTGTCAGCCTCCCAAACTGGCTGTCTACTTCCCAGGGCCTCCATGCTCACAGTGCCTTGGTTTGTTCCAACTCTCCAGCCAATGGCAGGCCAGCCAAGTGGACTCTCCTTCCCAGATGGTCCCGTGCACCAACTACTAAGTGTGTTTTTATCTCAAAGTCCTCGTTTCTTCTGAGATATTGACCTGCATCCGCTGTAGAGAAAGTCAATCTGAGGAACTCACAGGAACATAGACACTCCACCTATAGGCTTGCGATGAGCCTCAAGGACTCACTGCTGACAAGTCGATGCCAACTCATGGTGATGCTGTAGGACAGGGGCTGACTGCCCTGTGGATTTCTGAGACTGTAACTCTTTACAGGAATAGCAAACCTCATTATCCTCTCACGGAGCGGCGTGTGGTTTCGAACTGCTGACCTTGTGGTTAGCAGTCCAAGGAGTAGCCAATTTGCCTCCAGCGATCCTCTGTGACATACCAAAATTCAAAACCAAGCTCACTGCCTTCGGGTCGATGCCAACTCATAGTGACTATTGGACAAGTTAGAGCAGTCCCTGTGAGTTTCTGAGACTGTAACTCTTTTTTTTTTTTCTTTTTCAAATCATGTTATTGGGGGCTCGTACAACTCTTATCACAGTCCATCCATCCATCCATTGTGTCAAACACATTTGTACATTTGTTGCCCTCGTCATTCTCAAAACCTTTTCTCTCTAGTTGAGCCCTCGGTATCAGCTCCTCATTTTCCCCTCCTTCCCTATTACCCCCTCCCTTAAGAACACTTGATAAATCACTCTTCTGTCATATCTTACACTGTCTGACACCTCTCTTTACCCACTTTTCTGTTGTCCTTGTGATCAATTCCTCCTTTCTACCCCACCTTCCCCTTCCCCTCCCCCTCCTGGTATTGCTACTCTCAGCACTGGTCCTGAGAGGTTTATCTGTCCTGGAGTCCCTGTGTTTCCAGTTCTTATCTGTACCAGTGTATATCCTCTGGTCTAGCTGGCTTTGTAAGGTAGAATTGGAATCATGATAGTTGGGGGAGGGGGGAGGAAGCATTAAAGAACTAGAGGAAAGTTGTATGTTTCATCGTTGCTATACTGATCGCTGACTGACTTATCTCCTCCCTGTGACCGCGACCCTTCTGTAAGAGGATACCCGGTTGTCTACAGATAGGCTTTGGGTCTCCACTCTGCACTCCCCCTCGTTCACAATGATTTGATTTTTTGTTCTTTGATGCCTGATCCCATTGACACCTCGTGGTCACACAGGCTGGTGTGCTGCTTCCATGTGGGTTTTGTTGCTTCTCAGCTAGATGACTGCTTGTTTGTCCTCAAGTCTTTAAGACCCCAGACACCATGCCTTTTGATAGCCGGTCACCATCAGCTTTCTTCACCACATTTGCTTATGCACCCGCTTTGTCTTCAGCGATCTTGTCAGGAAGGTGAGCTTCATGGAATGCCAGGTTAATAGAACAAAGTGTTCTTGCAGTGAGAGAGTACTTGAGTGGAGGCCCAGTGTCCATCTGCTACCTTAATACTAACCCTATAAATTATGCACATTTACCGATCATCATGTGTATATATATTTACATGCGTACATGCTTGTATTTAGACCTCTGTAGGAAGCCTTGTCTATCTCTCATGGAGCAGCTGTTGATTTCGAACTGCTGACCTTGTGAATCACAGCCCAATGAGTAACCACAACATGTCTTCAAGGCTCCTATTAGATGACCCTAATTCAGGGTGGTGGTAGGCATTTTCAGAGCACGGGGGGTCCTGTGGGATGAAGCTGAGGCTCTCTGCCCCTATGAATATTAAGAGCCTCAGAAACCCTGTGAAGGGTGGACTCCGGACTAGTGGGTTTGATTTTAGGCAATTGAACAAGACAGAGTATATATTATAAGTAGTAAAATCGAGGCATGTTAGCAAGCTAGACAAACCAAGGGTGTTGTCTGGGATTTCATCTTCCTGCCTCAAATAGTTTCTTTGGAGAAATGAATTCTTCAGTGTGAAACAACTGGTCCAATGTAAGTACGCTTCTGGAAGACACCGCATTCCTTGCACCTATAGAGATGTCCAGGAAGAGCCACTGCCCACAGGCCCTGCTCTGGGCTCAGTCCACGGAGCAGAGGAAGATGCCTGGGAAGTCACCCCTAATTGAGCTCTTCTGGCCTTGTCAGGGTGTGGCATCTGGAAGGGAGCTTCCGGAAAGCCTCTATGGGAGTCGGGGCTTGAGCTGGGTCCAGAGCCAGCCATTCAGAAACCCTGGGTGAGGGGAGGGTATCTGTCTGTGGCCGTGCTGAGTTCCTCTTTAGGGGGTTGATTGTAAGCCGACTTCAGACATGCTTTCTTCTCTTTTCTTTTCCTTCATGTGCCTGTCGCTTCCTTGTCTTTAGTGAAAGAATTAGGTCTTGCCATTTTGCATTATTCCAGGGGTTCTCTTCCTGACCCACACTGTGGTGGGCGCTGTGTTCCAGACTAGGATCGTAAAACCTGGCCAGCCCCGTTCGTGACATTGAAAGCGTCCTTGGAGGCACAGCCAAGCCCTTGTCTTGTATCATTACTTACAACCGCACCTCAGTTATCAAACACCGGCCGGGAGCGAGGCCTTATGGCAAGTGTCATTTTCCAGATAGAATTTTCAGTGGGCATTCCGAATCTGAAAATTTGGAAATGTCTGCCCTCCCAAACTTTTGACCTCCAGCACAACATCTGGGATGTGCCAGGGTATTCCTGTCTACGCTGCCTCTTCTCCTAGTTTCCTTTAGACCAGCCTAGCCTTTCAGACGAGCCCTAAACCTGCCCCCAACTCCTTTTGAGAAGAGAGAGGCATCTTTTTGATAGCCCTTCCTTACAGAGTCTTTCCTGATAACACGCCTCTTAAGTAAGACTTACAGAGACCCCGCCTCTGGACCTGTGCGAAGTTGATAGAGCGTGTGACGCGGTGAGGGCTCCTCTGGCCACCACAGCTTCTTCAGCAGTACTGTCAAGGCCAGCGGTGGCAAACACATCGGCCAGGCTTATTTCTGACCTCCAAATGGAGTTGTTTTTGTTCGAACATTAGCTTTTCTTTGTGGAGTCCCTTGCCAAATCTAAATGAATTTGCATGCGTGTTCCACCCACTGTTGAGCAGTGAAAAATGTATGACGGATTAAAAATAGAAAAGGAACACTGGCTCCTTCAGGAGTAGCTGTTCATTTACTTGTCTTCATTTATTATGGCGCTGATGATGACCTGGTATTGTACATGCGCCTGAAGAAGCCTGCCGGCAGATGCTCAGCCACACAGCTCCTTTCAGCCGTCGGGCTCAGAAACAAAGAAAGTGTCAGGGGCAGTTTGGGTGAGCAAATGTACCAACTTTTTAAGGCCATGTTTGGTCCCGACACTTTGGTCCTTTTAACACTGTGTGTCCTTCATGTGAGAGCTGAGAAAGACAGCAAAATACACTTCACGTCTGTCTGAATGTAGACAAGCTGTTTTCTGACATGTTGCTGCCGCCTCCCATCTCTTCCTCTGGGCCGGTCTTTGCCACCTTGTGTAATATTAAAAGCTCTTTGAGGCGCCGAAATGGCGTTTTATTAATTTTTTATAGTCCCCGAAGCACTCAGGACAGTGTCTTTCACATATTTGCTTCATAAATATTTGTTGAATGAATGAGTCAATGTTTTAATGATCGCGTCTGTCTGCCTCTTAAATCTTAAAAGACATGTTAATTCACAAATGCACGTGTTCAGCTGCGTCTGTGGACAGACAAGAGAACGCAAAGGGCCGTAGGGAAGTTTCGGTTTTTGATTTTGTTTTTCCGAAGCCAAGAGTGGAAATAAATAAAACCCATTCATTAAAACCAGGGGAGTGGGGGGGGGCGGGAGGCGAGAAGTCAACCAAACGAAGTTGTTGAAGAGGCTCCACGTACACACTTCGAAAGTGTAAAATGAAACTAAACACATCTTGAAGAGAAAGAACAGTTTCCAGGGAAGGAAATGCAAGGGACGATCACTGGGACCGGTTAGCCGGTTTAAAGAGAAGCCACCGAGGAATCGGAAGCCTTGCAGGTAGCTAATTAAAAACAAATGGGATTTAAGAAAGTAAACCGACCCTCACAGATTCCACTGTCTGCCTCGATCTAGAACATAACCCATTAGAAAGCACAGACAGACACCCACTGTTTTACACACTTGTGCTTTTGTGTTAAACTGGGCCACACTCACTTTCGGGGTTCACAAGATATCCTGGGCTTTTTCAAAGTGGCTGTAATTACCTGACCACATGGGGGAGCGTCTTTGCAGACTCTTGTCTTTTACCTTTTCACACCGTCCGCCGTGTGTCCGAGTACAAAATGTCCAGAAGTCTTCTACTTTCTTTCTAAGAACAAGCTTATCCACGCGAACGTGGTCTCCGCAGAGGCAGGCTCTCAAAGCCGGCGTGAGCGGCATTGGCCGGTATTTATCGGTGGCGAATGCTCATAAACCGATGCACTGAGGCTGGGTCAAATCCACCGCAGTTGCTTGCCTGGTGCTGGGTGCTGGTCAGACTTGCCAGCGCGGCCAGTCACATCCCTGCTGCAGCTTCAAGAAAGTGCTTGTTCATGTCACCGTATGTAAGACCGTGTCAGTATTTCCATTAAAAAAAACATTTTCACTCCCTAGGGTTTCTAAATAAGCCATAAAAAGGCAAGCCAAACTCAAAGTTAGCATAAAAGGGTCTTTAAAATATACTTTTTTTCTTCCTCCATGTATAAGGAATATAGGTGTATAAGGCTTAGGAGTTCTAAATTTCATTAAGTTTGTAAACTCTTTATTCTTCACCAAGAGCGTCGTCTCCACTGACACTTCACCAGCCTACAACTAAATGTAAATTTTTAAAATTATGATTATTTCTTTGACTGTGAAAATAACGAGACATCTATTTAATGAATACGGAAGTGGTTTCTTTTCTTTTTCTTTTTATGGTGAGTTGCAGTTAGTTTTTCCCCTCTGGCTCCGTGCTTTGCTTCTAAAATTAAACAAGTATTTTTCTATGTCAAAATTTGTCCTGTTGATGTGAAAGAGTTCTTACTCAAGAGAAATAGGCATTTTCTTCCAGCCCCAAATGCTGGTGATTTTCAGTTTTGGAAATGTGTATTCTTGTTGTCTGTGAGAAATTATGTGGTGTGTAATTCAGCCAATAAATGCTCATTTTATTCACGTTTCCCAATTTCATTCACACATCTGAAATCTTCTTCATTTTAAGTTTAAGTGAAGAATAGCATATTCAAATAACAGGTCTACGAAACAGCTCTTCCTGCCCACCTTCCCCACCCCCATCTCTTGCCCCTCTGACAGCTAAGCTGCCAATTACTCTCCTCTTGATTGTGCTGAAGAGGTCATTATCAATCCAGCCCTGGGCTTCAAAGGGTCCACGGCCAACCTCTTATTTTACACTTTAGGAAATTGCTGTTGACTTGACATGAGTCGCTCGTTTTAAAAGTGTTCTTGTAGCTGGGCGATTCTTGTTTATTTGAGACATGGTGCCGGCCATCAGTATATGTCACATGGCTCTTGTAGGAGAGAGTGATGGCAGGCCTTATGGAGATTTAATTTTAAAATATTTATATCGTTGTATTAAACTTTTGAGAACTTGAGGTACGTGTTTCTGAATGTAAAGTTTTGGTTTGGATTGGTGCCAGGCATATTAAAAATTGCAGCCAGCACAGCCCCACAATGCCTACAGGTGAGCTTTTGGTTATTATGTGACATAGGAGTGGTTTGCAGAAGTTTACCTGAGCCAGCGGTTCTCAACCTTCCTAATGCCGTGGCCTTTTAATACAGTTTCTCATGTGGTGATCCCCCCCCCACCATAAAATTATTTCCTTGCTACTTCATAACTGTCATTTTGCTACTGTTATGAATCGGGTGACCCCTGTGAAAGGGTCATGTGACCCCCAAAGGGGTAGCGACCCACAGGTTGAGAACCGCTGACCTAAGTGGTCATTCATTATTGTGTTGTTGCTGCTTGCTGTGCAGTCGATCTGGTCCATGGTGACCTCCTGTGTCACATGGTGGACGTCCTTCAGAGGGTTGGAGGGCTTGCTAGGCAACATTCCTTAGGGCGTAGATTGCCCAGCTCTACTGGGTGGTTCAAACCAGCAACCTTTCAGTTCATAGTTGAGTGGGAAAAGTTTGCAATCCCCGTGGGCAGGTCGTTGTTTGGTGAGGTGTTTTGGAGTGACTTGAAGCAAGTGACTGTATACGACATCAGAGGACTGCCTCAGAGGATCTGCTAGGCGGCCATCTTCACGGGGCTGCTGTCAGCCAGAGCTGCATTGATGGTGCGGAGTTGGGCTTGAGTTTCAGAATCTTGATGGAAGATCTCCAGGTCTTTCTGCCATGGAGCAGATGGGTGAGCTTGGGACACTGGGTTTTCTTCATGGTTAATTCTGGTAGCCAGGAGTGAGTGAGTGAGTGAGTGAGTGTGTGTGTGTGTGTGTTGATAGTATCAGTAACACTAGTAATATATGAATCTACAATGAACTCAGTTGTGAAGACAAAGTAGCTTTTGCAGATGAAGGGGCGCCTCCCCTCTCCCTTTGTGCAAGCACCTGGAGACATTTGATGTCATGACCTGCAGGTGGTCCCAGGAACCAGTTGAATGACAACAGCCTAATGGGGTAGTGGTTTGGAGGGAAGTTGCTTTGATGAGTCTCAACCTGAAGCCACACTGTCCTCCCTGGGCTTCCAACACTGTAGAGGCGTCCGGGTCAGAAGAGCAAGCCGCGAGCTGTTTTCCAAGCCCAGGCAATTGCCCACGGCCGGAGACCTGCAGGACATGCTGAGGTGATGTGAGGTGGGATTCACATTCAGGTGTCCCTCAGGTTCGCCACTAGAAGTACTGAGACCCAAATCCAGACCCACTGGCCCAGAAATAACAAAACGGGTGGTGGGCCTGCGTCCGTCACAGGGGTGGGCAGCGCCTTAGGGTTGGCACCGTGGCCAGATGCTTGGTACCACAAGTCGTGCTCTCCAGAAATACACGACTGCAGACAGGGCTGGACCCTCTTCCTGCTGCCCACCAGTGTTCTGGGGCTTCTTTGATCCAGTGGTCAAGATAGAGGCTTCCAGAAGCTCATGGGAAAATTATCTTTCGCACATATGTTTTGAGGCCCGTGCATGCGTCTTTGCTCACAAGAATGTACTCTCTTTAGTATAGAGAGACACACAAGCGGCTTTGCCTGTGTCTAGTCTTCTGTAAATCCAGGGGAAAATTTTCAGTAGTGCGTCCAAGCTGATTATTTGGATGACAGGAGAAAAGACGAGGTTTTCCACTCCTATTCCGATGTACAGTGTTGGAAACCCATGGGAGTGGGGCTGCTCGGTCCTACAGGGTCTCGATGAGCCCGAGTCGAGTGAGTGGGAGGCTTGGGTAATAAAGACATTAAACCAGAGGAGGAAAGGGCTCGAGTGAAAAACAAATCCTGCAAAAAGTGCTGCGAGCTGCCCAGCGACCACCATTCCTAAAGTAGCAGCGTCTCCCCCACAACACGTCTTCCTCTAACCGCCCGGGTGTTTATAGTTGAGAACTCAGCCCCGCCACCAAGCCAGGCTGCAGGTCTGGTGAGCAAACGTCTCAGCATGGCAGAGACATCTCAAGGAGGGATGCCTTTTCTGCCAAGATTGTTATTATGACCGCCGTTTGCAAAGAGCCCCTCCTTCCAGTGTCTACGCCGATGTAGACAGCAGATGCGTGAACGGCAAAGTGTTATCCAGGACCGTTTGTCTGGGGCCTCAGGACCAGAGGACGGCTATCTGGCAGGAGGGAGAATCCCTTAAATGTTACTGGCTCTTCCATTTCTGGACGTAAAATCCCTGGCCAGAGGGCGCCTGCTGCCAGGTGCCTTTGCTGGGGCTGTTTGTGTGAGCTAGCTCATGCACAGCCCCCATCATTGCAGTGGGGGCTGGATACTGCTTTCATTTCCTTCCGTGCTGTCTGGGTTGTGTCTGTTCTTGCTGCATGTTTTCTCCTTTAATGCTTTGCTGAGCTGCTATATCTACCTCACTTGGATCAAAGAGTTGTGTGTGTGTGTGTTTGCACAACAATGCCAGTCGGTATACTTGGTCTTCATTTCACTTTGGGTTTTCTCCTAGGTCCCCTTCTTTCAGCCCTCTTAAGAATAGGGAGCCAATCTGAGTCAATCAGGACCTCCAGGTTCTCAAACCTGGGCGCCTTTCCTTTCAGAAGTATTTTTAAATTTTTTCCCCTATTACATGTGTTTAAAGGGCATGGGCATCAATCATCTGGAATGTTCATTCTCGGCTATCTTGCAAGGTGTTTGAGGACTATTTCATGGTTACTGTGATTACAACACTGAGATTTCTCTCGTTTATAGTTACAATAACTTTCCTATCATTAGGAAAATAGAAAAAGAGCTCCACTTTATGATTCTGTGACACATGATCAGCTCCCAAATGCCATTTCTGACTCCTGCCTCCTCGGACGCCTACTCTCTGTGACGTGCTGGCCCGGCCCCTTCAGAGAGAACTAGCAAGAGGCCTGGTCTCTCTGGCCTCTGTCTGGACTCATCCTGTCTCGGGTGCTTTCATTACAGTGATGCTATAAAGGTCTCCGTCAGAGTTTGGTGGAAGCGAAACAAGCTTAGTCTATATTCCAGTCTAAATTTTGTGTCCAATCAGCTTTTTGACCTGGCCTGGACTGACCCACATGCAGGTTGAGAACCACACCAGACGCACAGGCATGAGCGGAGTCCGGCTCCACTGGGATCCCACGGGGCAGGGGAGAACTGACCCCGTGGGTCTCTGAGACTAGCTTTTTACGGGAGTAGAAAGAAAGTCTCATCATTCTCCCTCAGAGCGTCTGGTGGTGTTGAACTGCTGACCTCGCGGCCAGCAGCCCTGCAGGTAACCAACCACTCTGCTACCTGGGCTGCTCGCTTGCAGGTTAGGACAGACAGGCCATTATAATGGAGTGGAACAGAAATCACTGCACTCGGAACCATGAGCTCTGCGTGCGGCCCTGATTGGCTAGTGGTGCTCGGGTCCCTGTGCAAGCTAAGACCTTACTCTCTGCGGAGTGTCAGTTAGGGCACTCAGCTACTAACCAGAAGGTTGGAGGTTCAGATTCACCGGGAGGCACTTAGGAAGAAATGCCTGGCAATGGTGCCTTTTTAAAAAATCATTTTATTGGGGGCTCTTACAGTTATGAGAACATTCCATACATCTGTTGTTTCAAGCATATTTGTCCATAGGTTGCCATCATCATTTTCTAAATATTTACTTTCTATTTGAACCCTTGGTATCAGCTCCTCTTTTTTTCCCCTCCCTTCCCTTACTTCCCCACCGGTGACCCCTTGATAACTTTTGAATTATTATTGTTTTTGTGTCTTACACCGACCACTGTCTCCTTTCACCCATGTTTCTGTTGTTCGTCCCGCGGAGGGGTGGGGGGCAGTGGGATTATGCACCAATCATTGCGATGAGTTCCCCCTTCTTCCCCCACCTTCTCCCTACCCTACTGGTATTGCTCCTTCCAATTCTGTTCCTGAGGGGTCTATCTGACTTGGGTTCCGTGTGTTGTGAGTTCTTATCTGTAGCAGTGGACGTGCTCTGGTCTAGCCAGAACGGAAAGTCAGGACTGGGGCCATGGTAGTGGGGGGTGAGGACACCTCAAAGAACCAGAGGACTATTATGTTTCATCGGTGCTAGACTGAAGTGACAAGCCCTCATGGAAGAAGCACACCAACCTGTGTGATCACGAGGTGTATAGGGAATCACGCATCAGGTACCAGAAGACCCCAAACCAAAAACCAAAAATATATTGTTGAGAATGAGTGGGGCCGGAGTGGAGACCCCAAACCTACCTGTGGACCACAGGACCTCCCCTCTCAGACGGGTCACAAGGAAGGGGTGGTGTCTTTCTGGGGCAGAAATCCGCCATTGTGAACCCTACGGGCACAGTTTACTGACACACTTGCGGCAGTCGCTCTGCATCAAGAATGGATTCAGTGACCCCTGGTTTTGCTTTCTTGAGGAGATGTGACCAGATGATCCAGAAGTACTTTATGCCTCTACCCAGAGCCCCTTCTCAGTCCTACTGTCTTTGCTAGGGACCCTCCTTAGGCAGATTCCCTGGGGGTTTCCAGAGCATTTGCCTCAGCTGGCACCTGGGGCTCCTCCCCTCTCTCTACTGCAGTGGACTCCTTTGAGAAGGAAGGGCATGGTCTAGCACTCCCCAGGGCTGCCAGTCACCTCGATGTCCCTCCCATGGCCCCTGCTGTGCTTCTTCATGTCTGTGTCCCCAGAAACAAAGACGCCCCTGTCACCACTGCTTGCCAACACTTGCTCTGAGTTGCGGCTCTCCGGCTCTCCCGGGCGAGGACATCTGCGGTCCATCCCTCCTGAATCTCTCGAGGTTCAGCATTTGGCGGGCACCCTTTGTTGTTTTCATGCCCTTCTTGGTTGCCTGTGTTTGTTTTACACCTACTTTCAGGCGTTAGAGAAGCGAAGAGGCCCATTCCTTCCAGACGATGACACAATGATTTCATCACGGACCCTGGTTCCTTTTTTTTTGCCCCCTGATACATTCTCTAGAAGAAGTTTGCACGCCTTCTGAATTATGCATGGATGCCGAATATCAAGGAGTAGTGACTAGAGACAGGGAAAACGGCAGCCAAACGCCGACAGCCTCAGAAACCAGGAGGATGGACTGTGTCCTGCCCAGGGGCCGCTGTGAGTCAGAATCAACTTGGCAGCCGTGGGTTGGCATTGAAGACACATTGAGAGAAGGGTTGGTGGTGTCGTGGTGAAACCCTAGGCACGCAGCCAAAGGCCCGGCAATTTTTATTCAAAAAGAAGCTTCAGGGTGGGGCGCAGGGTAGGGCAGCGGAGGCCTGGCATCCGGCTCCTCTAAGATCGCAACCTCGGAACCCCTGTGGGATAGGTCTACTCAACAACTGCAGTCAATGCACAGTAATTGCACGCGGAACACGGTGGTGGGAAGCCCTGACAAGCTTGGAGTAGGCCCCATGTGCCCACACATGACACTTTACGATGGTTAAGGCTCCAGCTTTCCAAATGACAGTTCTTGAAAGCAACCCAAACCCAACTCCCTGCCATCGAGCCCCTGCCAACTCACAGTGACCGTCAGACAGCAGAACTGCCCCTGGTGGGTGTCTGCACCTGTCAGTCTCTGCAGGCGGGGACGCCTCGTCCTTCTCCCTGGGAGTGACAGGGAGTTCCCACTGCTGACCCGGTGGTTGGTGAGTAGCCATTCACGAGCTCCTGACAATTAGGGAGCACTTGGCAGCTACTGATGGAAGAAATACTGCCCTGGAGAAACATGATTCGAATTCAAATGTTTGATACTATGCTCTGTCACGGCAGAGCCCGCGAGATCGAACTTTTCTTTTTTGCTTTTCCTGTGGAAAACTTAAGTTCTTTGTTTGAGTGCATACTCTCGGGGATTTTAAAACAGAAACAAGGAGCCAAGAATTCTGTTTCTTTTTGCCAATTTTTTTTTCTTCAGCAAAATTATCAATTAATAGAGCATTAACTGTTATAGGCTTTATGGTGTTGGGTTGTTTTGTTTTTTTACCTTTTTGTCCTTGGGTTATTTTAATACTTTTTAGCAAATGATTCAAAGGCAGTTGATTAAAGTTATGTATCAAAATGAGAAGACATCATCGGGAGAAAAGGGTTCGTATATTCCAGAGCTAGTCGTCACATGCTCGTTGAAGTTAGCATATTTGATTTAGCCTGTCTGTGTTCTCGCCGACACCCTCCCCATCTTTCCTCCCGTCTCCCCTTTCCCCTTTGTACAATCGGGAGCACTGTCTCAGGCCAGGGCTCTCCTGTCTGGTCTCCCTTGGTTTGGCTGTGGCTGGGCTGGCTCTTCTGCCATACTTCCCTCTCGCTTTCTGGGTCGAGGTGGACTGACCACAGGAGACTCCTCTGTGGGTTTCCTTTCCTCCCTCGGGGCCCAGCTGTCCACGGTGGAAAGTCTACGACTTCTGCAGTAAAACGGGCTGCTGTCCCTGAGCTCTTCCCAAGAACAGCACCCTCTTTTGTGGGAGCTCCCTTTCTTTGCAGTGGATTTGAATTGGGAGATGGGATGCTATTGAATGGATCTTTCCTGGATTACTTAGCCAATGCTTGTGATACGGCCTCTGGGGAATTCTGATGAGGCTGGGCCTTTACAGAGAATCACTGGTTGGTCACACTAGGGAACAGAAACAGTAGCGTCCAGACCTAATTCATAGTCCGTGACGGCAGCCTATCCCATAGCGTGTGCACAATCCCCCCTCCATCCAGGGACTTGAGGGGCTTTCTTTTCCGGTGATCATGCATTCCTCCTGTGAAAAGCAAGAGAAAACTCACTGCCATCAAGTAAATTCTGACTCGTAGCGACCTCATAGGACAGGGTAGAACTGCTCAGTAGTGCTTCTCTAACTCTGTACGGGAGGAGGCTGCCCTGTCTTTCTCCCACAAGCAGCTGGTGGCTTTGAACTACTCACCTTGCAGTTTGCAGCCCAACATGTAACCCCCCAGGGCCCCTTGGAGCGCCTAAGAGCCAGCAGTAGCTCCCCTGAAACTAAGGACAAGGAAAGTTGCAGAAGGCTAGCTTGAGATGATGGGACATAGAGCCCCATGAAGAGAAAGCCCCTATGCCTCCGTCAGAAGCAGGGGGTGCTGTTTCAAGTTCATTAGCAGGTGCAGAATTGCTGAGGATGGTGCTGCTTCGGAGGATGGTTTGTGCTTATGCACTCATTTTCTGTCCCTGCACAGCAAACCGCCACCCGCCGAGCAGCTGAAAATCACTGCCCGTCTGTAGGTGAGAAGCCTTGCACGACACGGCTGAGTTCTGTGCTCAGAGTCCAAAACCAAGGTCAAAGGGACTCTTTACTGGTGGCTATGGGAAAGAGTCCACTTCCAAGGCCACTCCAGTGGCTGGCATAGGCCAGCAACTTGTGGTTGTCGGGCTGAGTTCTCCATTTCCATGCTTCTTGGGGGTTGCCCACATTCCTTCACTCAGACCCCCCTCTATCTTCAGACAGAAGCTACACCTCAAGTCCTCGGTTTGGAACCTCTGACCCCCCTCTCTCTCTTTCTCTTCATCCCTCACCAGGAGAAAGCTGTGCCCTCAGGCAGTCACAAGCAATCTTAGTTACTTCTGCAAAGCCCCCTTTTCTGTAGTGCAACCCATTCAGGGAGCCCTTGGCTTGACTGCTAACCCAAAGGCTGGTGGTTCAAACTCACCTAGCAGCTCCATGACAGAAGCACCTGACAGTCGTTTTCCATGAACATTATAACCAAGGAAATCCTAAGGGACAATTCTGCACAATCACGGGGGCCAGTAAGAATCAGAATTGCACTCTCCTGCTTCATCAGAGGCCAGACTCTCCTGGTTTTTCGTGTCTCCATTGTCGGCAGGTTTCCCAGTTCATGTAGCACAGAGGAGTGGATGCATACAGACAACAACTGATGGTGATGGCTTATCGGGGCTGGGAGAGAACTGGGCAGCAGATAATGAATGCAGGAGGGAGGGGGGTGCACTGGAACTGGTGGTGATGATACACGCTTTTTAAAAGCGACATAACTATGGAAGTCTATGATATTTGAATTTTATGTCAATAAAACTATATAAAAAAAGAAAGGTTCTGGTTTGAGTGGGAAAACAATGTGGAACAGAACTTTAAATCATAAAAGAAAGCAGGCTTACTGGTCAGATAGAGGTCTGTGGGAGTCTCCCCGACTCTCGAGACTGTGGGCCTGGAACTGAGCACGAGGAGGAGGAAGGATAGAAGTGATGGTACATTGAGGGGATTGCAGTGGATGAGTTGGATCAGAATGTATATGAACTGTTGACTGTGAGACTATGATCTGCCTGGCAAACCTTCACCTAATTCACAATAAAAATTAAACAAAAACTTCCAAAGGCTCGCAATTTCCCCGTTATTGAAGTGTCTTTGATGAGACCCCCCAAACCAGACCTTCGGGTTCATGTTCATGAGTGCCTTTTGGCTAGGAGCTGACCAATCCAGAAAAACTCACCAGAGGATGTCAGCCAACTTCAGGGTAGAGAGACGACTCAGTCGATCTTGAGGCTCCTGTAAAGGCTCTGGAAATGGAAGTTCCATGGACTTCTAAGTTGGTGAAAGGTGTTAGTGCAAATGGAAAGACAGCACATCTCTTTTTGAGACATGGGAACTCTTTGATGGGTGCCAGTAGGTCAGAAGTGAGGGGACTTTGGGGGCACTTGAGTTTAAAGAATACAGAGTCACTGTGCCCCCACCCCCAAATCCCTGGTAGACATTCAATCATGTCAAGACATAGCATGTGATCAAGAACCAATGGGACTCAAGGAAGAAGAGGTCCAAGTTGCACTGAAGGTATTAACCAAAAGCAAGGCTCTAGGAATCAAGTGACTGGAAACCATTGGAAATGTTTCAATCGGCTGAAGAAGTCCTGGAAGCACTCACCTCTGCCAAGACAAACGGAAAGACACCTTTCTGGCCAGCTGACTGAGAGATCCCTATCTATGCCCATGCCCAAGAAAAGTGACCCAGCAGGATGCAAAGTTTCGAATCCTGTAATTAGTATCCCATGCAAGTGACGTGTCCAGAGAGAATTCAAGAGTGGGCGCAGCAGTCCATCAACGGGGAGCTGCTAGACACTTAAGTTCCATTCAGAAGATGACGTAGCACAGGGATATCACGGTGGGTGTCAGATCTTGACTGCAAGCAGGGAATGTTAGGCAGATGTTTACTTGTGATCTGTTCACTATGCACTGGTATTCAGATACGTGGATCCTAGTAAACTCTGGATGACATTGAGAAAGATGGGAATTCCAGAACACTTTATTGTGATCATGAAGAACTTTTGCATGGTCCAAGACGTAGTTGTTTGAACAGAACACAAGAATACCGAGTGGTTTAAAATCGGGAAAGGTGCGCATCAGGGTTGTAGCCTCTCACCATCCGTATTCAACTGGATGCTGAACAGATCATCTGAGGAGATGGATTATGCAAAGAATGCAGCCTCGAGATCGAAGGAAGGCTCATTAACAATCCCTGATATCAGGGCACAATCTTGTATGCTGGAAGCAAGGAGGATGTGAAGTATTTACTGACATTGTAATCGATGTGACACAAACCCAGATCCTCATAACTGGATCAATAGACAACGTCTTGATAATGGAAAAAAGGTCTAAGTTGTCAAGGATTTCATTTCACTTGAATCCGCAATCAGTGCTGATGGAGCAGCGAAGAGATCATACAGTGGATTCTGTTGGGAAAATCTGCTGCACACAACCTCTTTCAAGTGTCTGTCGAAGGGCAAGGATGTCCGTTTGAGGACTATCGTGTGCCTGACCCAAAGCCATGGTACTTCCGATCATCTCAGATGCAGGTGAAAGACCAAAGAAGAATCGATGCATTTGAATTACGGTGCTGGCAGAGAACGTCGGCAATACTGTGGACTTCCAGAAGAACAAACTAATCTGCCTTCGGGAAAGCCAGCATGGTCCATAGAAGAACGGGTGGCATGACTTTGACTCATTATTTAGACATGTTATCAGGAGAGACCAGTCCCTGGAAAGGACCATCATGTTTAGTAAAGTAGAGAAACAACAACAAAGAGGCCCTTCATGAGGCAGATGGATGGACAAGTGGTGAAACGTGCAGGACATGGCACCATCCTTGGGTCAGAGACGAATCCAAGGCATCTAACAGCAGCCACCCCTCCTTTCCAGATGGGGGAGCTGTGTCTCAGGAGGGTTAGTAACTTGTTCATGGTCGGTCACTGGTCATTAACAGTACACTGTGGCCGCCATGAAAGCATTCTGCTCTGCTTTCCTTCAAGAGAGCCTGCTGCAGGGAGTGTATGTGACTGGATTCCCAAAAGGAAAATCCAGATTATTCCAGCCATGATGCCCATTGCAGGATTATTAGTACCAGCCGACTTCTGCCTGGGGTGGGAATCTTTTATTTCTTTGTTTGGGGACTATCGTCTCCTCAATCTGCTGGATCCAGATCTAATTAAAATTGCCTTAAGTTCTTTGTAAAAAAAAATAAATCAGAATTGCCTCCACTGCCCCCCAAAATAACACTGTAGGGGTGTGACCCCAGGGGACACAGATGCTAGTGGGGAGGGGAGTCCTTGGGTGGCAACAAACAAGCAACATGCTTGGCTGCTAGTTGAAAGGCTAGAGGTTCAAGCCCACCCAGACATGCTTAGAAGGAAATGGCTGGTGGTCTACTTCTGACAAATTAGCCACAGCACAACCCCAAGCACAGTTCTGCTATGACACGCAGGGAGGCCACATCCTTTGGGACTACTCAGCAGCCGTGGCAACGCTGGCCTTTTGTCCTCCCAACTTCAAATGTCTCCAGCATCAGCATCGGCATCCATCGGTGTGCTCTGTCCGTTGTGATTATGAAAAGGGACGGCTCCACACACGCTTTCCATCTGGGCCATCTAGTAGAAATTGAGTCCTCCGAACCCATCGGAGTCTGTTCACCGGCATGGACGTCCTCATTGGCCCATGAGCCCAGGCTACACACAGTGCAGCCTCCTGTTACTTCCAGATCACCTTGCTTTCCTTCCGGTTCCCTGGGATTCACCTCCAGACATGGTGGCAGACATCATCGCATGCAGGCCAGCTTTCAGGGTGGCTGGCCAGGCCATTGCAGGGACCCTGTGAGTGTTTGCTGGCACAGCAGCTGGGATGCACTGAGCGCTGACTGCACACCCCCCACGGCGCTGATGGCTTTACGTCCGCGCGATTTCGTTTCATGCTTACAGAGCTCTGTGGCATGTGCCCCAGCCACACAGTGCACAAGACAGAACAGACTCAAGGAGCATGCGCGGCCCGCATCAGCGGGGGTGCTGCTCCATCAGAGGTCAAGCTCTGAGCTGGTGTGGTGGGGACGTCAAAACTTGGCTCTTGACCGTGACATTTCACTGTCTCGCCGAAGCTGGGAAAAATGACAAAGGAGGTCATTTGTCTTTGAAATGTCTGTCCACCACCTTTTCCTGGGGGTTCCCTCTCACTCCTGGCTCCTTTTTGTTTCTTTGTTTCTCTCTCACCGCCAGAGGTACTTCTGTCCTTGTGCCACGCTCAGCCCGCAGCCGAGCTTGGGAGGTTCTCGGGCAGACCCACAGGTGGGACAGCATATCTCAACACAGGCCCGTATCTCAGGACAGCTAGCGTCCGTGAGGGGAGATTCAGACGGCCTTAGGGAGCAATGATGGCAGACACGTGTGCACACGTCACCGCGCCAGGCACAGTGCCGAGCACGCGTGGTGCCTTTTCTGACTTCACCGTCCTCTTCCCTTGCTGCCAGTGGATCCATCCTGACTCGCAGAGATCCTGCAGGACATGCGTCGAGCTGCCCCTGTGGGTTCCCAAGACGGAACTCTTTTCTGGGTGTAGAAAGCCTCATCGTTCTCCCCCGGAGAGGCTGCTGGTTTAGAGCTGCCGACCTTGCCGCTGGCAGCCCAACACATCGCCCCGACGCCAGCAGGGGTCTCTCTCATTCCCATGGCCGCCCCTTCTGAAGAAGGGGTAACCCGGTCTGCACGGCACCTTCTTCCCACAGGTGTTCTGCGAGCAGACGTCACCCTTGGAAGCCCAAGTCTGTGCAAGAGAGCGTTTTCATGGCAGCCCCTTGGCTACTGTGAGCAATTCGGATCCTTCTCCCAGGCCAGGAGACTGGGACCACCTGGCTCCCAGGCCGTCAGTCACAGCCTGGCTTGTGTGAAAGTGTATTTCGTCCCCTCCGTCCATCTTAGGGGCTCCTTTCCTTTCAGAGTCACTAAACTCAAAACTCGCTGTCATCCAGTTACCTCTACCTCACAGCGACCCTTTGGCACCAGGTCAAACTGTCCCTGCGGGTTTCTGAGACTGTAACTCTCTACGCGAGCAAAGCCTCATCTTTCTCCCTCAGGGCACCTGGTGGTTTCGAACTGCTGACAGCATTTTGAGGCATTTTGAGGCCGGAGCTGGCACCATTCAAGCCGAGTCTTCCCCTTGGTAGGATGGGGCAATGGCATTTTGGCTAACCCTCGATGGGGGTGCAGAGCCTCTCTGTAGAGAAAACCACACCCAGTTGACTTCTTCAATTGGTCTCAGCTTGTGGAGACCCCATGTTGTCAGAGCAAA
Organism: Tenrec ecaudatus; assembly: GCF_050624435.1. Taxonomy (NCBI): domain Eukaryota; kingdom Metazoa; phylum Chordata; class Mammalia; order Afrosoricida; family Tenrecidae; genus Tenrec; species Tenrec ecaudatus. The sequence goes on from NC_134534.1 coordinate 181,350,495, forward strand.
CCTGAACCCCACAAGGTTTGGGGCTCCCAGCCCTGTGGGGTAAGTGTTTGCACTGTGCAGGGCCTCCAGCTCCGGAGAAAGAGATGGGATCTGGGACATAACAGACCAACTGGACGGAGACCGGGTCTGTCTCTAGCAAATCCCCCTGACAGTGATAGAGCCCAAACATGTGAAGAAGGCAGGACGCCATCGCGGGAACCCTAGTGAGGGCCCTCTGCTGGCCGGGGGCCAGAGCTTTTCCACCCGAAGGAGACGTCGGGTCTAAGATACAGGCAAGCATGACTGCAGTCATGATTTTAACCCCCTGGAGGCTCAGAAATGAGAGTGGCCCCAACGTGTGGACAGCAGGGTAGGAGGTGAGACCCCACCCCCCATCCTATGAGGCTCTTACTTGCAGAGATTGCAAACCCGCGGAAAGCAGAACAGAGCCTTGATGTTGAGAATAACCAAATTGTCACTCATGCAGCCGTGTGTGCCAGAGCCAAATTGTGCTCCACAGGGGGTTCAAGGCTGATTCTTTCAGACATGCATTGCCAGGCCTTGCTTCTGAGGAGCTTCCAACCTCACAGTCAACAGACAGACCCATGACGGGGCTGCATCCACCAGGGAGAGTCCAAAGAAAGCTGAGGTGGAAGTCGAATCAGATTCGGCAGAGAGCCTGCCGTAGGTCTGGTTGTGTGATCGGTGGGACGCAGCTTTTGTGGTCCGCATGTTTCCGTTTTAAGATACCATGTTCCAAGAATGTTGAGGACAACCAGCTATGTCAACAGCCCGCCGCCGTGACAGACGGCATCGCTTATTAAAATACCACACCCTGGGCGTCAAGTGTAGCCGAAAGTCACTGGGAGCTCTTAATGCCGGGCGGATGAACAGTGGCTATCAGTTTGAAAACCACAGCAATGTCGCCTCTACGTGTGGATGTAGCTTTTGATCACTGTGGATTCATGGAGATCGCTGCTGGAAGAGGAGAACTAGCCCCCCTCCCCCGCCCCCTTCCTCCCACAGTGGGGCTCAGCGACATTCCTTTAAGATAACTTTCCTTTTTCATCTCTAATGAAAGCCAAAGTTTTCTTTTCATTTTAAAAGCTTGTCCTTGAACTGAAACAACATGGAACATTTGAAAAACATGGGTCCAAGCAGCGGTGGATACATTTTATTTCAACCACAGAGCCTGCCGCTAGGTCCCTGTGTGCCAGACAGACTACAAATTGTAACTGTCGCGGCAGCTGTGGATTTCTGGATGCTGTAGCACCGGCAGGTCTGGCTGTTCTTCTGGAGTTATGCCTCCCTTTGGGCTCCGCACACCAATGACTTAATCCCTGGGTCGGATCTGGTGTCGTGCCGGTTGCCACGCACAAGAAAGAGCCAGCAGAGCCTCTTTGCGTCGTCGACCCGGGGTGTTCGCTGCAGAGAGGCCTGGCGGTAGTCTCGGAATACAACTGGGAAACCGAGGCCTAGAGAAAACTCCCAGAGTTGGGTGTAGAATAAAAAGGACCATTTAGAGCCGAAGGCCATTGTTTGTGGTGGCAAGGCAAGGGGTGAAATACTCATGATTGAATTGTAAAAATATTTTGACTAAGGTCATTTTTGGTGCTTACTATTTTGGTCTTAGATTAGTGAATTGAATGCCAGATTAGATCTATTAGTATTTTATAGCGCGCAGCACTGTGTGCTACAGGAAAGTGCGCGGACATCTGTTATTGTATTTGATCCTCATTACAATTCTGAGAGGTAGAAATAAGGAGAAATATTCCCACTCCCATGCAGGATGGGGAGGGAGGGACCTGCTCTCGCCACTTCGTGTCAGAGCCAGGAAGAAAGGTCAGTTCGCTCGGCGCCCGAGCCGAATGGAGATCTGTTGTACATGCAAAATGAGTGTGGAGATTTGAAGGCTGAATATGAAATTTTAAAAGAATGCAAAGGCGCTCACTCATCACTTTTAGATGGCTTACATATTGAAATGATGATATTTTGGACGTGTTGGGTTAAGTGTAATCTGGTATTAAAATTAATTTGACCTTTATTTTTACTTAAAATGTGTCTATTAGAAAAGTTTAAAATGATAGCTGTGGTTTGTATTTCTGGCTCACATATTTCTCTGAGCCAGCACTGCCTTAGACTAATTGTCGCCATCAAGTTGATTCCGACTCACAGACCCTGCGCGGCAGTGTAGACCTGCCCCGGAGGGTTTGCAGGGCTATAACGTTGCCAGGACTACAGCAGCCTAACGTTGCCAGGACTATAGCAACACTATAGCAGCCACCCACCCAACCTGTAGACCCCTGATTCCTGCCATGGAGTAAATAGTTTCTGAACTGCTGGTGATGGGGACAAAGTTGGGGAAAGAGCTCTTCCTCGCATCACGCAGGCCCTGGGAGCGCACAGGTGCCTGTACACTGGCAGGTGTCGCCTTGGCCCCACTCTAGAGCACAGGCTCCTACTTCATCCAGGTGTCATACAATTTAATAGTTCGATCATATCAAGAAGAGTTGCTATGATTACCCATTCAATCACTAAACCAATCAATTTTAGAACATTTTCTCTTTCCTGGTACTCATTGTCACTTGTAATTATTATGGATACAGCAAAACATTCTCCAATTCTGCGATGCCTACGTGTATAATTCAATGCCATTGATTGCACTCTTAGTGTTGTACAACCATTATGGACATCCTTTTCCAAATTATGCCACTACCATTAACATGAACTCAGTGCTCCTTAAGCAAAATCTCTTCCACCTTCATCCATGGTAACCATTGGTCAAGTCTGGCTTCTTTTTCAGTAGTTTTCTTGATTGTGGCAGTTATATAATCTGTCTACTTGGGCAAAGGGGTGGAGTCTGGCCTAATTAGGCCATAGCCAAAGAGGCCTCTCTGTGGGCCTGGCCTTCTCCTGAGGATTCTGGGAACTCCTGTCTTCTCCCTGGAGGTGGGACACACACTCTCCCTGCTTGACATTCCTGTTGGCAAGCCACATGGAACTATTCTGATGGAGCCAGAATCCTGGAGCTGGAGGAGCCACATGAAGACCCACTAAGCTAAGATGCTGCCACCATCACTGGATCTACAAGACTTTCCACCCACTGGCCTGTGATCCTCCTGCCTTCCACGTCATTGCATGTGTTGCATGCGTGTGAAGAGGACTTTATAGACTGTATCGGACAGATGGGCTGATATCAGACTTATGGACTTGATCTGGACTGGGCTGGGATGCTTTTTCAGTATACAATTGCTCTTTGATATAAAGCTCTTTATACACATATGGGTGTTTTGGAATTTGTTTCTCCAGTCAACCTGGACTAACACATTGATAGAATATTCACGTGCCATAAACTTCCACAGTTAAATCGCGTTTTTAAAAGGTTGTAATTGCATCATCACCCTCAGCTCTTGCGCTCCCTCCCCCAGCTCCTGCCTTCGTTGGTTGCTCCCCAGTTCCCTTCGCCCTCCCCATCCCTAACCCAGAGACACCATTGCAGCCATGCCTCTGTGCTTCATACCTTGGGGCCCCTACCAGAAACAATACAAAGCAAAGTGAGCGACAAGAAGAAAAGAATAATAGGAAGATAAACATGAAAGTAAAACAGAAGAAAGAAAAGACCACCAACAACATTTAAAAAGAGATGAAATTTCTGTCATGGAACAAAGGAGAGAGAAATATTTGAGCCTAGAGCAAATTCAGGTTGGTTCAAGAGGGATGTCAAATGACCGAGTATCATATTATACCAAGTTTCGATCCACCCTAATCCAGTCTAAAATCACCTCCGTCTGAGAGCAAAGCCGTTTGAGTCCCTTGCCTGTGGCTAGAGGGGGGGTCTGCCGGAGGCGTACACTGAGCAGACACTCTGCAGATGGATTTGGGGCTCCCCCTGCCCTGCATAGCCTTCTACAAATGGGGTGTTGGCAACTGAAGCGCCGATACTTCTCCTGACATCATACTTGGATTTTGTTGCCATCATCTTTGGATCACACAGGCTGGTGGGCTCCTTCAATGCAGACTTATTTGGCGCCCCTGTCGTCTGTATTGGGGCAGATGGCCACCTCTTTCTCCTGAGGAGCGTGTGGCGGATTCAAACCTCCAAACTTGGGGTTAACCGCAGAGCTCTTAACGTTGCTTGGTCAGGGTTCCTTGTGTTTAGAAAATTTTGCTTTTTTAAAAAGGAAATTTCTCTTGAGAATGCAATTGGCTCCACTAGACGGATAGTTAGGGCATGGTGGAAAGAAGGTTGTATTTTATTTTACTTTTTTCACTTTTGAAATTCAAAGCTTATTAAATTAGCTCTGCCGAAGCAGTCTGTGCTTGACGCCAGAGGAAGCAGAGTGTGGTGAAAAGTAATTGTCAGAGGGACAGGACAGCAAGGCAGGGTTGTGGACGTGGGAAGGCCTGCCTCCAAATGGTGACAGTTTCAGGGTCAGTTGACCTCTCCTTCCCTTCAGGCCGGGTTCCCAAGCCCTCACGTGGCCTTGCAATCACGCAGGCCTGTGGCGTTGGGTGCCGGAGGCCTCTTTTCTTTGTGAAATACCTCATAGTCCCTGTTTTGTCCGTGACAACCTTACCCAAGACCAAGTTATTCATGAAGCACACAAAAAAAGCGCCTACAGTCCATAATATTGTTTAGGGCCCATGAAAATATTTCACTTTTAATTTATTTGGCAAAGAAAAGGAATGTAACAGTGAACATATAATAAAGATGCGCGGATATGTAATAACAACCCAGCCTGGATTGTATGAAGTCTTTATTCTGATGCAGTCATCCAATGTAAATGGGAACATTTTCATGGAGTTACACTGGTCCCCCTCCCCCTCCCCCCCACAGAAGTCATCGTGCACAACCCACCCCAGCCCATAACTCCCGTGGCTTCTTTCAGAGATGGGCTTCTTTTGTGACCAGACAGCGTAGGATCCTGATACTTTATTGGCATGCTTTGATGTGTTAAATCACTCTCGTTCCTTTGGTTAATCTGCTAAAGAATATTGATTGAGAACCCTTTCTGCTGTGTGTTGGGGCTAAAGCAATGGATGCCAACACAGCATATTCTGAAAGACTCACTGATCAGAGAAGCACCCTGAACACTACAGAGAAGGCTGGGCTGTCACACAACATATGACACCATATGATGGACTGATAGCTACCCTTTTTAAAGTATTTAATTTGTAATGTAGCCCTATACAAATTCTTTAGATACGGAAAACAAACATGAATGCAGTCTTATTTTCCCCCATCTTATGCAAAAGGCAGCCAATTGTACGCACTTTTATACCTTAAACTTTTTCACTTACTAACACACGTTGGAAACATTTCCCTAAGAGCACACGGAGGGCTTCTCGTTGCATTTTCTATAGCTGTCTAACACTGCGTCCCAATTCCAGATGCCCTCCACAGGTTTCGAGTCAGTTGCCTCGGCGGTACATGGCGGTGCCTGCGGCACAGTGCTGTTCAGTGCTCAGATGAGCTTGCCCATCTGATTAGTGGAAACCCTATTGCAGCGCAGTTTGAATGAATGGTTCTCTAGAGAATGAGTCTAAGCATCTCTTTACGAAGCATTTGTCATTCTGCTTTCCCGTGTACTGTCTAGTCTTTTTTCTGGAGACGACCTCACTGATAATTTTTAATTCACTTGAAGAGTACTTTATGAAATAGGGATTAGCCTAAAATATCTGCAACACGGTTACAAATCTTTAAGCATGTTTTTGTTAAACAAGTTTTGTTGTTGAACATTTCTCCCAGTTTTATATGTTTTGATTTTTCTGTTTTCCCCATGTAGCATTTTTTTCTTTTTAAAAATTTTATTGTGATATAATACGTCAAACATGTCTGCCGTGTTAGTCATTGTTTAGTTGTAGCCTCCTTAAGAATAAGCATATTCCCATCTACCACGAAGAAAACTATGCGGAATTTTTTCTGACATGACTCCTCGGGGTCCTAAGCACTCGAAGTACAATAGATAGAGTGCGTCATGTAAATTGTAAAAAAGTCTGATTGACAAAAGAGCCTTAAACAAATATATAAAAGAAATATCCAAATAGGAAAAATATTTGCAGCATATACTGAAAGATTAATATGTACAATGCTCCTGCAAAAATCAATCAATACGCAAAATTCCCAATTGGGAAACATGGGAAAAGACATGGTCACAGATTATTCACTCCCTGCCATTGAAAGGATGCCAACTCACAGTGGCCTTTCGGGTCAGGGTGCAACTTCCCCCGGGAGATTCTGAGACTGTTGGTCAGAGTAAAAAACCCCATCTCCTGTGGAGCGGCTGGTGGTTTTGAACTGCTAACCCTGAGATTCACAGTCCAATTGAATTTAATCACTAAATTAAAATCCCTGTAAAAGAACGGAGTGCTTCCTTTTTACGTTTTCTGGACGTTAAGTGATTGTGAGAACTTCTGCAATCCAAAATTTTAAAGTGTTCTCAAGGTTTCTCCTAGTATTTCTGTAGTCTCAGTTTTTATGGAAAGTCTTTGATCTAGTTGGAATAGGTTGTAGGTTGAGATAGACATATAACAGTGTGGGGAAAATAGGCAACTTTATTATTTTTAATATCCATCCAATATCCCAACACTGTCGATACTTTTACCTCTACCCTTGTTAGAAACGCTTTTTTTTTTTTTAAATCGAACTGACTTTACTTTCCTGTTCTTTTTTTATTGATTTTTCTCACTGGCTTAATTATTGAAGTCTATTCTCTCTCATTGTTCTTTTTTGGGGGGTTGTTTTTCTGGCTATTCTAGCTTACAGACTTTTCCTATTAACATTGGGATGATTTGTTTACTGAAACAAAAAGAAAACTCTTCTGTTACTTCTAATAGGATGACGTTACAATGATGGATTAACTATAGAATGCTGACATTTTTAGGATGTAGAAGCTTCTCTGTAAAGTTAATATGTTGCTTCTTATGTGGCCAGTTAGTAATGTTTTAAAGTCTTGTACATTTCTTGTTAAACTTATTTCTAGGCATTTTATCTACTTGTTTTATTGTTATAAGTTGGGTCCTTCTTTCCCTTACATTTTATATATATATAATCAGTATTGATTTTTTTTCCTTTGTGGTAGCATTGCACTGTGCTACCAGTAAATTTCCCGATCACTTTTGTAGTTTCCCAGTTGAAAATACATAATATATCATTGTTAAAAAAAATTTATGGAGCTACAGATTTCCTTTTATCGTCTTGGATTTTCTAGTCCTACAAACAGTTGACAAATAGTGATTGTTCTAGGCCAGTGGTTCTCAAGCTTCCTCATGTCGCAACCCTTTCATACAGTTCCTCGTGTGGTGGTGACCCCGTCCCCAACCATAACATTATTTCACTGCTATTTCATCACTGTCATTTTGCTACTGTTATGAATTGGGTAACCCTGTGAAAAGGATCATTTGACCCCCAGAGGGGTCGCGACCCACAGGTTGAGAGCCGCTGCTCTAGCTCCGTCCTGCATTTCGTGCCTGGGCATCTTTCTCTGGGTTCAGTAATAGTGAAGGCAGTGTCCATTCCTAGTCCTACTGAGAATACTTCCACTATTTTCCCATGAAATCCGATGCTACCCTTTGGGTTGCTAGTCTGCTTAGATCAATGCCGCGGGGTTTCAGTCTTGAGGATCTGGGTTCAGATTTTCTTCTCTCCCTCTGCACTAACTGATGGAGACATCGTTGTTGCTTACCTAACCTTTCCCACTTGGTTGGTCATCAGAAAGAGGAGGGAAATAAGAATTCACTCATGGAGCTGATGTGAGCCTCACATCTAACAAGACTGAAAGGCAAACCCATCCCGGTTAACCACCCCTTCTTAGTTTTATTCCTTCCTGTGGAGAATGAGCCTTTGCAAGAAGAATCCGAAATTGTAATACTCTGGATTTCCCTTTGTGGCCCAGAGCCTTTTTGTAATTCCATTCACAACACGGTTTCTACATATATTCCAAGCTTGGAAAGAAAAAGTGTTTTTTGAATGATGAGCAAATTCCTTTGCTGACATTTTAACCAGAATGTATTCCAAATCCGAAGCTTTTTGGAAGGCTGAGAAAGTCTTGGTCACCTTCTTGTAAAAAAGTGAAATAAAATGTTTATGTACCTCAGCACTTCCTGGCGGAGCTGGACGTGAAGCCACGGGGGTGTTGTTATTTTGTGGTGTTTGCAGTTCTGGGAAAAAGAAAACTAGAAAATACAGGAAAATTTTCAAGATTTTTGGTTGTGGAAGCTTGCCTCCCCTGCTCTGCTTGGGCCACCGTTCAGGGGGCCTTCTGTGCGTGATTCAAGTGCACGTCGTCTGCACGCACCTCGCCTGTGGGTTCCAGATTGAGGGGGTTGTCTGCAGACACTAGTGACTCTCCTCCCCCTTTCCCTGAGGAATTATACGAAAGCCTAGACTGAAGGTCAAATAATTTGGGTGTGTTTGTTTATTTGTTAATGAGTAGCCCTACTGCAGAATAATCTGTCTTGGTCCAATCTGATAAGATCTACAAGTTCACTCTTCTCTTTGTAAGACTGTATGTAAGCCATGGCTTCATCTCCCCGAGTTTGGGTTAAAATTCTTATGAATTGCCCTCCCAGCTCACTCCCCACACCCCCTCGCCTTGGAGTTTGCAGGGGAGAATGTGTGCTGACACCCGCGCCCCCCACACACACCCCTTCCTTTTAGAGACTGCGGCCACAGGCTCCAAGCACTAAGCTGGGAAAGCGATTTTTCCAGCAGCACGGCAGCCTCCTCCCTGGGCTCGCTCCTGTCTCAGTGGCTTTGGCGCAGCCTCTGGCTTTGTCATGTAGCTGGGCTTCAGGACAGACTTTCTTGCGCCTTCAGTTTCCTGGCTCTGCTCCTCTCTGGGTACTTCGAGTCTCAGCAATCTGGCCTTTCTGAAATGACCGTCGAGGCAGCTCTGCCCCAGAAGCTCATGAGCCCTTCGTGTGGGCATCCTCTCAGGGAGATGGGAGCGAGGTGGAAAGCAGTGTCTGGCACGTGCTGTGGATGCGTCTGCTGACCTGGTCAGTGGCACTGTCATCTTCCCCCTAAGTATATGTAGGTGTATCTGTATATCGTGTATATGTACATATCACATACACACAATGACATGTGTGGTCATTTTTGGTGTGGCTCTTGGAGCACAAGCATAATGAGAGAACAATGTCAGAATGTTCCATCACCCCATCCCTTCAGTTCTTTCAAGGGAAAGGCTTTGGAAAAACCCTTCCTTATTCACAGTAAGTGGCGACCAAAGATGGGCAGACAGGGACGGGGCCCGTGGAAAGCATAAAGCATCCATTGCTGACGGGTGGTGGGAGGTCTGGAAACGGATCGTGGTGATGGCTGAGCACCTGGATGAACGCAGTTCACATCACGGAACTTGGCTTGGAAAAAGGGTCAGATACCCACGGTGGGGTCACCGTGCACATAGGGCTACGAAAAGGGAAAACAGCAGATGGAAGTGGTTCCAACAGCAGCTCTTTGCAGGGGCTCACTTTAAAAGAGGGCTTATCAGAGCAAAGTCAGCAAATTAGAAGAAAAAAGTAAGAAAGTACTAAATGAATCCGTCAAAAAAAACACAAAACACCCCAAAAGCTAATGTCTTTACAGATACCGCCCAAGTTCCGAGAGCGGCCCCCTAACAGACGGCCATTCCAAATGACAGGCCTCGCCCCTGAGCCAGTCCAATCTCCAAGCAGGAGTCAGGGAAAGACAATACGTTTGCTTCAGCAGGAAGAAGTTTTGCAGACACTGTATAATTTCATACATCCCAATGAGTCAGCCTAGAACACGCTAAGGGGCCCTGGGGAGCAGTGGGTTCGGTGTGGGCCTGCTAACCAAGAGGCTGGTGGTTCAAACCCACTGCAAATGATGGTGAGGCTGTCTGCTCATCTTTCTGTGATTTCCAGTCTCAGAAATGCTGTGCAGTCAGTCTCCTCTGTCCTCCAGGGTCCATGTGAGGCGGAATCCACTTGGTGGCAGTGGATAGAAACTGTAATCTGTGTTAGATTTATGGTTTTCTCATTAGATAAATCTCTAAGGACAAGGGACCATCTTCATGTTCACTACTGTATTACCAGCTGTTAACACGGACAGTAAAAAAATCTGTTGATTGATTGGTTTATTGATTGGTCGCTGGGGAATAGAATGAGTGTTTCCACCTTTGAAGCATCTTAGTTTGGAGAGGAAAGCATGCTTACCTGTGTTATGTAAATATAACGGCCAGCAAAGTAAATACGACGGGCCATCGTCAGTTCCCGGGTAATGAGGAACAGATTCCAGGCAGTGGAAATGGTTTACATTTCTGCAAAAGCAACATTTTGCATTGAGTGTAAGATATAGTGGTAAAACACGGGGCTTTTGCTTTCTACCGATAGTGTAAACATCACTCCACAATGTGGTCTCTGGAAATAATTTCGTTAACTCATATTTTCATATGCGCATTCTGTTCTGGAGACTTGTTGCAAAAAAATATGATGGAAAGTTATTTTCTTTAAGAGACAGTTTGTTTACCGAAATTCCTTGAACTCTTGATGGTTATTGAAAAGGCTGGAATAAAGGCCGCCTGAAACGGCTGGATTCGGAACTGCTCCGCACCTTCCAAAGTAGGACCGCACTTTCTTATTAAATCACCCCAAATCCGTACAGCCCCTTTGTCAAATGAAATATCGACGTTTGAATCCCCCAAACATACTGTGAATCATTTGGGGGTTTTAAGTTGAGGGTACCCAGTAAATTATTCCAAAATTATGGGAGCCAAATGCCATTCCCTCCAAAAGTTTGTGTAATCTCTATTTATCCGTGGGCAGATGACTGCTCCGTATAATCAGAGGCAGACTTGGTCAAGTTCAGTCTAAGTAAACACAGCTGAATGTAAGCACTTGGACCACGCGGTGCCAACAACATACGACCTTGGAGACTGCTGGGTCGGGTTTTTTTGTTTTGTTTTGTTTGCTTTTGGACTGCAATCTGCTTCCAATGGAAAAGCGCATTCTTTTTGTTTCAAATTAACAAGTGATGATTAGAAGCTTGTGATGTTCTAATTTTTAGATGCAAGACAAATGAACGCCCCGCACGCACCGACCGCGAGCCCCCTGCACGCCTGCCTTGCCCTGCAGGGCGCGTCTCCAAAGCCGGTAGGCTAGGGGGAAAGCCGCGGAGGGGGTTTCTTTCTGAAAGAGAATGTCTTTTATTTAGTTAGTTTTTGTTGTTGTTGTTGTTTTGTCTCTGGGCCATTTCAACAGATGACAGTTGGGGTTCCAGACTACGCTCAGGAAGCATCTGCCCCCAATAGAAGAGGAACATTGTCTTGTCATTACCTTTTTGTTTCCAAGAGACACGCTCATTAACTGCTTTGGGATTTCCACACGTCCCTTTTTGCCTTCTCCTTGATTTTTAAAAATACGTGGGATTGCCCTTTGTGTGTTTTCTCCCCTGCCATCTAATACCTTCTGATTCTGGTCTAGCACACAGCCCAGTGCGAAACGTCCCTCAGGGTACTTTGTGGCGAAGGAAAAATGCCTATTAAATATTTCATGTCGAAAGGTGGGGCTTTAAGTGCGAACTTGGGTAAAAGATGGATTAGTCGAGATTTGCCTCAAAACTCCCAGCTTTTCAATATCCTCCGACTGGCCAGGAGCCAGCTAGCTCCTCTGCTCTTTCCATTCCTCCGCTTTAAGGAAATGATCTCTTTCCCTTTGCCCTTGGGGCGTACGCTTTCTTCGGGGAGAAAATGCGGTCTGTATTAAGGGTGGATTTTTTAAATAATTCATCTTTCAAGGTTGGGTATTTTACACTTTTTAAAAAACCTCACACATTGAATAATATTAACTGAGCATCTGGGAAAATATTTAGGCCATTGTGCTAAGATGGTATTCTGTCATAATTTCAGTAGGACGCTTCTCTCGTCATGCATCTACCAATATGCGTCTTTTTTCTCGTAAGCTGCTGGGTTTTCACATTAACAGGAGGAAAGACTATCTGTGGCTCAATTATCCAGCGGCCCAGCGTCACCTTGCTGTGGTTTCTTGGGAAGAGCCGCATCGTCCATCTCGACGTTCGCATGTGCACTATTAGCAGGTCAAAAGCAAACTCACCACGCCCACATCCCGCCGCCTCCTTTCCTCTTTCCTTCCCTAGCTCAGCAAATGCCAACGTCATCCACTCGAGACAGACGTCAGAAGCAGTTCAGACTCCTGCCTTTGGGCTCCGGAGCTAATCTTACAGCAAGTCTGACCCCTTAACACGCCGAGGTTGAGAAAACTACACTAAACATTATCTTTCCATGCCATTTTGCCACAAACTGTTTGGAGACACACACCCCCGCCCCCACCCATCAGAGACCTTACATTTCCATTCCCGGTGCTACTTCCTTAACCCTCCGGGCCCGTCGAGTCATACTGAAGTTCCCGATAGGGACCTGCCTCACCACACACAGCTGCCACCAAGTGGGCAACCCAAGTGGATAGCGTGGAGCTCCTCCAGACCGTTCCTCAGGATATAAATCTGTCCGGAAACAAACAACCTCATCTTTCTCCATTGGAGTAAGTAGTGGCTTCGAACCACTGATCTTGTGGTTAGCAGACCACTGCTTAACCCACTGTACTGCCAGAGCACCACGGACGTGCCTCACACCAAGACCAAACTCACTGTGGCCAGTTGTTTCTGATTTAGAGCAACCTTACAGGACAGAGTAGAACTGCCCTGCGGCCTTCCAAGACTGTCACTCACTCCTTCGTGGAACCAGAAAGCCTCATCATCGGCCGGAGAGGGGCCCGTGCTTTCGAGCTGCCAACCCCATAGTTAGCCACCCAGTGCATCACTTACTATGCCACCAGGGCCCTGGACTTACTGCACCCCCTCAAATTCAGTCTTTCCACCAGAGCAAGAGAGATCTTTCTAGAACCCTAATAATGCTCCCCCACACACCTTTCAAGATAAAGTTTAAATTCCTTAGCCTGTCACTCCAAACCCTCAGTGACCCATCCTCTACATCTCTCTCAGCTCATTCCCCAACAGCGCCCCTCCACATACGCTGTTCGTTGGAGGCAGCCAAAGAGCTTCCCAGAGGAGCCCACGGTTCCAGGCATGGCACTTCCACTGGTTTCAACCTGAGGCCTGCGCCTGCCGCATTCTCCGGGTCTGGATGCTCAGAGACTGGTGACACGTTTTGTTTTTTATTTAAATCATTTTATTGGGGGATCATACAATTCTTATCACAATCCATACATACATCCATTGTGTCAAGAACATATGTACATTTGTTGCCATCATCATTCTCAAAACATTTGCCTTCTACTTGAGCCCTTAATATCTGCTGCTCATTTTCCCCCCTCCCTCCCCACTCCCCCCACCTCATAAACCCTTCATCATTCATAAATTATTATTATTTTGTCATATATTACACTGTCCGACGTCTCCCCCCACCTTCTTCTCTATACGTAGATTCTTGTAATCAGTTCCCCCTTTCTACCCCACATTCTCTCCACCCTCCAGGCATTGCCACTCTCATCATTGGTCCTGAAGGAGTCATCTGTCCTGGATTCCCTGTATTTCCAGTTGCTATCTGTGCCTATGTACATCCTCTGATCTAGCCAGATTTGTAAGGTAGAATTGGGATCATGATAGGGGGGGGGGGGAGAAGCATTTAAGAATGAGAGGAAAGTTATATGTTTCATCATTGCTACCCTGCACCTTGAGTGATTCATCTCCTCCCCACAACCCTTCAGTAAGGGGTGTCCGGTTGACTACCAATGGGCTTTGAGTCTCCACTCTGCACTCACCCACATTTTCAATGATATGCTTTTTTGTTCCTTGATGTTTGATACCTGATCGCTTCGACAGCTTGTGGTCACACTGGCTAGTGTGTTTCTTCTTTGTGGGCTTTGTTTCTTCTGAACTAGATGGCCACTGTTTATCTTCGAGCCTTTAAGACCTCAGATGCTATATCTTTTGATAGCCGGGCACCATCGGCTTTCTTCACCACATATGCTTATGCACATGTTTGTCTTCATTGATCGTATCAGGGAGGTGGGCACCCATTGATATGATTTTTAGTTCTTTGATGTCTGACAACTGGTCCCTTCTGCCCCTGTGGTCAGACAGGCTGGTGGTGACACATTTTGGGCACACTGGGGACAGCTGGAAACAGGTGTCCGGGGGCCTCCACCGCAGGGTGTCAAGGAGGTTGCTGCCTTTGGATTCCCCTCATGCTGCCTGGCCCCCTCCCCCTGCCTGTTCAGTGCTGTCACTGCACTTTGGCAGGCTGAACTCTTCAAATGTAGGTGTTGATCAGACTCGGCGAGGGTTTCCTGGTTGTGGGCTTATTTACAGCCACAGGAGCCTCGAGGAGCCTTCGTGGCATAGTGGTTAGGAACTGGGCTGTTAACAGCAAGGTCGGCATTTCAAAACCACCGGCCATGGTACAGGAGAAAGATGAGCCTTTCTCTTCCCTTAAGGAGTGACAATCCCAGGAACCCACTGGGGCCTTTCCACCCTGGCCTATTGGATTGCTATGAGTAGGACTGCTCTTGACAGCAGTGGGTGAGTGGGTGAGTGGGTGAGTGGGTGAGTGGGTGAGTGGGTGAGTGGGTGAGTGGGTGAGTGGGTGAGTGGGTGAGTGGGTGAGTGGGTGAGTGGGTGAGTGGGTGAGTGGGTGAGTGGGTGAGTGGGTGAGTGGGTGAGTGGGTGAGTGGGTGAGTGGGTGAGTGGGTGAGTGGGTGAGTGGGTGAGTGGGTGTGTGAGTGAGTGAGTGAGTGTGTGAGGAGTGGGTGAGCGAGCGGGTGAGTGGATGAGCTGGTGAGTGAGTGAGGAGTGAGTGAGTGATCATGGTGCGGGGCACACAGCGATCACCCTGTAAGTGTTCACTAAAGCGAGTAAATAAATGGACACAGCACAGAGAAAAGCAAATTCTGTTGCTCTTAGAATTAGATCTCTTCCTAGTATTGGCCTCATTGTTGGAAAACAGCTTGACCTTGGGCTGGGAAGCTATGGTTTCTGAGTCTCCATTTCCACGATGTCAAATGGGAACTGGATTGCGAAGAACAAGGGGCCTCGGCTGTATGCACTTAATGGCTTATGAAAATGTTCATTAAGGATTGTTTTCACCAGGCATCGAGTTTCCCGGAAATGGCCGTTTTTCCTGAAGGGAAAGGAAAGAAGGTGTGGGTAATGCTGTTCCCCAAGCACAGGTGTTCGTGTTTTCTCTCTGACCATCATACAAAGATCGTTGGGGTTTTTTGTTTTTTTCTTAATGAGCTCAGCGTGGTCATAGGGTGGTTACCAAAACTCAAAACCAAATTCACTGTCATTGAGTCAACTCTGACTCATAGCGACCCTGTAGGACCAGGGAACACGGTCCTTGCAGGTTTCTGAGACTATAACTCTTCACAGTAGTAGAAAGCCTCTCTCTCTCCCCAAAAGCGGCTAGTGGTTTCAAAACCCAACCTACCAAAGCCCCAGGCGGTCAAAGATGTCCAGACCTCCCAAAGGAAAGGAGTGTCCCCGTTCTGATAGCAAAGACCTTCTGTAGCCATTGGCCTCTGTGTAAAATCTCAAGTGACCAGAAGTCGTGGTGGCGCTGCCAGTTAAGCGTTGCACTGCTCACCTCAAAGGTTGAGGTTTGGATCCACCAAACGCTCTATGGGAAGGACATGAGTCTGTCCCCATAAAGATATACAGCCTCGAGGACCGTATTTGGAGTCTCCGTTGAGCCAGAACTGACTTGCAGGTGGTGGGTTTGGGGTGTGCATTCTTACAAGGAGCCTGGGTGGCATAAAGGGTTAAGCTGCTGACCCCAAAGCATCAGGTCAAGCCCACCAGGCCTAGTACAAGAGAAAAGAGCGCACCTTCAGCTTCCATTAAGATTATCCAGCCCTCTAGGTTTTCCAAGGCTGCACATCTTTATGGGAGCAGACACCTCATCTTTCTCCCTTGGAGCAGCGAGCGGGTTTGAACCTCTGACCTGTGGCTAGCAGCACAATGTTTGGCCCCCAGTACTTTCAGGGACCGTTTTTTTTTTTTTTTTTAATGCAGAGGCAGACCTAGTAAGCAAGGTGAGCACAGGCTTACTACTCTGTCGTGAACTATCTCACGTGGGTTTGCCTGATTTACTACTGGGTGTTCCATCCCTGTCAGGAATTATCCGTGTGGAAAGAGGTTTTGGTTCTGTAGGAAAGTGCTGTGGGGCTGGGAGAGAGACAGGCGCAAGCCATACCTCAAAGTATAATATTTTATGTGTGTGGGGGGAAAGTGAAATTGTTCGTGACGGATTACTAACTAAGCCCAAGTAGGCCAGTGTTTTCCTTGCTTATTGGGTAATCTGACACGCTTGTGCCTGGTGGTATTTTTGTACAAAGGATTGGTGTCCCAGTTGATTATGTCTGCATAGAAAATGATTGTTAACAAAGATTAAGGGCGGTAGCTTTTTAAAAATTGGGAATTTCAAAAGTTGTTCCCCAAGCCCAGATGCCACATTCTAGCTGGTCAGAGCAATTAAAGTAAACGGCACACAACCCTATGTGAGTGTGATCGAATGGTCTCGTTCTCTGCCGTGGTCCGGGCTCTGCCACAGTGGCCTCGTGGGTCACCCGCGCTGAGCAGTTTGTGGGTCAAACCACTAGGTCAGCATTTCCACACCCCCCGTGGTTCCCTGGGAGAACGCTGAGACTTTCTTCTATGCCCGTAAAGAGTTAAACTCAACTCACAATCAAACTCACTGCCAGCGAATCAACGCTGATTTATTTATTTATTGTATTTATTTGTTTGTTTATTTTCGATACCGATTTCCAGTAACCCCCTAGGGCTGGGTCCCACTGTCCCTGTGAGCTTCCCAGACCACGGGGCCAGTTTTATTCTGTCCTGTGGGGCCGCCGTGACCTTGAATGAGGAACAGGCATAAAGGCTGAGCCAGCAGCTGTTACGTAGCCCAACAAAACAAGCCTACTGCTGTAGAACCCGGAGCCTTGGGGGCACAGTGGCTACACGTTGTAACTGAAAGAGCAGCAGTTCAAAACCACCAGCTTTTCTTCGGGAGAAAGATGGGGCTTTCTACTCTTGTAAAGAGCTATACTTTCAGGAACTGGCAGGGGCAGTTCTACCAGTTCTACCCTCTCTGATAGGATCCGTATGAGTCACTATTGACTCGATGGCAGTGAGCTCGGTTTGGGTTTGGCTATGGAACCAATTCTGACTCCTAGTGACCCATTTTAGGGTTTCCCAGGCTATCAATCTTTACAGGAACAGACGACCTTGCCTGTCTTCTGCAGAGTGGCTGTGGGTTTGATCCATTGACCTAGACGCTAGCACCACAAAGCTTATCACCCACAGCACCGCCCGACTCCTCAGCAGCTCATAAGCCCAAAAGGCAAATAACCAACCAACCTCACTGCTGTCAAGATCATTCTGACTCATAGGGACCCCATGGGACAGCTCCTGCAGCAGGCCCCATGCTGACTGACAGGGTCTGGAATTTGCCTCCCTCCCTCCATTCCCATTGCCAGGGAGGAGTGCATCCTAATCTTTTGTGTTGTGGCTGCTAAGCACCCTATGTGGCCTTCTCCAAGCCAATGGAAAACAGAAGCCTCTGTGATATTCTGCTTTGCTCTGTTGAGCCTTTTCTACAGCAGAGCGTCAGAGACACAACAATTCGGAGGTGCCCTTGACCTAGCTTAGACCATCCACATGCCAAACCTATTTTGCATGGTTGTGGTCCTTGTAATCTGTGCTACGAATTTCTCAAGGTAAATCTTCAACCGTCATCAAAGGCTTGCTGCCTCTACAAGAATGTTTGCCATTGTGGCTAATTGTGGCTACTGCTGATGGAGTTTTAATGAGAGCCAGGTGTCTGACAGTGGCCATTGTTCATGGTCACAGCAGTTCCAGTGGTCGGTATTCTGTCATACTAATGAATATTGAGAGAGAAAAGGAGGCACACAGAGATTAAGTAGCTTGCTCCAAACCACCGGCTAATAAGCAGCAGGGCTGAGCCCCAGACCCCAAACCTGAACCTCGTCTCCTGCCTGCATCCCCCGCCGCTCTGGAATGGACCAGGCATGGGGTTTGCATTGGGGTGGCTCCTCAGTCAATCGTCGGCATCCACTCCACTCCGCTTTATACACACCGTTAGTTGAGGCTTCCACCACTTGCCCCACACAAGTCCCACGACTTCCTCTTCTCTGCAAACACAATCCTATCGGTTCCATGGCTGGGCCTACCCTGTGCTTTCTTTCATGCTTGCCAAAGGCTATGTTTCATTGTTACCGTGATTCAGAAAAACAAAAAGCAGCCTCCGCCCAGCCAGCCCTGACTCCTGGGAGCCCCATGCTGTTCAGAGAACTCAGCACCACAGGATTTTCAAGACTGGGTTTTTGGAGATTGATTGCCAGGCCTTACCTTGGCAGTGCCTCTAAGTGGCTGTGAACCTCTGACATTCCCATTAGGACCCCAGTACTTACCTGTCTGAAGATTTGGGTGCATCTTCTGAAATAATAGCCATTATAATAAGTTTCCTAGTTACCTACCTTGTCTTAAAAAACAGAAAAACAAACAAAAAAAATCAAAAGGCCATCGTGTCAATTCCAACTCATTTTTTTTTTCTTGGGTGTGTGTGTGTGTGTGTGTGTGTGAGAGAGAGAGAGAGAGAGAGAGAGAGAGAGAGAGAGAGAGAGACTGAGTGAGAGAGAGAGTCATCAATGCCAACTCATAATGACCCTACAGGGCAGGGCAGAACTGACCCTTGATAGAAGTAAAAAGCCCCGACTTACTCCTGAGGAGCGGCTGGTGGCTTTGCAATACTGACCTTGGTGTTAACAGCCCAACTTGTGATAACTAGGCCACCAGGGCTCCCACCTGCCTTGGAGGAAGATGTATAAATCCCCTGGCTCAAACTCACTGTGACCGAGTCGATTCTGACTCACAGTGACCCTAGAGGACAGAGTAGAATTGCCTCTGGGTTTCTGAAGCTGTAAATCTTTGTAAGATTGGCAAGCCTCATCTTTCTCCCACCGGGCGATGGGTGGATTAGAACTGCTGACCTTGCAGTTAGTCGTGAGATGAGTAACCGACTATGCCACTGGGACTCCTCATAAATCTCCTAAAGCAGCAGTTCTCAACCTATGGGTGGTGACCCCTTTTGGGGGTCGAATGACCCTTTCACAGAGGTCGCTTGATTCATAACAGTAGCAAAATTACAGTTATGAAGTAGCAACAAAAATAATTTTATGGTTGGGGGAGGGGATCACCACCACATGAGGAGCTGTATTAAAGGGTCACGGCATTAGGAAGGTTGAGACCACTGTCCTAAAGTAAGCTGAAAATCAACTGGATAATATATCTGATTCATAAAATTTGGAGCATGTGAACTTTTATTTTTGGTCCTTTTCCTGAAAAGCCTTCTTTACTTCTTCCTCGTCTTCCAGTGAGGGCGATGTCATTCAAGACTACTCTGAGCGCAGGAACAATAGCTCGCTTCTTTGTGTGTGTTCCTAATGTCCGGTGTTGGGCACCCATTGTGGGTGGCCCGGAAGAATCCCTTCCTCTCAGGAGATGCCTCCATTCCCATTCCCGTGGATCTGGATCATGTGCATAATGTCTGTACCATCCAGTGACACTCATGCTGGGCAGCAGCTCACCGGGTGTGCATCTAACTGGATGGGCATTGAGAACCACTGGGATGCCATCAACAATGGGGCTGGGCCCTGCTTCCAGGGTCTGGGCCCTGTGGGCTCTAGGTTTCTCATGAGAAACTATCCTGCCAATCTAAAGCCGGTTTTTACCTGCCACTAATACTTTCACCTCCTGAGAGATGGTAAGGTGATGCGAACTACCCCGGGCAGACAGGGGATGGCCTGAGGCCCCAACGCAGCAGCTGTCAACCTGTGCGTCATGACCCCTTTGGGTAGGGGTGTCTAAGGACCCTTTTGCAGGGGTCGCCTAAGACCATCGAAAAACATTTTTCCAATGGTCTAAGAGCCAACACCACCCCTCTCCTGTCTCCAGGTGGCTCTACCCACACGCAGCGCTGCTGCTTTTGGGTTTCCGAGGCTGTCCATTGTCACAGGAGCACGCAACCTCACCTTTCTCCTAAAGAGCAGATAGTGGGTTCGAACTGCTGACCTTGGGATTAACAGCTCAACTCGTAACCCACTAGGCCACCAGAGTTCCTTGATACGTCACAATTCACCCTCCTTAGAGTGTGTGTAGTATAGTCCATCCACAAACCCCCAAAATGTGAGTAGGTGGGCCCGGTCTGTGCTTGCTTTTCTTCCTCACCTCCTCCCCGCCCCTTTTTTTTTTCACTTGGTAGGACTCTATTATTTGTTGTTGAAATATTATATTTCTTTCTCACCTTGTCAAAAGAGAAGTCCAAGGTTGAAAAGATACCAAATCCGTAACTTTTTTTAAACGTTTTATTAGGGGCTCATACAACTCTTATCATAATCCATACATACATCAATTGTGTAAAGCACATCTGTACATTCATTGTCCTCATCATTTTCAAAGCATTTGCTTTCCACCTAAGCCCTTTGCATCAGGTCCTCTTTTTCCCCCTCCCTCCCTGCTCTCCACTCCCTCATGAGCCCTTGATAATTTATAAATTATTATTTTGTCATATCTTGCCCTGTCCGATGTCTCCCTTCACCCCCTTTTCTGTTGTCCGTCCCCCAGGGAGGAGGTCACATGTAGATCCTTATAATCAGTTCCCTCTTTCCATCCCACTCTCCCTCTACCCTCTCAGTATCGCCACTCACACCCCTGGTCCTGAAGGTATCATCTGCCCTGGATTCCCTGTGCCTCCAGCTCCTATCTGCACCAGTGTACATCCTCTGCTCTATCCAGACTTGCAAGGTAGAATTCAGATCATGATAGTCAGGGGCGGGAGGGAGGAAGCATTTAGGAACTAGAGGAAAGCTGTATTCTTCATCTGTGCTACATCGCACCCTGACTGACTCATCTCCTCCCCTAGTCCCCTCTGCAAGGGGATTTCCAGTTGCCGACAAATGGGCTTTGGGTCTCCACTCTGTACTTCCCCCTTCATTCACTATGGTAAGATTTTTTTTTGTTGTTCTGATGATGCCTTATACCTGATCCCTTCAACACCTCGTGATTGCACAGACTGGTGTGCTTCTTCCATGTGGACTTTGTTGCTTCTGAGCTAGATGGCCGCTTGTTTACCTTCAAGCCTTTAAGACCCCTCCAGATGCTATACCTTTTGATAGCCGGGCACCATCAGATTCCTTCGCCACATTTGGTTATGCACACATTTGTCCTCAGCGATCGTATCATGGAGGTGTGCACCCAATGATGATTTTTTGTTCTTTGATGCCTGATAACTGATCCCTTGGAACCTCGTGATCACACAGGCTGGTGTGTTCTTCCATGTGGCCTTTGTTGCTTCTGAGCTAGATGGCTGCTTATTTATCTTCAAGTCTTTAAGACCCCAGACGCTATATCTTTTGATAGCCGGGTACCATCAGCTTTCTGCACCACATTTGCTTATTCACCTGCTTTGTCTTCAGCGGTTGTGTCAGGAAGGTGAGCATCATAGAATACCAATTTAATAGAAGAAAGTATTCTTGCATTGAGGGAGTACTTGAGTGGAGGCCCAATGTCCTTCCACCACCTTAATACTAAACCTATAAATATAGGCACATAGATCTATTCCCCCATCCTCATATATATATTTGCATATGTACATGTCTTTATCTAGACCTCTGTAAATGCCCCTTGCCTCCTAGCTCTTTCCTCTGTTTCCCTTGACTTTCCTCCTGCCCCACTAGCATGCTCAGTCCCCACCTGGGTTTCAGCAATACCTCTTCATTACATTATCCTATTTTTAAAAAATAATTTTATTAGGAGCTCATACAACTCTTTTTAAAAAATCATTTTATTGGGGTCTCGTACAATTCTTATCACAATCCATACATACAACTCTTTTTACAATCCGTACATACATCATTTGTGTCCAGCACATCTGTACATATGTTGCCATCATCATTCTCAAAACACCCACTCTCCACCTGAGCCCCTGGCATCAGCTCATTTTCTCCTCCCTCCTTCCCCCAGAACCTTTCATAATTTATAAATAATTATTATTTTATTATATCTTACACCATCCGATGTCTTCTTCACCCAGTTCTCTGTTGTCCGTCCTCCAGGGAGGAAGTTACATGTAGACCTTGTCATCCGTTTCCTTTCTCTCTCACCCTCCCTCCACCTTCCTGATATCGCCACTCTCACCGCTGTTCCTGAGGGGCTCATCTGTCGTGGATTCACCATATTTCCAGTTCCTATCCGTGCCAGTGTACATCTCCAGGTCCAGCCAGTTATGTAAGGTAGAATTGGGAGCATGACAGTGGTGGGGAGGAAGCATTCAAGAACTAGAGGGAAATTGTATGTGTAATCGTCGGTACACTGCACTCTGACTGGTTTGTCACCTCCCCACAGCCCTTCTGCAAGGGGATGTCCAATTTCCCCCAGATGGACCCACTCTGCATTCCCCCTCATTCACAACATTACATTACCCTTGATCATGCCATAGCCAGGCCTCCCACACCCTCCTCACCACCAATTTGGATCACTTGTTCCCTTGTCCCTGGGTTTATTCACACCACTTCCTTACCCCCACCCTCCCCTAATCCGTAACTTTCATGACTCAAGCAAAGGCCTTTTGCTTTTATTTTTTTTTCATTGTTTTACATACGTCTGACAGAGGAGAGGATGTGTATGGCAGCTGCTTAGCTTTTAAATGTATTTAAATCATGTGACATACTCCCATTCTTCTGTATTTAGATGTCCAAGAAACTGCTTCCCACACTCTCTTCTGTAGCATGTGCTCTCTCCCCTCCTTTCCTGTGGTCGTTTAGCAAGTGCTGAGGTTTTTTTCTTCTAAGATCATAAGGGCTCCCCTCTCCCCTCTCTTTCCTAGTGGTTTCCTGATGCATGTTTCAGCTGTTGGCTGCGTGGAGGGGACCCCCAAGTCAGGGCTCTGTTGTTCTGACCCAGCGTCAGATGGCCAGTTTTATATGGAACGATATTCCTTTGAAATGTGTAGGGAGCTCATTGATGGCCTGGTGTGCGGAAGTAGATCACCAGGGCTTTCTTCCTAGCCTACCTGGGTCTACAAGGCTCCACTGGCAGCCAGAGGTGACTGCACGGGAGGTGCACTGGTGGGGAATCAAACTCCAATCTCCTATAGAGAAGGCAAACAGAGACAAGGGAGAGACAGACAGAGAGAGAGAGAGGAGGGGAGAGACAGAGAGAGAGGGGAGACAGAGATACAGGGGCGAGAGATGGATGGACAGACAGACAGAGATAGTTAGAGACAGACAGAGAGCGAGGAGAGAGGGGGGTCAGAGAGACAGAGACAGACAGATAGAGAGAGGTGGGAGAGACGAGCGAGAGAGAGGAGGGACAGACATGGGGGGCGACACAGAGAGATGGGTAGAGACAAACAGAGAGAGATAGGGGAGACAGAGATAGAGAGACAGACAGAGAAAGAGTGGAAAGATAGAGGGGGAAAGACAGAAAAAGAGCAAGGGGAGAGTGCAGATAGGGAGAGGGGGGAGACAGACAGAGTGGGGAGAGACAGAAGAGAGGGAGGGGAGAGACAGAGTGAGAAGGGGTACGTAAAGACAGAGAGACACATAGAGAGGGGGGAGACGGACAGAGAGAGGGGAAGAGACAGACAGAGAGGGGGAGAGAGGAGAAAGACAGACAGCCTGAGAGAGAGTGGGGAAAGACAGAGAGAGGGGAGAGAGAGAAAGGGGAGAGAAGAAAGAGAGAATGGAGAGACAGAGAGGTGAGGGGAGAGAGACAGGGAGAAAGAGAGAGGGGAAAGACAGAAAGAGAGGAGAGAGACAGACAGAGAAAGAGAGTGGGAAAGGGACAGAGAGAGACAGAGATACAGAAAGAAAGAGAGGGGAGAGACAAACAGAGAGAGAGTGGAGAGAGAGATATATCGAGTTAGGGGAGACACACAGAGAAAGAGAGCAGGGAGAGACAGTGGAGAGAGAGGTGACAGACAGACAGAGAGTGAGAGGTCGGGGGAGAGACAGATAAGAAGGGGGATATAAAGACAGAGAGACACATAGAGAGAGGGAGGAGACAGACAGAGAAAGAGAGTGGAGAAAGGGACAGAGAGACAGAGATACAGAAAGAAAGAGAGGAGAGAGAGACAGTGGAGAGAGAGTGAGAGGTCGAGGGAGAGACACACAGAGACAGATGAGACACATAGAGAAAGAGGATGGAGAGAGAGAGGAGAGAGTGAGAGAGGGTGGGAGACAGAAAGGGGAGAGACAGAAAGAGAGTTAGGGGAGACACACACACAGAGAAGAGACAGAGAGTGAGACACAGACAGATAGACTGAGAGAATGGGGGGAGAGAGAAGAGAGCGGGAAGAGACAGAGATACAAACAGACATAGAGAGGAGGGAGAGACAGACACAGAGAGGGGGAGAGGAGAGAGACAGACAGAAAGAGAGCGGGAAGAGACAGAGTACAGAGAGAGGAGACAGACAGACTGAGAATGGGGGGACAGACAAACAGAGAGGGGAGAGACAGACAGAGAGAGAGGAGAGAGACAAAGAAAGAGAGCAGGAAGAGACTGAGAGAGAGACAGAGTGAGAGGTTGGGGGAGAGACATACGGAGAGGCAGACAAGGAGAGAGATGAGGGACATATAGAAAGAGAGGTGAGAGGGAGAGACAGAGAGTGAGACAGTGGAGAGAAAGAGTGAGCAAGAGAGGTGATAGAGAAGCGGGGAGAGAAAGAGAGTCAGGCAGGGAGAAACACAGAGACAGATGAGAAGGAGGGGAGAGACAGACAGAGAAAGAGGTAGAGGGGAGACATAGAGAGGGGCGGGAGAGACAGAGTACAGACAGAGTACAGACAGTGAGAGAGAGAGAGGGAGGGGGAGAGAGGGACAGAGAAAGAGAGCAGGAAGAGATGGAGAGGGAGAGACACAGAGAGAGAAAAAGACAGAGAGACAGACGAGAGAGGGGAGAGACAGACAAGGAGAGAGAAGGGGGACATATAGATAGAGACACATAGAGAGAGGGGTGGAGAGAGGTGAGAGGGAGAGACAGAAAAAGAGAGTGGGGAGGGACAGAGAGACAGAGAGTGAGACAGTGGAGAGAAAGAGTGAGCGAGATAGGTGATAGAGAGAGAGGAGAGGGGAGACACAGAGACACAGAGACACAGAGAAAGAGAAGAGACAGAGATTGAGAGGAAGAGACAGAGAAGGGGAGCAGAGAGACGAGAGATAGAGATAGGAGACCAACAGAGAGCTAGAGAGCAGAGAGACAGAGTGCGTGGAGAGACAGACATAGAGACTGAGAGAGAGATAAAAAGGAGAAAGAAAGAGAGGGTGCAGAGACAGAGGGAAGGGAGAGACAGAAATAAAGAGAGTGGAGAGAGGTGAGAGACAGAAAGATAGAGAGAGAGGAGAGAGACAGGCAGATAAAGAGAGGGGGGAGAGAAAGAGGTAAGAGAGAGTGAGAGGTCGGGGGAGAGACAGATGAGAGAGGGGAGAGACAGAGAAAGGAGACAGACAGAGAAAGAGAATGGGGAGAGACACAGTGAGAGAGAGAGAGTGGGAGAGAGAGGTGATAGACAGACAGAGAGAGTGAGAGGTCGGAGGAGAGACACACAGAGACAGACGAGAGAGGGGAGAGTAAGAGAGAGAAGGGGGACAGAGACACATAGAGAAAGAGAGGGGAGAGACAGACTACAGACAGAGAGAGTGAATGGAGACAAAGGAGAGAGAAAAGAGACTGAGAGAGGGGAGAGAGAGACAGAGGGAGAGAGAGACAGAGAGAGAGAGTTAGGGGAGACACACACAGAGAAGAGACAGAGATAGAGAGGGGAGAGACTGAGAGTGAGAGACAGGGGGAAAGACAAAAAGAGGGGAGAGAGAGACAGACAGAGAGAGGGGAGAGGCAGTGGAAAGAGACACAGTGAGCGAGAGAAGTGATAGACAGAGAGAGGTCAGGGGAGAGACACACAGATGAGATAGAGGGGAGAGACGGGGAGAGAGACAGGGGAGACAGAGAGAGAGTGGTGGGAGATATGAGAGAGAGAGAGAGGGGAGAGACAGGCAGATAAAGAAGGGGGGAGAAAGAGAGGGGGGGAGAGACAGAAAGAAAGAGAGTTAGGGGAGAGACACACACACAGAGAGAGGAGAGACAGAGTGAGTGAGAGAGATGATAGACAGACAGACAGAGAGTTAGAGGTCGGGGGAGAGACACACAGCGAGACAGACAAGAGAGAGGGGGACATACACACAGAGAGAGGGGGAGAGAGAGAAGAGGGATAGTGACAGGGGGAGAGACAGACAGAGAAACAGAGCAGGGAGAGAGACAGAGAGAGTTAGAGGAGATACAGAGATAGAGAGGGGAGAGACAGTGAGAGGAGAGAGACAGGGAAAGACAGAGTACAGACAGAGAGAGACGGACAGTGAGAGGGAGAGAGAGAGGTGAGAGACAGACAGACTGAGAGAGGGGAGGAGAGACAGAGAGAGTTGGGGAGCAAAGACAAACAGAGGGAGAGAGACAGACAGAGAAAGAGATCAGTGAGAGACAGTACAGACAGAGGGGAGAGGCAGACAGAGACAGAGAAGAGGGAGAGAGACAGAGAAATAGAAGGGAGGGAGGGGGAGAGACAGAGTGAGCGAGAGAAGTGATAGACAGAGAGGGTGAGAGAGAGGCGGCAAGAGAGAAAGAGAGGAAAGAGGGATAGAGAGGGGGACAGAGAGGGAGAGGAGAGTGAGAGATGGGAGAGACAGAGAAAGAGAATGGGGAGAGACAGGAGGACAGACAGAGAGTGAGACAGTGGAGAGAAAGAGTGAGCAAGAGAGGTGATAGAGGTCCGGGAAGAGAAAGACAGAGAAACAGAGCAGGGAGGGAGGGAGACAGAGACAAGTGGGAGAGGGGGGGAGACACTGACCGAGAGACAGAGAAAAAGAGTTAGGGGAGATACAGAGATAGAGAGGGGAGAGACAGAGTGAGAGGAGAGAGAGAAAGACAGCGGGGAGAAACAGAATACAGACAGAGACGGACAGAGAGAATTAGGAGAGAGACAGAGTACAGACTGAGAGAGGGGAGGCAGACAGAGAGAATTAGGAGAGAGACAGAGTACAGACTGAGAGAGGGGGGAGAGACAGAGAGAATTAGGGGAGAGACAGAGAGAAGAGGGAGAGAGACAGAGAAATAGAAGGGAGAGACAGACCAAGAGAGAGGGGAGTGAGAGACAGACAGAGAGGGGAGAGAGTCAGACAGAAAGAGAGGGGGGAGGGAGGGAGGGAGGGAGAGAGAGAGAGAGAGAGAGAGAGAGAGAGAGAGAGAGAGAGAGAGAGAGAGAGAGAGAGAGAGACAGAGACTGACAGGGGGAGAGACATAGAGAGAGAGAGGAGAAACAGACAGACAGAGAGGGAGGGTGAGGAGAGGCGGAGAGACAGACAGACGATGGGAGGGGGAGAGACAGAGAGGGGAAGAGACAGAGACTGTGAGAGAAGGGAGAGAGACAGACAGAGAAATAGAAAGAGTAGGGGGAGAGACAGAAAGAGAGGGCAGAGACAGACAGAGAATGGTGAGACCGAGAGAGGGGATGGGGGAGAGACAGACAGAGAAAGATGGAGATACTGACAGAGAGAGGGATGATAAGAGGACAGCAGAGAAAGAAAGAGGGGAGAGATGGATGGGCAGAGAGAGATATGAGAGACTGAGGGACTGGTGACACACAGAGAGAGGGGAGACAAAGAGGGGGGAGAGAGAGTTATGGGGAGAGACAGAAAGAGAGAGTGGAGGAACAAACACACACACACACAGAGAGAGAGAGAGAGAGAGAGAGAGAGAGAGAGAGAGAGAGAGAGAGAGAGAGAGAGAGAGAGAGAGAGAGAAGAGAGAAGAGATGAGAAAAACAGAGAAGAGAGACGGACTGACAAGAGAGTGGGGGGAGAGAAGAGACAGAGAGAGACAGAAAGAAAGTGAGCAGGGAGAGATGTGAGAGAGAGAGAGAGAGAGAGAGAGAGAGAGAGAGAGAGAGAGAGAAAGAGGTGGAGGCGAGACAAAGAGGGGAGAGAGAGAAAGAGAATGGAGAGAGTGAGAGCAGGGAGAGACAGAGAGATGGAGAGATAGAGAGAGGGAGAGAAAAACAGAGAAAAGTAGAGGGGAGAGACAGACAGAGAAAGAGAGGGGGAGGAACAGAAGATAGAGGTGGGGGGGAGAAAGAAAGAGAAAGGGGGAGGGGAGAGAGAGGAGGGGGATAGACAGAGAGAGAGAGAGTGGGGAGAGACAGAGACAACAGAGAGAGAGTGGAGGGAGTGGAGAGAGAGGTGAGAGACAGACAGAATGAGAGAGGGGGGGAAAGAGAGAGAAAGAGAATGGAGAGAGTGAGAGCAGGGAGAGATGGAGAGATAGAGAGAGGGGGGAGAGAAAAACAGAGAAAAGGAGAGGGGAGAGACAGAGAGGAGACAGACAGAGAAAGAGAGGGAGAGGAACAGAAGAGAGAGAGGGGGGAGAGAAAGAAAAAGGGGGAGGGGAGAGAGAGAGGAGGGGGAGAGACAGAGACAACAGAGAGAGAGAGAGTGGAGGGAGGTGAGAGACAGACAGAATGAGAGAGGGGGGGAGAAAGAGAGAGAGACAGAGAGAGGGGGGTGAGAGGGAAGACAGAGTGATTGAGAGGGAAGAGAGGTAGGAGAGACGGGGGGGGGCAGAGAGAGAGGATAGGAGAGAGGGGGGGGGGGACAGACCGAGAGACAGAGAGAGGGGGGTGCACAGAGAGAGAGGGGCAGAGACAGACAGAGAAAGAGATAGGGGAGAGATGGATGGATAGAGAGAGAGGACAGAAAGGCAGAGAGAGACCGAGGGACTGATGATGGACAGAGAGAGTGGGGGGGGTGTGGAGAGACAGAGAGAAAGGGGAGAGACTGACAGATTGACATAGAGGGGAGAGAGACATAGAGACATAGAGGGGAGAGAGACATAGAGAGACAGAGAGACAAAAAGAGGGAGGGAGACAGACAGAAAGAGGTGGAGGAGACAAAGAGAGAGGGGAGAGACAGAGAGGGTGGGGAGAGAAGTTAGGGTAGGCACACACACAGAGAGAGAAGAGACAGAGATAGAGAGGGGAGAGACCAACAGAGGGGGGATAGAGGAGAGACAGAGAGAGAGACATACAGACAGACGGGGAGAGAGGGGGGGAGGGGGGGGGAGAGACAGAGAGGGGAGTAGAGACACACACAGAGAGAGAAGAGACAGACAGAGAGAGAGTGAGAGAGGTGAGCGATGGACAGATAGGGGGGGGGGAGAGACAGAGGGGAAGAGACAGAGAAAGAGATAGGGAAGAGATGGAGAAACTGACAGAGAGGGAGAGACAAATGACAGCAGATAGAGAGAGAGGGATGATAACAGGACAGCAGAAAAAGAAAGAAGGGGAGAGATGGATAGAGAGAGAGGAGAGATATGAGAAACTGAGGGACTGGTGACAGACAGAGAGAGTGGGGGGGGCAGAGACAGAGAGAGAGAAAGGGGAGAGACACAGATTGACAGAAAGGGGTGAGAGACAAAAAGAGAGGGGGGAGAGACAAAGAGAGAAGAGAGAGACAGAGAGAATGGAGAGAGAGAGGTGAGAAACAGACAGACTGAGAGTGGGGGGAGAGACAGAGGAGAGAGACAGAAAGAGAGTGGAGAATAGACAGAGAGTGAGAGAGGGAGAGACAGACAGACTGAGAGAGTGGGGGAAGAAAGAGAGGGGGTGAGGGGGAGAGAGACAGAAACAGAGAAGGAAAGAGAGAGAAGAGTCAGAGAAAGGGGAGAGACAGAGAGAGGAGACAGACTGAAAGGGAGGAGACAGAGAGACAATCAGAGAGAGAGGGGAGAGAGAGGGGAGAGAAAGACCGAGAAAGAGGGGAGGGGAGAGATGGAGAGAGTAGAGAGAGACAGAGAGATGTGAGAGACAGACAGATTGACAGAGAGGGGTGAGAAAGAGAGACAGAAAGAAAAAAAGACAGGGAGAGAGGGGGAGATAGAGAGAGGAGACAGAAAGAGAGCAGAGAGAGACAGACGGATAGAGAGAGTGAGGGAGAGAGGGGGGGGAAGAAAGAGAGAAAAACAGACAGAGGGGAGAGAAAGTCAGAGAAAGAGAAAGGAGAGAGACAGAGAGTGGAGAGAGGTGAGAGACGGAAAGAGAGAGGAGACACAGAGAGGGTAGAGGCAGACAGAGGGAGAGAGAGAAAGAGTGATGAGAGACAGAGAGACAAACAGATAGACTGAGAGGGGGGAGAGACAGACAGAGAGAGTGTGGGAAGACAGACAGACAGATAGGGTGGGGAGAGAGTTAGGGGAGACACACAGAGAGAGAAGAGACAGAGATAGAGAGGAGAGACTTAGAGAGCGATTGAGAGAGGGGTGAGAGGGGGGGACAGAGGGAGAGGAGAGACAGAGGGAGATGGGAGAGATGAACAGACAGACGGGAGGGACAGAGAAAGAGGGGGGACAGACGGAGAGAGATAGAGGAGAGACAGACAGAGAGAGGGTGGGGAAAGAGAGAGAAGAGTCAGAGAGAGAGAGGGGGGCCTAGAGACAGACAAAGAAAGCAGGGGAGACAGAGAGACAAACAGAGAAACAGATGGCAGTGAGAGGGCAGAGACAGACAAGCAGAGAGAGGAGAGAGACACACAGAGGGGGGAGACAGCAGAGAAAGGGATAGGGGAGAGATGGAGAGACTGACAGAGAGGGGAGAGATGAGACGACAGCAGAGAGAGAGGATGATAAGAGGACAGCAGAGAGAGAGAGAAGAGACAGAGAGAGAATGGAGAGATAGAGAGGTGAGAACCAGACAGACTGAGAGAGTAGGGGGAAAGAGAGAGAGAAGGGGGTGATAGAGAGAGTGGAGAGACAGACTGAGAGAGAGGGAGGAAAGAGAGAGAGTGGGGGAGAGAAGAGACAGACAGAGAGACTGAGAGCGGAGAGAGAGGAGAAACAGAAAAGAGAGAGGGGGAGAGACAGAGGGGTGAGAGAGAGATAGAGGAGAGAGCGGGAGGGAGAGACAGAGAGAGGTGAGAGACAGAAAGAGAGGGGAGAGATAGGGAGAGTGAGAGATGTGAGAGACAGTGAGACAGAGAGAGAGGGGAGAGACAGAGAGAGACAGGGGTGAGTGAGAGAGGGGGAGAGAGAGAAAGAGGAGAGACAGAGAGGAGACAGAGAAAGAACGGGGAAGGACAGAGAGAGTGAGAGATAGACTGCGGGGGGCGGGGGGGGGGAGACAGAGAGACAAAGAGACAATCAGAGAGAGAGGGGAGAGAAAGAGGGAGGGGAGAGACAGAGAGGGAGGGGAGAGACAGAGAGAGAGAGAGAGAGAGAAGGGAGAGATAGCCAGAAACATGGGGGTGGGGGGGAGAGAGACAGAGAGAGAGAGAAGGGAGAGGCAGAGAGGTGAGAGATAGACAGATTGACAGAGAGGGGGGAGAGAGACAGAAAGAGGGGGGAAAGGGGAGAGAGAGACAGAGAGAGACAGAAGAGCCAGAGAGAGAGTGGAGAGATTGAGAGAGTGAGAGACAGAGAGGAGACAGAGACAGAAAGAGAGAGCGAGAGAGAAAGAGAAGAAACAGAAAGAGAGAGGGGAGAGACAGAGATAGAGAGGAGGGAGACAGACAGACAGTGTGTGTGTGTGTGTGTGTGTGTGTGTGAGAGAGAGAGAGAGAGAAGGATAAACAGGGTGGGGAGAGACTGACAGAGAGAGAGGAGAGAGAGAGAGTGGGGAGAGACAGACAGACAAACAGAGAGAGAGAGTGGAGAGAGGTGAAAGACAGTGAGAGAGAGGAGACAGACAGAGACACAGAGAGTGGAGATACAGACAGAGCGAGGGACAGAGGTGAGAGACAAACAGATAGACTGAGAGAGAGGGGGAGAAACAGAGAGACAAACAGAGAGAGGGGAGAGAAATACAGAGAGGTGGGGGAGAGACAGGGGGAGAGATAGGTGGGGGGGGAGACAGACCGAGAGACAGAGAAATATAGAGAGGGGAGAGACAGAGAGGGTGGTGAGAGAGTTAGGGGAGACACACACACACACACAGAGAAGAGACAGAGCTAGAGAGGGAGAGAGAGAGAGAAGAGACTGAGAGGGCAGAGAGAGAGTGGGGAGCGACAGACAAAGAGAGAGAAGATAGGACAGAGAGAGAGGGGAGAGACAGGGAGAGATAGAGGAGAGAAATAGGGGAAAGATGGACAGTGAGAGGGGGAGAGAGGAGATCGCAGCAAATAGAGGGGCACAGATCAGACGACAGCAGAGAAAGAGAGAGGGGAGAGATGGACAGAGAGAGGGGAGAGACAGGCTGAGAGAGATATGAGAGAGTGGGGGGTGGAGAGACAGGGCAGAGAGAGAGAGGAGAGATGGAGAGAGAGAGGGTAGAGTCAGACAGAGAGGAGAGACAGAGAGAGTGGGGGAGATGAACACACACACAGAGGAGAGACAGACTGAGAGAGAAGGGGGAGAGACAGAGAGGGAGGGGGGATAGAAAGGCTGGGGAGAGACAGACAGAGAAAAAGAGAGACAGGGAGAGAGGGGGGAGACACAGAGAGAAAAGGGAGACAAGACAGAGAGCAGGGAGAGACATAGTACATTGAGAGAGAGGTGAAAGACAGATAGACTGAGAGAGAGGGAGGAGAGAGACAAACAGAAGGGGGAAAGACAGAGAGAGGGGGAGAGATAGACAAACAGAGAAAGAGAGAGTGGAGAGAGGTGAGACAGAGAGAAGAGACAGACAGAGCAACAGATAGTGGAGAGAGGCAGAGAGGGGGAGAGAGGTGAGAGACAAACAGAGACAGTGGGGGGGGAGAGAGGGGAGGGGAAGAGAGGAGAGAGACAGAGACAGAGCGAGACAGAGAGACAAACAGACAGAGTGGAGAGAGGGGGGCGAGAGACAGACCTAGAGAAAGAGTGACAAACAGAGAGAGGGGAGTAAAAGTCAGAGAGGGGGGGGAGGAGACAGAGAGAGGGGGGAGAGACATAGAGACAAACAGACAGGGAGAGGTGGGGAGAGACAGACAGACAGACACAGAGAGAGGAGAGACTAACCGAGAGAGAAGGTAGAGTCAGAGAGGAGAGACGGAGAGACAGAGAGAGTGAGGGAGACGAACACACACACACAGAGGGGACAGAGAGAGAGAGAAGAGACAGATAGACTGAGAGAGAAAACAGAGAGGAAGGGGAGACACAGAGAAAAAGAGAGAGGAGAGAGAGAGGGGTGACACACACAGAGAAAGAAGAGACACAGAGAGAGGAGAGAGACAGACAGAGAAAGAGAGCGGGGAGAGACAAAGAGGGGGGGAGGGAGAGAAGAGTCAGAGAGAGAGGGGGAGAGACAAAGAGGGGGGGAGGGAGAGAAGAGTCAGAGAGAGAGGGGGAGAGACAAAGAGAGGGTGAGAGACAGATAGACTGAGAGAGTGGGGGGGGGAGGCAGACAGACAGAGAGAGTGAGGGGAAGAGACAGACAGGATGGGGGGGGAGATGAGATGACAGGAGAGACAGAGATAGAAGATGGGAAGAGAGAGAGGGGGGCGAGACACAGAGAGGGGGGAGAGAGGGGAGAGACAGGCAGAGAGGAGAGATGGACAGAGAGAGGGAAGGGGAGGCAGACAGACAGACAGAGAGAGAGGAGAGAAGAACAGAGTGAGGGGTACAGACGGAGAGACAGAGAGGGAGAGGGGAGGGATGGAAGAGAGAGAGGAGAGATGGACAGAGACAGGGGGAAAGACAAAAAGAGGGGAAAGAGAGAGAAGAGGGAACACGGATAGAGACAGAGGAGGGAGATACAGACAGAGGGCGGAGAGACCAACAGACAGAGAGAGAGAGGAGGTGGACAGAGAGAGAGGGGGAGACAGACGAGAGGGAGACAGACGGAGAAAGAGAGGGGGGAGAGACAGAAGGGGGGGAGAGAGAGAGAGGAGACCAAGAGAGTGTGGGGAGAGATAGAGGGAGAGAGGGGAGACGGACAGATGGGGGGGGCGGGGGGGGGATGAGACCACAGCAGAGAAAAAGAGGAGAGACAGACAGAGAGGTGGGGGAGAGACAGATAGAGAGGGGGTGCACAGAGAGAGAGGGGGGGGGAGACAGACAGAGGAGGGGAAGATGGACAGACAGAGAGAGAAAGGAGAAACAGAGATAGGGGGCATAGAGACAGAAAGAGGGGGGAGTGATGAGAGAGACAGAGAGAGGGGGCAGATGGACAGAGAGAGAGAGGAGAGACTGACAGACAAAGAGAGGGGCAGACAGACACACAGAGGGAAGACGGAGAGGCAGAGAGATAGATAGAAGAGACGGGGGACACAGACAGAGAGAGAGGAGAGACATGCAGAGAGAGAGAGAGAGAGAAGACAGAGACAGATGGACAGAGAGAGAGAGGAGAGAGAGAGGGGAGAGACAGAAAGCAAGAGAGAGAGTGACAAGAGATGGACAGAGACGGGGGGAGAGACAGAGGAGGAAGGGAAGATGGACAGAGAAAGAGTTGGGGGAGAGAGAGAGAAGAGACAGAGAGATGGGGGAGACGGACAGAGAGAGAGGGAGAGACGAGATGAAAGCAGATAGAGAGGGGGGGGAGATGAGACAACAGCAGAGAGCAAGAGGGTGGGGGAGATAAGAGGACAGCAGAAAGAGAGAGGAGAGACAGGCAGAGACAGAGGGGGGGAACACAGAGGAGGGAGAGATATAGAGAGGGGAGAGAGAGAGGGGGGAAAGGTGGACAGACAGAGAAGGGGAGATGAACAGAGGAAGAGAAAGGAGAGACAGACAGACACAGAGAGGAGAGAGGAGAGATGAGAGAGAGAGAGTTGGAGGGGGGAGATTAGACAGTGAGAGGGGGAAGAAACAAGATAGAGAAAGAGAGAGAAATGGGGGAGAGATGAGACAGAGAGAGGAGAGACAGAGAGGGGGTGGGTGACAGAGAGAGAGACAGAGAGAGAGACAGAGAGAGGAGAGACAGACAGAGACTGACAGTGAGAGAGGGGGGAAGAGACAGACAGAAAGAGGGGAGACACAGAGAAAGAGACTGGGGAGAGAGTGGAGAGACAGACCGACAGAGATAGAGAGAGAGAGGAGATGGGAGAGAAGGATTGACAGAGAGACGGGGGAGAGATGGACAGACAGACACACAGAGAGAGGAGAGATGAGAGAAGGACAGAGAGAGGGGAGAGATAAACTGACAGAGAGTGGGTAGAGAGATAGAAAGAGAGAGGGGGGGAGATGAACAGATAGAGAGTAGGTGGAGAGACAGAAAGAGAGAAGGGAGAGAAGAGACAGAGGGGGGGGCGAGATGGACGGACAAGAGAGTGGGGGAAGAGAAGAGACAGAGAGAGAGGGGATAGATCAGGCAGACAGGGAAGGGAGAGGGAGGACCAACAGAGAGACAGAGAAAGAAAGGGAGGACAGAGTGGAGAGACAGACAGGCAGAGAGAGAGTGGGGGCGGGGACAGGCAGAGAGAGAAAGAGAGAGAGAGGGGGAAGAGATGGGGGGAGAGACAGACAGACAGAGAGAAGAGAGACGAACAGAAGCAAAGAAAAGAGAGACAAACAGACACAGAGAGAGTGGGAGAGCTGGACAGACAGAGGGGGGAGAGATGGACAGACACACAGACACAGAGAGAGGGGCAGAGAGACATGAGACGACAGCAGAGAGACAGAGAGAGAAGAAGGAGAGAAAGAGGGGAGAGACAGAGAGAGGAGAGAGACAAAGAAAGAGAGGGGGGGCGGGGAGAGAGAGAAGAGACAGAGACAGGAGAGAGACAGACAGAGTGAGAGAGGTGAGAAACAGAGAGGGGGGAGACAGAAAGAGTGGGGTAGATGGACAGACAGAGGGAGGGGTGGGGAGACAGACATAGAGACAGAGAGAGAGAGCAGGAAAAGAAAAAGATGAGGGTCGGCGGACATACAGAGAGAGAGTGGGGAGAGACAGAAAGAGAGACAGAGGGGGAGAGACAGACAGAGGGGAGTGGAAGACAGAGACAGAGAGATAGAGGGGAGAGACACAGAGAAAGAAACTGGGGAGAGAGTGGAGACAGAGAGAGAGAGAGAGACAGAGACAGAGAGAGACAGAGACAGAGACAGAGAGACAGAGAGACAGACACACGGACATGAGAGAGGGGAAAGACAGAGGGAGAGGGGAGAGATTGAGAGGGGAGTGAAGACAGGGAGGAGAGACAAAGAGACAGAGAAAGGGGAGAGACTGTGAGTGCTAGGGGAGAGACACAGAGAGAGAGGGGAGAGACAGACAGACAGAGAGATGGGAGAGAAGGATGGACAGAAAGACGGGGGAGAGATGGACAGACAAAGAAGAGAGAGTGGGGGGAGGCGAACACGCACCCAGAGAGGGGGGGATGGAGAGATGGACAGAGAGTGGGTGGAGAGATGGAGAAACAAAGAGGGGGGCGGAGAAATGAGACAGAGAAAGAGAGAGTGCAGGTAGAGATGGAGAGACGGACAGGGGGGGTAAGATGGAGACAGAGAGAGAGAGGGGAGAGACGGGGGGGGGGGGGGAGAGACAGAGAGAGATTGGAGAGGCAGACAGAGTGAGAGACATGAGAGACAGACAGAGTGAGAGAGGGGGGAGGACAGGCAGAGAGAGAGGGGAGAGAGAGAGCAGAGAGACAGAGAAAGAGAGAGTGGGGGTAGAGATGGAGAGACGGACTGGGGGGGGGCGTAAGATGGAGACAGAGAGAGAGAGGGAGAAGAGAGCCAGACAGACAAGAGAGTGGGGGTAGAGAAGAGACAGAGAGAGAGAGAGGGGATAGATCAGACAGAGGGGGGGACAGACAGAGAGTGAGAGGGGAGAGACAGAGAGCAAGAGGGAGGAAAGAGGGGGAGGAGAGACAGAGAGAGATTGGAGAGGCAGACAGAGTGAGGGGGGGGGGAGGACAGGCAGAGAGAGAGGGGAGAGAGAGCAGAGAGACAGAGAGGTGGGGGACAGACAAACAGAGAAAAGAGAGAGGAACAGACGGAGAGAGTGGAGGGAGCCGGACAGACAGAGAGAAAGAGGAGAGACAGACAGAGAGAGAAACAGAGAGGGGGCAGAGATGGACAGACATACAGACAGAGAGGAGATACAAACAGACAGAGAGAGAGGGAGGATGGAGAAAGAGGGGAGAGATGGGAGATGGACAGAGAGGGTGGAGGAGACAGACACAGAGAGGGGCAGAGAGACATGAGATGACAGCAGAGAGAGAGGAGAGACGGACAGAGAGATAGGGGAGATATGGACAGAGTTGGGGGGGGGGAGACGAGACAACAGCAGCGAAAGGGGAGAGACGGACAGATAGAGAGGAGAGACAGAGGGAGGCATGAGAGACAGACAGAGAGGGCGAATACAGAGGGAGGAGAGAGAGAGACAGAGAGAAAGGGGAGAGACAGAGAGAGACAGGTGAGAGAGGACAGACAGAGAGAGAGGCAGACAGAGTAGTGAGAAACAGAGAGATGGGAGAGACGGAGAGAGAGAGGAGGGGAAGATGGACAGAGAGGTGAGAGAAGGAGAGAGAGGAGAGACAGACAGACAGACACAGGGACACAGGAAGAGGTGAGATTTACAGACAGAGATCGAGGGGGAAAGAGATGGACACAGAGACAGGGAGAGATGGAGAGAGAGAGGAGAGACAGAGAGGGGGGGCAACGGACAGAGAGAGAGGGGAGAGACAGATGGAGAGAGAAAGGAGACAGAGAAAGAGAAGAGATGGGAGGAAGAGACTAAAAGAGGGGGGGTGGAGAGACAGAGAGATAGGGGGGGAGAGACTAGAAGACAGCAGAGAGAGGAGGGAAACAGAGAAAAAGGGGGGAGACACGGACAGATAGAGAAGAGAGACAGGCAGAGAGAGAGGGGGTGGGGACTGGTGAGAGACAGAGAGGGGAGAGACTGAGAGGGGGGGCAGAGACAGACAGAGTTAGGGGAGAGAGAGGGAGAGAAAGACAGAGAGAGGGGGTGATAGAGAGACAGAGAGAGTGAGAGAGAGGTGGAGGAGAGACAGAGAGAGTGTGGGGAGAGACAGACAGAGGAAGGGCAGAGAGAGAGAGAGAGAGAGAGAGAGAGAGAGAGAGAGAGAGAGAGAGAGAGAGAGAGAGAGAGAGAGAGAGAGAAGCGAGACCGACAGAGAGTGAGAGAGGGGGGAGACAGACAGAGAGGAGAGAAATAGACATAGAGACTGACAGAGTGAGGGGGGGTGGGAGAGAGAGACAGAGAGGGAGAGGGGAGAGACAGACAAAGAGAGTGGGAAGAGACAGAGAGACAGACAGAGAGGGGAGAGAGAGTTAGGGGAGGGACAGACAGAGAGAGAGGGAGAGAAAGACGGGGAGGGGGTGGGGAGACACGGGCAGATAGAGAGGAGAGACAGGCAGACTGAGAGAGACTGACAGAGAGGGGGGAGAAATGGACAGATAAAGAAGAGAGACTAACAGACAGAAAGAGGGGGGATGGAGAGACACAGAGAGAGAGAGAGAGAGACAAAGACAGAGAGAAAGAGATGAACAGACAGAGAGGGGGTGGGGTGGGTCGAGACAGAGAGAGAGAGAGAGGAGAGATGAGACAGAGAAAGAGAGAGGGGGAGAGATGAGAGAGGACAGAGATGAGACAGAGAGAGAGATAGAGACAAGAGAGAGTGGGGGGGAGAGCCGAGACAGATAGAGGGGGAGAGATGAGACAGAGACAGAGAGAGAGGGGAGAGACAAGACAGAGGAGAGAGAAAGAGAAGAGAGACAAACAGAGCGAGAGAAAAGAGATAGACCGACAAGAGTGGGGGGAGAAGAGACAGAGAGAGAGGGGGGAGAGAAGAGATAGACAGAGAGACAGAGAAGGGAGCGATGAGACAGAGAGAGGGGGCAGGGCATAGACAGACAGAGAGAGAGAGCAGAGACAGAGAGACAGACAGAGAGGTAGAGAGGGTAGAGACAGAGAGAGGAGAGACACAGACAGACAGACAGAGGTGACAGACAGACAGGGGTGAGACAGAGGGGAGAAAGACACGCACAGAGAGAGGGGAGAGACAGAGAGGGGGAGGGAGAGAAAGGGGGAGAGTCAGAGAGACAGAGGGGGAAGGAGAGAGAGTGTGTATGTGTGTGTTTGTTTGTTTGTTTTCCGGGGATAACTTACTCACCATTGTTGATCACCACACTTTTTTCCTGCCCGGTTTCTGCTCTGTTGCCCTGTCCTTTTCAAAGGACTTCCGCTCTCAGGTCTGCAGAAAAATAATAAAATACGAATAACCCAACCGTCAGTTTGTCCCCCGGGCCGCGGTAGCAACAGGCCGGGCCCTTTCTCAGGCACGCTGGAGGGGACAGCAGACCCGAACACTGCTTTACTTTATAATAAAAGCCTTATGCTCCCCTAGAAAGAGATTCTGTGTTCACTGGAGTACGTACTTTCAGGCCACCGGCTGGGGTAGGGATGTGGGTTACTATTTGCCACCAACTTTCCCCACAGGAGAGATGAAAAAGCACAGAAACCTCAACAAAAATAAAAGGCCCCCCTCACAGCCATAAAGCGCTGCCCCCCTACCCCACCTCAGAGCTATGGAGAACTGCACCCCCACCTCACAGCCATGGAGAGCTGCCACCCCCCGACCCCCAGCCCACCTCACAGCCATGGAGAGCTGCACCCCCCGACCCCCAGCCCACCTCCAGCCATGGAGAGCTGCACCCCCACCACCACAATCACAGCCATGGAGAGCTGGACCGGCACGTTCATTTTCCAGAGAAAGCACAGCCCTTGCAAAGGGGTGCTCTTACCGTACCTGTTCCCATCAGAGGAAGGAGCGTGAGCTCACGATGCTGACGCAGGCTGTCATGTGTGATCGTGAAAACCGTGGCCTTCTTCCCCCCCCCCCAAGGTTTGTGCTTGTGATGATTGCCACTGGGTAGTAAAAGTTGTCACAACTTGGGGTGGGGCGCTGGGGGGTATAAAAGGGAACCGATGTCAAGGAATCGTAATTGAACTATGGACTAATCCGATATATAGATTAACTCCCAATTAATAATCCATTATAGGGCTGGAGGGGGGGTTTACAACCACTGGGAAGAGCGATGCATGTCCTATGGACTGTCTTAGCCTTCACCCACTCCGACCCTCCTTGCTCCAGAGGCGGTGTGATATTGCCATGACTGCTCAGTCTTGAACTGCTGCCTACGCAGTCAGTGGTTCAAATCCACCAGCCGCTCTGGAGAGAAAGCTCCGGCAGTCCCCTCCTGGGAGGATTTTCAAACGCCTCGGAAACCCTTCATAGGGCGGCTATGATTCCGAAGTGGCTTAATGCCAGTGGGTTTGGGGTTTGGGGGTTTTTACGTACTCATGTTTAAGAAAGGGTAAACAGTCACAAGTACTTTTGAACCATCTTTTCTTATTAAAAATGTTATTTCTGTTATTCTCACTGGGGAAAATGGAGAATGTGTTTCTTCAGTTAGAGCCGAGAGATTGCCACTGGGCCCCTATGGGGACGTTCTGCTGAAACCAGTGGCGGTGGAGTCCGTTCTAATCCAGGCAACCCCGCCGGCAGCACGCCATGGATTTTCTTCCCAGGGATTGGCAGCCTTTCCTTCTCTGGCACTTCTGGCTGGACTCGAACCGCCAACCTTTCAGTCAACAGTCAACCTTTCGGCTAACAGCCCGTTAGCTCTTTGCACGACCACGGATCTCCCACAGTGACGGAGCCCCCTCCTGCGGGCCAGGCACTGTCCGGACAGCTTCACAGAGAGGCTCGCATTTAGGCCGCCCAGCCAGCCTGTGACGCAGGCAACCTGTCCCCATTCCCTAAGGGATGAGACTTCGCCCGTCCTGGGCACAGATCAATTCTTCCGCATCGAGAAGCCAGGGATTCCCACAAGGTGGGCCGAAGACGAATCCTGGCTATCGTTGGGCGAATGGTTGTGCCGCAATGTGGTGTTGGGTTGACAAGATCTTTGGTTTGGCTTCCCCACCAGGTACCTGGCTTTGGCTGAGCCCCTTTCTCTCAGCTTGCCCGTCTTTTGCCCCCCGCACGCCCCCCCCCCCCAGCCGCTGACACCCTGGGGCGGCCGGTTCTGCTCTGATGCGTGTGGGCTCGCAGGGAGTCCGAGTCGACGTGGTGATGACTGCTTTCGCACCAGCCCCCCCTCCACTGTGACCCGG
This sequence comes from Tenrec ecaudatus, assembly GCF_050624435.1. Lineage (NCBI taxonomy): Eukaryota > Metazoa > Chordata > Mammalia > Afrosoricida > Tenrecidae > Tenrec > Tenrec ecaudatus. The sequence continues at coordinate 181,391,582 of NC_134534.1, forward strand.
TGGAAATCTTCCCCATCATCGTCGCCAAGGCTCCCGCTGCCCCGGTTGAGACTGAGAGGCTGCGCTGGGTGGAAGCATCGCCACTCCTTAGAGACATGTGGACGTGGAGCACTGCCCCACCCCGCACCGTCCCGGATTCCGGCCAGACGAAAGGACAGTGGATTGGATTTGAAACGGCGGGGCAGAAGGCTGCCAGTAGTGCTCGTCGCGTGTCCACGATATGGGTGTGGCTCCTTGTAAAATCCTGTTTCCCCAGACAGATGACCTCTGAGTAGGGACAGTGCCGTTCGCCTGAAAGCACCCAGACGTTTGTGACTGTCATCACGTTCACGGTGTCGTGTCCGGTGTACCCCCACTACACAGGGTGCAACCCAGCATCTGCCTGAGGCGACACCTCTGAGGAGGACAATGTGTTATAACGTGCGCTGGGCCCAAGATACATGGGTAGGCCAGTGTCACAGGCAAAGGCCTTGTAGATGACAACGAAGAGCTTTGAAAACTTGGATGGAACCAAACCTCTCCAGCCAAGTCCTAGGTTTGGGGACTTTTCCCCACTTCAAGGCCTTTTTTTTTTTTTTCAAAGATACATTAGTCCTTTGTAGCCAAAAGCCACACCTTGGGATATTGATGAAGCATGCTAGTCCTTCTAGAAAGGCAGCGTGACAAAGTCGGCCCTAGTGTGAAGAACGTGGAGGATGCGCATCGATACTGGGGGGTGAGGACCAAACAAAGGGCTGGTTACAAACCACAGTCAGCGGCCCCCCCCCCCCCGTCTGGGGGACAAGTCGTTCTACTTTGCATGCCCACCTAGAAGGGGACGGCCCCCGTTAGAAAGCCATTTTCCAAGAATCTGGCTAGAAACTAATCATTCGTGGGTGAGACACTTTGGGTGTCACCCCAAGACTCCCCTGCAGAAGACGAGGTAACAAAATCCACTTGGCACTTCACACTCGGAAATTCTCTTTGAAGTAACTCCAGGAGACTTTGCCTGGGCTTGTGGGAGACACAGGGCTCTGGCACGGATGTCCGTCAGGAAAACCAGATTGTCTTTGAAGACGGTAGAATCTGTGTACTCGGTTCATTCATCTGGGCCATGGGCTTTGCCCCGCTTTAAAATATGTTATTCTTATCTAATGTACTCATTTTCACTCTCTGAACCATGCTGACTCTTCTGGGGACTGCATACCACCCCAGGGAGCCCTGGTGGAATGGTGATTAACCTGAAACTTGGAGCCCCCCGCCCCTGAGGCACCTCGGAAGAAAAGTTTGCAGGCTGCTTCTGAGCGGCCAGCCACGGAAACCCCCAGGGGGCCTGGCTGCACATGTGCCATTGCCCTGAGTCACAGTGCCGCCACAGCAGGTGGCTTCAAAGAGTGTGGGGGTCTGTGCTCAGGCTGTCATTTAAGAGTTCTTCAGCATTAATTCATTTAGTCTCCATCACGACTCTTCCAGCTTGGTTCTTACTCATCTTACATAAATGAGAAAGGACCCCTGGTGGTCTAGTGGTTATTCGTTGGGCTGCGACCCGTAAGGTCAGCAGTTTGAAACCACCAATTGCTCAGAAGGAGACAGATGGGCTTTCTACTTCCGTAAAGGGTTACAGTCTCGCAAACCCACAGGGCCAGTTCTACCCTGCCCTCTAGCGTCGCTATCAGTTAGCATCGCCTCGATGGCAGTGAGCTGGTTCCATGGGGTTCAGGGATGAGACAGTTGATACACAGAGAAACCAAGCAGCCCGTCCATTGGTGGCATGGGCAAGTGGTCAAGAATGGGTCCAATTCAGGCCATCTGTTTGCAGAGGCCGGCTCCTAGCCACTGCGCTGCACGACCTCCATGCCTTCACACAGACCATACTCAGCGGTCACAACCATGAGCTAAGAATAGAAATGAGAATATTGAACATCGCCAGACCCGCCCTGTCTCCCCCCCCCCCATGCTGATCACGCAGCAGCAAGTTCATCTTCAACGTGAAATCTCCAGACTGCAAGCTTTGGACATGGGGAAGGCGGGAGCCTCTTGGAATGCAGAGGGGCACAGTGGGGAGAGGGGGCTCTGCCGAGCAGTTTAGCCTCAGGAACGAAATATGTAATGTGGCGAATGAAATATTTACTATGGGGCGTGCATATGATGGCACGTGAAGCTGGCACTGGACGCCGTCACTGGGTGGTAAGCTGTTTATCCAGAAAAGCTATTTCCCAGTTGTACAGCCTGCATCCTGCACCCTCCATCCTCCAGCCCGACCATTGAGGTACTAACAGCTACGCAGCCCTCCAGAAACAAGACACAACTGGGAATGAACAAGGAGCCACCCAGCCCAAGCCCTCGTGCACGATTAAAAAAAAAAAATCCCAAGACAGCGGCTCCCTAGTCCGTCTCTATTGAGTTGCATGTGTCCAGGTCTACCCACTGGCAGATAGGAGCCCTGCTAGCACAATTGGAGAAGCGTTGGGCTGTTAACCGGATGGGCAGTGGTTCAAACCTACCAGCTGCTCCTGGGTGGAAAATGAGGCTTTCGACTCCCACAGAGAATTACCAACTCGGAAACCCACCACAGCAGTTCTCCCTGGTCCCACAGGATCATGATGTGTCAGAATAGACTCCCTGAAGAGCAGTGTAGTCTCAGAAAGCCCATGTCGGGTGGCAGTGAGTCAGCACCAACTCAGGGACATTGTTTGTCTGCTTGCTTTTTAAGCCCCACACACGCCTATCATTTGGAGCTGTAAAGACACTGTGTGGTTGTTATTGGTGCAGCCCTGGCATAAGAATGAACATTCAGTGAGTGTTAGCTCGGAGGATATGAAGGGTCCATTCAGAGTGGAGGGATGATTCAAAAATGGACAGGGAGAATGGATGCACAGTCTAAGTGTGTGATTGAGGTCCGGAGTTGAATGTACAGAAATGGATCGAATGGGGTACTTGGTGCTATGTATGTTTTCATGGGGGAAAAGCAACACTTAAATAAAAAGACATCGTCTCTTCTTCTAAGTTTACACTCTAAACTTCAGAGTCTCTCAATAGTCAAGTTCAAACTGGGTGTCGCTGGATTTTAAACTCTTTCCAATGGTTTTCTATGTCATGGCCAAAGCCCTGTCCACATCAAGTAGCTTGTCATATTACGTACAGCCACGGGCGCTAAGATCAGTTCTAAACCGTGTGCTGCAGAATGCTCCATTTCTTATAAATGTGCATATACTTCGGTGGGAGGCCCTATTCCTAAATGTTAGTATTAGTTATCCCTAAATACCCATTATTTTCTCCTTGACACTTTCCTTCGGATTGTTTGCAGTGAACTTGTGTCGCTTCCTGACTAGAGAAAAGCAAGTGCTATGTTTTAAAGGAAAGATGCAAAAAGCCCCAGTGGAACCCATCCCGAGCTGTGTGTCTGAGCCGGGCCCGGACCTACCGACGTGGGCCAGGGAGGACCAAGGCAATGGCAGAGGAGCCTGGGAAAGCTTAGTGCATCAGGTACACCGCTCACTGTCAAGTCAACTCTGACTCATGGTAACCCCGTGTGTTACGGAGCAGAACTGAGTTAAAAACTGCAGCCTAGCACACCCTACAGGGAAGTTCTACTCTGTCTTACTAGGTCGGTATGCACCAAAATGAATTGGACGGTGCCTAGCAACCACAGTCTTCATACCAGCAAATTGCCGGACCTTTCTTCAGTGGTGCCACTGAGTGGGCTCCAGTAGCCAACCTTCAGGTTCGTGTCGGTGGTTGTTTTGGGAGCTGCCGTATCTGCTCTGGCTCATGTATGCTTCTCGGGGACCTTTGCCTCTCTTGTAACCTCTTGCAAATCTGGAGCAAGCGATATTGTGGATTCTGGAGTGAGAGTTCATCTTGAGCCAACCCATCAGAGTCTTGTTCTCCAGCTGGGAATCTCTGGTTGAAGAATCTCAGAGATAAGTCACAGAAAGCCTTGTCTGTCCCCAGCCACTCCCATCCAATGATAGATCCAAGCTGATCTATGGGTGGGGAGGGGGGATAGGTAGTACAATTTCCAAGCATCTGAAGCAAGCTCTGCCTTCCTTTGATCGCTGTTGCCACAGACACCTGAACCAGTCGTGTCTAATCGATCCTGACACTTGGTGGCCCTCGGTGTGTCACAATAGAAGTGTGCACCAGGGGGTGTCAATCATCAGATCGCCAGGCCTTGTTTCCAGGCTCCTCCAGGGATGGCTTCTTACTCTTGCGCCTCCCTCCCCAGGAGCCCAGCAGTGCTTGCTCCACTCTCGGCTCGCAGATTGGCCACTAAAGGAAGTAATTTACTCGTGAGCGTGCTGCTGAATTGAACATCCAAAAGCATCCAGAGGAGACTAAAAGGCTAGCAACCCTCTGTGAGCATCTCAAGCAACGATGAGAGGAGATGGGAACGGGGCTGGGAAGGAGACCTACTGTGCAAAGAAGAGCCAGCATCACAGCGCACACTGGGTGCAGACACTGTTGGAGGGAGTACGCCGGGCCTGGGACACAGACTGAAACCACCGTGAAGCATTCTGCTTCAGAAGCACAGACAGCTGCTCACATTTTTCACCTTACATAGTGCTGTCTTGGTTTCTTTAGTGTGGCTAGTCCTCTGTATCACATTGTAAAACATTAGCAGCTTCGGGGCTTATCGATGACTTTGGGGGAACTATTTGGCCATATATTTGTCTCTTGTGACTAAAAATGCCACTCTCAGGAATACATAGCAGACTGAATGTGGCCGTAAGCTTATCCACGTTGGAAAGACCCTCTGTCCATAGAGCTTTTTGCATATACTCATAGCTCTTAAATCGCAATAGAACCTTCCATACAATTGTTCCTCCGCCGTACTTTACGAGGAACACATCATCAAACCCAGGATAACTCAACCATACCGTTGCTGTTGTACTGACCCCATAGGACAGATCAGGACTGATCCTAGTAGGATTTTTTGGCTCAAGTCTTCCCAGAAGCAGACCACCATAGGAGCAGCTGGTGTGTTTGAACGGCCCACCTTTCGGTTAGCAGCTGACATCTTCACCTCTGCACCACGAGCCTCTAAACGTAGGATAGCCCTGCTTTGAGTCTGAACACGCTCTGAGTTTTACAGCATCCCAGATTTTCCTAACGATGCGTTTTTCTTTCTTTTTTCCCCCTGGCCTTTTCTTTTTTGGTCTTGAAACACGCTCTTTTGGCTGGTTGAATACAGTGTTCCTGCCAACCAGTTGCTTTTATGGTAATTGACAGCGTAGCCGATTTTTGGAACCTTCCAATCTAACACGGCATTTTAGCTCAGACGTTTGGGGAAGCTGAGCCAGGCTACTTGCCGGGTTAGAGATTCAGCTGAGCCTCCAGTTGGGCAGGCCGGCCGCTCTGTGCATGCTAATGAGCTGCCTTGACCAGTCTGCGGACACAGGCATCTTTCGAAAGCTCCTGATTGCCATCTTTCCAGCAGTAGTTTCAGAATCCATCCTTCTTCCTGTCCAATTGCTTCTTGAGCTACTAGGTGTCACTTGTGAGACGAGCTGGCAAGACTTCCTTACACTGTGGGGTAGGAGCCTCCCAAGAGATCCAGAAACGCCAAACCCAGTCTCAGCCCATGTGTGTGAGCACAAAGTGGAGCTGTGCTCCGTGGGGGGCTGAATGACTGCTCATTCAGTTCAGAAGCAGGCCTTCTGTCTTCCTTCCAAGGCACCACTGAGGGATTTGAACCACTAATCTTTCCTCGAGTATCTGAATGTTGACCGCTTACCCCACTCAGGGATCCTGCTGATCCAGAGCTCCGGTGGTGTAATGATTACACATTGGGCTGCTAACCACAAGGTCAGCTGTTCAAAACCACCAGCCGCTCCATGGGAGAATGATGAGGCTCGCTTCTCCCATAGAGAGTTACAGTCGCAGAAACCGCCGGGGCGCTTCCACCCTGTCCTGTGGGGTCACTGTGAACCAGGGTCAGCTGATGCGGTGAGAGGGATCCCACTAATACAACTACTGCTCCCTGGATGTTGACATTGGCGGAAAAGACCCAAAGTATTTGAACCAGATAAAAACTGGCAAGTTTATGTATAAGGAGGGGGAAGTAAATGAGCACCTTTAATATAATTGGGAGGCTTGTCAAAGTTCTGAGTCCCCTCAAATGATATCAGTGCTCTAAGAAGCTGGATGTTTCCTCCGAATAACAAATAGAAAAATCTCCCCAAACCACCAGACCGAAACCGCCCGTCACTTTCCTACAAAAACACAAATATTTCGGAGTAAAAGGGCCCCTGTTTCCAATCTGCCTTTTGCTCATCCTGCTGGGAACTGGACCAGCAGACTCGGCAGGAGGTGGCCCTTGCCTGCATGCGCCTAGTGACCGGGCAGCCCACCAAGGGCCTCAGGGAAGGAAAGCCCTCCTAGCCCCGACTGAGGGTTTGAATCCAAACCACCTTTGACACCGAGCCCCCAGAGGTGGTGACAGTCAGCTTTCCCTTGTGGTTCAAAGTCGGAGCCGGCGTTTGCCATTAGGGCCCACGCTTCGCAGCACGCACAGTTGATGGTGGGAGCAGGTCAGGACCAGGCCTTTCCCTGGTGCTGGCAGCGAGGGTGCTGGTGGCGGTGGGGGTGGGGGCGGGCTCTGCCTTCCATACCTAAGGACATTCCGTCTTTACTCTAGGACTCAGGCTTTTCAGTACAGCTTCCTTGTCCTTCTTTGCAATTCATGAAACTAATTAAAGAGCACCCAGGCTGGGCTTAGAGGAAATCTGCGTTTTTACATTTCAAAGGTATTTATTTTCCTAGGAACCAGGAGGGAGCCGAATTTTCTACTTTTCGCAGTTGGCTGTATTCAGGGGAAAGCTTTCAAGGAGGCAGCCAGGGCGGGAGAGCTAGCGGCTTCCAAGCCTCTGGGAGCAGCGGGACAGACAGCGGGCTGCACTCTGTGTCTGAAACTGAGGTCCTTGGTGTGTGTGTGTGTGGGGGGGGGAGATGAGTGCAGGCGGGGTGGCTGAGCAGCTCCCTGCTGTCACCCCCAGGTTCAGTCACTACTCAAAGGTCCTTTCCCCTGGCCTGCCCAGTGCCCCCTCTCAGCTCTGCCATTCAGATGGAGATCAGCCCCTTTGGAGATGGCTTCCTTCTCAGAGCAAGTCAGAGCATCATGGGTTACACTCCTTCGCTGAATTCTTTCCTTCATGTTATTTAAGCTCATGGAGCGCATCCCGCGTTTGCCAGCTCTTTCCATTGAATAAATATCTCCATGGCCTATTATAGCTTCACTTTGGCAACAGAATGGTTGCAATTTGTGGGCAAAACCGAGGGAAGGCCTAACTGCCTCACCCCTGTCCCACCCACTACCCACCACCTCTCTAAAATGCCCTGTGTTGCTGGCTGCCTTCCCCTAAACAAAGGCTCTGTGCTTTGTCCCTGTCACCGCAGGGTAAAACATCCAAATAATGTTTAGCAAGAAATGATGTCAGTGTCCCTAACAGAGGTGCGCTCAGTCCAGATGCAAAAACAAAGCCGACGTACTGCCATAGAGTCTGATGTGCAACGACCACATCTAGAGTTTCTTAGGCTGTTCCTCTGAGAGCCTCAACTCTCTCCTGAAGAGCAGCTGGTGGGTTTGAGCCACCCACCTTTTGGTTAGCAGTCTAGCACTTTCCCCAGTGGCACCACCAGGGCTCCACATACAAAAGGCATTTGTACTAAATAAGTTAGGACACGGAGAGTGTCTGGAATACTACTGGGAACAAGTAAATTATTGCAAATTGAAGTGATCAGACTTTTGAGAGAGAAAGAGAGAGAGAGAGAGAGAGAGAGAGAGAGAGAGAGTGTGTGTGTGTGTGTGTGTGTGTGTGTGTCTACTGAAAATTGTGCCTTTCCCATCAGGAGTAATTTTACAACTTGAAGCCTGTGAGAGCCAGAACGCCACGGAAACGTCTTGTTTTCCCGGTCTCACAGGTTTCCCGCTGTCCACAGGGCACGGTCTTCCCCCCTTGCTGTCACTCGCCATTCGTGGAACACATTCGAGTTTTCTGTTTCTGGCAGGTGTCCTCCTTATCTAGGTTCTGACTTTTGTGTAATTGAAAATATGACCCAGAGCAGTGTCGTCACCAAGTGGCACAAATGAGGAAGCACTTGATTGACTACAAGGTCACCTATTGGAACCCACCCTGACATGCTTCCAAAGACAGGCCCAGTCGTCGGCCTCCTGCGTGCTCTGACTTTGAAAACCCTGTGGAGCCGCCCTGCCCGTACACAGGAGGTGACAGTGAGCCCGAACAGATTTGACCTCACAAGAAACAGCCACAAGACTCTCTGTTTCTTCTGAAGATAGACATAAGTTCAACACCCCTCCACACCCTTGCTTCTCTCCAGAGTTCCGGACTAATGTCAAAGCACTGACTCTTCCCCGTAGTTTCTAAGGTTGCCCAAAGCAGCAGAAGTGTAGCTAATTGTCCCAGACCACCTAGTGAACACCAGATGACCCAGGTGCTGATGGAGGTCCAGAAAGATGACCACCCGGCTGCCCAGAGAGAGAGTCATTCCCCCAAAGCATCCTGAGAACCATACAAAACTCTGCCTGAATGTCCGCATTTCTTGGTCCATTTTGGATACCTTATCTCCTACATTCATATCTCACTAGCTTTGCCGTGTCTGCGCAGAGGGGTTTCGTTTTACTCGTTGGCCTTCTTTGGGTTACTTTCCCTGGAGCCCTGGGGAAGGGTTGTGCAAAGAGTTCAATTCAACCACAATGAAACTCTACTGTCGTTGTCGATGTTGCTGCGGTGTGGGCGCCAGCTCCTGGCGACTCCGTGCACAGCAGAAAGTCAGCACTGCCTGGCCTGCCCCAGCCTCAAGACCGCTGTGTTGGAGTTTATTGTTGCAGCCCTAGGTCCATCCAGCTCATCAAGGGTCCTCTTCTCTTTCGCTGTCCTTCCACTTCACCGAGCACACCGTTCCCATCCAAAGCACGCGAGACAAAGCCTCACCCTCCTCGCTTCCAAGGAGCGTTCTGACTCCACTTCTTCCAAGACAGGGTTGTTTGATTCTGGAAGCCCATGGTACCTTCTTAGTTCAAATACCTCAACTCCTCTTAGGTCTTCCTTATACAAAGTCCAACCTTCACATGCAGACAGGCGATTGAAAATACCATGGCCGGGGTCAGGTCTGCCTCAGTCCTCAAAGTAACAGCCCTGCTTTTCAACACTCCACAGAGGTCTAGTGTAGCAGATCTGACCACGCAATGGTCCTTTGATTTCTCTGCTGCTGCTTCTATGAGCATGGACGGTGGACCCTCGCAAGATGAAGTCCTCTTCTCCATTTGCCCTGATGTTACCTATTGGTCCAGTTGTGAGGATTTTGGTTTCCCTACACTGATCCCTGGTGGCACTTGACATGTTAGCTCTTGACAACAAGGTGTAGTTTACTCACTGGGAGAAAGATGGAGCTTTCTGCACCTGTAAAGATGTACAACTTTGACAACACAAAAGAGGAATTCTACTCTGTCCTATACGGTCACTCTGAATCAGAATTGACTCGATGGCATTGGGTTTTTGTTGATTTGCTTGTATGTCTCCTTTGTCTGTAAACTAACTTGTATAGTGGAATGAATCCAAGTCATTTTCACTTTCCCCGTTCCTTCTGTCATAGTCTCTCAGACCAATGTTTAGGTGGATGGGTAAAGAATGTGGAGGGGGTTGTTAAGCTGTGGTCCTTCTCTCTCTCTCTCTCTCTAATTTTAGCTGCCGTTGTTTGTATTGGGGGATCTTGTTTATTTATGTATATTTTCGCTTTGGCTTGTGGACTATATTACATGTAAAGGAAAACATATTCTTTGTATGTGCACGGCCTCTCTCCCAATCAGTGACAACGTTCCATTAAATCCCCCTTGCTGTACCTGCTATCCTTTTCCACCCTCCTTCTCGCGGGACCTTCCTGTTCTCCCCACTCCCCCATCCGTAAAAACAGCAACGGTCTTTAAAGTCTTAACCTTTAGTGTGAAAGACATTTTTTCTTCAAAGTAGTGATATTATAAAATATTTAACTTTATGAGATTAACTCTGATGAGCATTATGTTCTTTGATTTTGTCCACATTTTGAAGTGTTTGGCAGACGCGCCATTGTGTGAGTGTCCCAGAGTTGGTTTGTGCATTCCTCTACAGATGGGGTTTTTGATTATTTCCTTTTTTTTAACCATTAAAGAAGTTGCTGCAATAAACATGGGTGTGCATGTGCCTGTGTGTTTTTTGTTCTTTATTTCTGTAGGGTTTTGTGTTAGGCTGGGTCGACTAGCGAAACAAATCCAAGTACACGCCTATGCGTATAAGGGAGAGCTTTATATCAAAGAGCAATTGTATATTGAGAAAATAGTCCAGCCAGGTCTGGATCAAATCCACAATATCAAGTCTGATATTAGCCCATATGTCCAATACTAGTCTATAAATTCCTCTTCAGACTCAGCAACACCTGCAATGATGCACAATGCAAAAAGATCACAGGCCGGTGGGTGAAAGGTCTTATGGATCCAATGCCACTGGGTGGAAGCATCTCAGCATTGGCGCGGGTCTCCATGGGGCTCCTCCAGCTCTCTGAGTGTGGTACCTCAACAGGAAGTTTCAGCAGAGAGAGAGGGAGTGTTGCCCACCTCCAGGGAGAAAGAGAGGAGGTTCCCAAAACCCTCATGAGAAGGCCACCCCAGAAAGAGGCATCACGAGGCTGGGACCTGATTGACAAGCTAGCTCCACCCCTGCACTTATTTGTCAAGTTGACATGAAAGTACGTCACTGCCACAGGTAGCTATTAGGAGAGATTGCAGGATCGGGAGGTATGTATACTCGCTCTACAAGCCCACCAGAAATGCACGGACATTCCAGTCTCTCCACATCCTCCAGCACTTATTATTTCCTATTTTTGTTCTCATTTTGCTAGGAGGTTGCCATGAGATAGTATGTGTCTCACAGCTGTTTAATTCATATGTATCTTCTGCCTAATGAACTCAAACATTTATTCATGTAGTGGCCTCCTGGATGTCAAATTTTAGTAAATTGCCTAGTCATGTCTTGTGGCCATTTGCATTGCATTATGTGTATTTTTATTGTATTTGTATTGCATTGAATTATTTGTATTATTAAGGTGTTGTAGTTTCCTCCAGATTGTTGAACTGAGCCTTTTAGCTGATATCTCATTGCCAAACATTTCCTTCCAGTCTGTCAGTGATCATTTTACTCATTTAGTGTAGTCTTTTGATGGACATAAATGTCGTATTTTTAGAAATCCCAGTCCTCTATTTTGTTTTCTGTAGTGCAGGTGTTTTGCTTTATCGTCAGTAGAGTGTTTATGCCTTATATTAGGGCTCTTAAGGTGTCTCTGTTTTTCCCCTGATAGCCCTTATGGTTTAGGATGTGATTCTGACTCATGTCAGAGTAAGGCTGGACTTCATCAGGTCTCATTTGCTGTGTCCTTTTGAAAGCAAGTCAGTAGACCTTTCTTCTAAGGCATCCCCTGAGTAGATTCAAACTGTCACTCTTTCCATTCACAGCCAAGTACTTAACCGTTTTTCCCACCAAGGAGTCTTACAGCTCGTTAGTGACCAATTATTACCTCCCCGCCTACACCATTTGGAATGAATCAGCTGCTTTCCTCTGCTGAGAATAGCAAATTGAAGGGGAACAGTGTCACAGTCATCATGACGAGAGAACATGTCAAGAGAACAGTCTAAGTGTTCACTGATAGGAAATATCCAACTACCTCCAAGGAAGACCAGTGAATGCAAGCAAGACTCAAATTTGCACACAACCACAAAGCCGATGATGAAGAGGCCTTCCTTATTTCCACCAACTGCTGCAGTCTGAGACTGATAGCATGCGATCAAGATGCATTGAAGACTTCTGGTGATTAGAATTCAAAAGTTGAAAGCCAAGAGGAAGGATGTGTATTTGCAAAATATAGTCTTGGTGATAGAAACTGGAGATGGTAAGAATTTTTCAAGACTGAAGACCTCTTCGCTGCAAATACCTTTTTCCAACAACATAACCAGTAACTACATGCGTGGGCCTTGCCAAATGGACTACAGAGAAATATTTTTTACTCCATCTGTGTGCAGAGACGATGGAGAAGTTCAATGTCATCAGGCAGAACAAGGTCAAGGGCTGACTGTGAAACAGACTATGGCTCATATGCAAGTTCGAGGTGAAGCTGAAGAAAAGGAAAACAAGAGCCAAAGTACATCCTTGAGTAGATCCCAGCTGAATAGAGACCATCTCAGAACAGGTGTGACACATTAATACCCGGACAGGCTGTGGGTGATATCAAGGACATCAGACATGAAAGAAGCAAAAAGGCCATTTTAAAAAGAGAGGGGGGAATAAAAGAAAAGACCACAATGGATGTCACAGGAGACTCTGAAACTTGCTCTTGGACAGAGAGCAGCTAAAGTCATTGGATATCATGACAGAGGGAAAGAGCTGCACAGACGATTTCAAAGGACAAATTGAAAAGACAAAGAGTGTTAAAATGAAATGTGCAAAAATCTGGAGGTGGAAAACCAAAAGGAAAGAATATGCTCCTCATTCCTTAGGCCTAGAAAAACGAAGACAACTCCAAGTCTAATAGCGATTTTGGGAGCAGAAGATGGAACACTGCAGAAACATCAAAAGAAGATGGCAGGAGTCCAGTCACTAGCCGCCCCCCCTGCCACCCCCTTGGCTGATGTCCTGACATGTTAGGCATGCGGATGAAGAAGTGGCGACATTGAGCGCAGAAGTCCACGCCGCACTGAGGGGATTGGTGGCAAACAGAACTCCGGCAACTGACAGATTGCCGACTGAGATGTTTCAATGAATGGCCGTCATGCCAGAGTGCTCACCTGTGCCAAGTCTGGAAGACAGTTACCTGGCCAACCGACCGGGAAAGATTCATACATGTGCTTATGGTAAAGAACGGTAACCCAACCACACACACAGCCTCTCTCTGCCGTCGGGTCCATTCCGCAGTGCAGCCATGGCAACCCCCCAGGGCCAAGCAGAACGCACCCTGTGGGCTTCTGCGGTGGAACATTTTTATAGGAACCGAAAGAACAACCTTTCTCATGTTGAGAAGATGGATGCAAACTGTTGGCCTTGTGATTAGCAGCCAAACATGCAACCCACACAATGCAGAAGTTATCAAATAGAAGCACACACAAGTAAAATGGGGTTCTATCAATACATTGACAAAGAACTGCCAGAAATTCAAGCTGGATTCAAAAGAGGAGCAAGGAATGAGGGTTATAATTGCTAATGTCAGATGGATCTTGGCAGGTATCAGAGAATACCAGACAGATGTTTGGCTATGCTTTATTGACTGTCCAAAGACATTCAACTGTGTAAACAAACACACAATGAAACAAACGCACCGCTATTGAGTCAGTTCTGACTCGTGGGTGGTGGTTACATGTTGGGCTGTTAAACTGTGTGAAACCACCAACCACTGTGCGGGAGAAAGATGAGGGTTTCGGTCGCTGTAAAGAGATACAGTCTCAGAAACCCACAGGGACAATTCTACTCTGCCCTGTGAGGGCACTCTGAAGATTCATCTGTGCAGATCATAAACCACTGTGGTTAACGATGAGAATTCCAGAACGCTTCACTGTGCTCATGTCACACCTATTCCTAGATCGTGGGCAATCGTATGACCAAGGTGCACTGCATGGTTCATGATAGGGAAAGGTGAGCACCATAGTTAAACAAACAACTCACAACTGGACCGATAGTGACGTCATGGTAAGTGCAGAGCACACTGAAGTTGTCAGGATTTCGTTTTACTCGGATCTGCATATCCATGCTCATGGAAGCAGCTGTCAAGAAATCAAATGATACATTTCATCGGTAAAATCTGTTGTAAACGACTTCTTTAATTCGCTCAAGAATAAAGATGTTGCTTTGAGAACTGAGGTGTGCCTGACCCGCATCGTGATTTTTCAGACACCTCATATGCATGTGAGAGCTAGGCAGTGACTAACAGGGACTGAAAAAACGATGCCTTCTAATTATGGCGTTGCCAAAGAACGTTCAATTTACCATGGATTGCTAGCAGAATAAACTAATCTGTCCTGGGGAACATATGACCAGGCTGTTCCTTAGAAGTGTGAGGATGTCATGTACTTTGGACATATTATCAGGCGGGTCTGATACCAGGAAAATGACCTCGTGTTTGGTAGAGAGTCAGTGGGTGGATGGGTGGGCCGGGGGGTGGGGGAGGGTTGAGGAAGACTCGCCACAAGATGGATTGGCACAGTGACTGCCACTGTGGATTCAAACACAGGAACAATGCTGGGGATTTCACTGTGCCGGGCAGTCTGTTATTCTGGTGCACACAGGGCTGCCATGAGCCAGAACTCACTCAACAACCCAATAGTCGACACTTTAAAACCTTGAGTTAGGATGTATTATCAGACTTCCCAATTTTTTTGCTTCATAGAGGGCAGTAAAACTGTTGCCTCATCTTGACCAGTTCATTCTTTTCCATGGTACATCCTCCTCTAGGGAATTTGTGCCCTAGTTCAACTACATCTTGATGATTTTGCTGTTCTTCTCCCCAGCCTCTTCTACTTCTATGACTCTTTAGATCCCAGAATTGGAAATTATGCTGCATTTTCTAACAAATAGGGTTTATTTTCCATAATAAACCTGAGATAGTTAAAGTTTATTGTGCCAACATGTCTGATAAACAAATGTGGAGTTAATTGAAGGATGGAGAGATAAATGGCTCGGTGAGCATCACTTTGCTAGTTCTCGGGTCTCTTGCTTTGTGATGGTCGGACCAGCATACAGCTGTCTTCGCCAGTACCCTGCTTCAGGTGGCAAGACATCCCTGAGGAGATGAGCCTACTCCGATGCAGCCCTGGGTGCTGGAGCAGCCGTGTGGAGACCCCTGCCAGCACTGAGATGCTTACACGTTCACTGATTCGGCTTTCCTCCTGCAGTCAGCGTCATAATGTGTGTTTTGTGAGATGGAGGAGGACTTAGTGGATTGGTGTCGGACATAGGGGTTAATGCTGGACTTTTGGGCTTGGGCAGCACTGGGTTGGGCTGTTTCTTGCTGTGCACTTAGCCTTTATATAAAACTCTCTCTTATACATAGTTTCTGTGGATTTGTTTCTCTAGCGTGCCCAGAATGACACAAAACCCAACCAAAATCACTACCATCAAGTGAATTCCCACTCCTAGTAACAGGACAGGATAAAACTGCCCCTCTGGCTTTCCAAGCCTTTAAAATCTGCCCAGGAGTAGACTCATAATTCTTCTTGGAAGTGGCCAGGATGTTTGGACTCCTCACCTTGCGGTGAGCAGCTCAGTGTGTAACCCACTCTGCCACCAGAGCATCCCAGAGAAGGTAAAATTGCTTTGAGAAATACTGGATTGAGGAAGGCCAGAAAAGACAGCTTTCCAAAGACCATAGAACTCCGAGATGGTCTTGAGACATCATGGAGTTGTCAGTGCTTCCTGCGCTCAGTACTGCATAGCTCTTCTATAAATGTCTGCTGTCGCTGAAGATGGCGATGGCCGGGCCACTGTCTAGTTTTGGGGTCTCGTAGACTGATGGAGCATTCCAGGTTTCCCAGACGAGGCTGGTGGCTGCTCTTCACCCCTGCACATTGTCCCTCTTGTGTGCCTGGTCTTATGTTCCCAACCCTTATTCTTTTATCCAATGAAACCCAAGGAGAAAGATTTCGTTGAGATCAAGAGCCGCTTTCACCATCCTTCACATTTGGGCAGAGTTAGGAGAAATCATTGTTTGAGAGAGGGAGGGAAAAAAGCAAATGCGCAAGTGTGGACATAAAAGCTAGCATCCTCATTTTGTGGGTTCAGAAAGACGTTGCGGGGTTTGTTGGAAGGTTCAGTTTAGCACCTGCTCAGTCTAATGTGCCTTCAACTCTTAGGTGGTTACCAGCTTTGGGTCTGTGACTCGTGTGCTAGCGAGCCAAAGGGAACGAGTTGCCAGTCATTTTTATTTTTATGATACATATTTGGTTCCCATAGGATTGTAGAATCTAGAGCCAGAGGCACGACATGCGCAGAATCTTTCAGGAATCCCTTTGCTTTACATTTGCGGGACTTCCATCGCAGGCAGTATGATCTGGTCAAAGGTGGACAGTTGGCAAATGGTGGAGCATGAGCAGAACCTGCCCAGGACCATTTTGTTCTTGATAAAACGGTCCAATTTCTAAGATAAATTAACCTTTAATTTGTGTATCTCATTGGGGATCGCACACACACACACAATTGCCATCTAGTCTACTCTTGACGCATGGTAACCTGTAATGTTTTCAGTGACTGTTTTCAGAAGTAAATCACCAGACCTTACTTCCAAAGTACCTCTGGGAAGAATCAAACTTCCAGCCTTTCTTTTCACCACCGACTGCATTCCTGGTCTGCACCACCCAGCTGCAGCTCTGAGAGCTCCTTCCGATGTTTTTATGACCTGCACTCAAAAGGCCTCTTTGTCCCTACTCCTTTTAAAAGAGACTCGTTTCTCACACTAACTTGAACCACTTTATCTTTCTCCAGAGTACATCTCAGTTTTCAGCCATATTTTCTGATAAATTTTATTCTTGGTATTGGGGAAAGAGTGAGTGAGTGAGTGAGTGTGTGTGTGTGTGTGTGTGTGTGTGTGTGTGTGTGTTGCCTTTTGAAGGAAGAGAAGTAATTGGGACTCTGCTTTTCTTTACAGACAATCTGGAAACTGGATCCAGGAAGGGTGACAGGTGAGCAGTGTCTATTTTTATGTCCTCTGTGCCTTTGGAGGGGTGACACTGTCAGCTCCCCCTGCCGTGAATCTGACGCTTTCTTCCCTGCCCTGCTTATATCCAGTGCGGCCAAGAGAAAGGGGCCGAGCAAGGACGACACGTACTGGAAGGAGATCAACGCTGCCATGGCCCTGACAAACCTCGCCCAGGGGAAAGACAAGCTGCAGGGTACGGCCAGCTGCATCATCCAGAAGTCGTCCCACATAGCAGAAGTAAAGACGGTCAAAGTGCCGCTCCTGCAGCCCTTCTAGGGGACAGGGGCTTGTCAGAGCCCAGGAGGCCAGCCTCTCGTCCAGCAGCCGAATCCCGAGAGCCACTGCAAGGCTGGAAAGGCCTCCTTTCTCAACCCCTCCCACCTGATCCGTATTTTTAATTATCCTAAAAAAAGTATATAGATCACTTAGTTGCTTCTAGAAAAGACATGTAACTTATAAAAAAACACCTTTTAATCAAAAATATTAACTTATTTTATGCTACTCAAACTATGCATCCAGTGTCTGCATCGTCATTACAGTAAGTGCCTTGCTTCCCCAGACTGAGCTGCAACGTGGCATCGGGAAACAGCTGTGCCTCAGGAGGACCACGCCATTATGCTCATTAGTCTGCGTGTGTCGTCCCAGATGGACCTCAGCATCCCAGGACGAGAACCCTAATTACTGAAAGGCCTTGCAAATGTATTCAAGAATTCACATGTTGAAACTTGGAAATCTGTTCAGCCCCAAAGCAATGTCTCTTTTATGGAATCCTGCAGCATTTTAAACTGTTCAGTGTGCTTTGCAGAGTGACAGTGGGGGTTTTTGATGCATGCTTCCTGCCTGGGTCTCTGACTCGTTTCCAGCATCCAAATGGGAAGGTACCATGTATCCCGGTTCTGTGTACATTTAGGAACAGATTCCTTCAAAGTTGAAAATCATCAATGAGCACGTTGTGATTGGAAACACTGTTTGTTTGTTTGTTTGTTTCAAGCATTGCTGGCACTGGCAAAGACTGAATTTGGGTTTTTTTGAGTTTGGCCAAAGTGTTGTTGTTGTTGTTGTTGCTGTTTAAACACTATTACATGTACAACCAAGAGTGTAGTTTTAAAGCAGAACTGTTTGTGGTAGACCTCAGTGATTTTGGCCATGGAAACTGTTTCTCATAAGACATAGCGAAGAACTTGTCATTTGGTTCATTTTGAATGACAGTTGCTGACAGATGGCTTACGTTGCAATGAGAACAAGACCATGAAAGAACGGTGATCTTTATGTGACATACATGCACACACAGAAAGCTCATTGTGACGTTTAAAACACATGGAAAGCTGACGTTGGACGGCCTCTGGGTTTTGCCACAGAAGACATCACAGTAAAAAAAAAAAAAGTGGAATCATGCATAAAGAGAAAGAACATTTTGTTTCTGAATGAGACTGTCATGGAGTGAGAATCATCAATATCAAGAAGGAAGAACCATTTTCACTCAAACAGTCACCTTCGAACCAGCTTGGGAAGGCTTGAAACGTGAATAAACAACAGAGATGCTAATATGACAGCATATGTGCTACAGAAAACCAACAAGGAGTTGATTCTTTTACGGTGGGATTCTCCCTCCCTCCCTCCCCCCAGATAATATAATCTATTTTGTAATTTTTTTTTTAAAACTGGAAAGTGTTTTTGTTGGTGTGTGTGAAAGCCAATAGTGCAGCCATGTGGTGACAGTTTTCCTTATTTTGCAAAAATGTTTTTAAAACTGAAGGCTGCTCCAGTGATGTGCGGACCACATCAGTCTGGGTATCAATTGTGGGACACTTTTTCATGTGACATAGCATTGGGTTTATTTCAAGTCATGAAGATAATTTGCTATGAAAATATTGTGTGTGTATGTGAGTGTGTGTATATATATTTACTTTGTTTTCCAAATTGCTGTCTGCAATAACAGTAAGAGCAAAATGCAAGATATGTATGTTATGACTGTATGATCAGATGAAGTAGGAGTTCTTTTGCTTTAAACTTTGAAGTAATTACAGATCCAGGATACAAATCGTTGGCCTCTTAACCAGCCAATTTATAACATAATGTGATCATTCCAATGAAAACTAAGGACACGTACTTCACTCTTTTTCATACTATGATAAGTTATTCTGGCATTACATATGTTAATAAATTGATTTCTGTTCGTTTGTTTTGATATCTTTCATTCACATGATTGAGTCCTGGCTGTTCTGTATCCGAATTAGTCACGATTTCTTTGTGCCATCTTTTGAAAAGAAGAATCCATCAGCAGATTTGTTCCGTTGAAAACGATAAAAGCAAAGCCAATATAGGACACTGTCCATGTGATTTTGTTTTGTTTTAATACCCAGACTTGGAGTTCGGCCCATATAGCACGCCAAGAAGGTTTACAGCTAGCACATCCTTGCAATTACCTTTCATTTATTTTTCTCACGCTGCTCTCACATGTTCTGGAAATAAAACAACCCCCACCCCACCCCCACCCCCACCCCGTGCAATCGTTTCTAAGAGTATTGAACAACGCTGAGCCAGCAGCGGAAAGTCTAACTCCTAATTTATGTCATAGAGAAATAGCATGACCTCTCTTCTTTGTTTTACCATATGTAATCATTTTAATAAAATTAATAACTGCCAGGGTTCCATGACAGGTTTAAAATAAAAGTTAATTTCTAGACCTCAGTGATCCTGTGAATGTTGTTTTCCTTTGAGTTGCCCGGCTGGAGGTAAAGTAGAACAGAACACTCTGTTACGTGCTACAGTTCTCATTAGGTTGGTAAGGGACAAGACAGGGAGGAAATATTGGCGGGGGCACGTGGCTGAGTTTGGACTAAGTTTGAATTTCATCACCTGAGACGACCAGCCCATCTCGTAGGAGCTGGAGAAAAGCGAGTGTGAGGCTGGCTGTTAAAATGCGTCCGTGTAACGTGGCTCTCCCTTAAGTGCCTTCTTTCGCGTAGTAACGCGGTAAGCACCCTGGCTCTGTGCGCGTCCCGGAAAGGATGTCTGGGCTTTGCACAAATCGAGGCAGAGCGATCTGCATCCCAGCTCAGCCACTCGCTGCTGTGTGTTGCGTGCCGTCTTTAGACACTCTCTGCTTCAGTCTCTTCATCTGCCAAAGGGGTCTTGTGTCTTGTAGAGTTTTCTATGATGTTTAGAGATAGCATTCAATATACAGAGTGCCCGCCACTGTGCCTGGCAGTGAGTAAGGGGCCCAGTAGAGGAAAGGCATTAACACATCATTATAATTCTGCCCTAGGGGCTTGAACGTAAGAAAAAGGAAATGTAAAGGGCACATGAGAAGTGGGTAAGTTCACAATCAAACTCCAAACTCACTGCCATCGAGTCACTGCAACCCACAGCGACTCGTGGTCAGGGTGGAACGGAGCCGGTGGATTTCTGAGACGAGCCCGTTTCAGGAGGAGAAAGCCTCGTCTTTCCCCCGAAAATTCACAATCGAGCAAAAGAGAGACAGAAAGTCACCCAGCTGCGGCCAAGAGTTTCAACGCACGGCAACAGCACTGTGCTCAGGAGGACCCTCGGCGGCTGATATTTCAGACGGAGCTAAGTGAAACTCTTCCCAAGTGCCTCTGAGTAGATGTGAACTCCCCTCCTCCCAGTTCATAACTGAACGCGGAACAATGTGCACCAGAAAGGCGAGCAATGTGCCTTGGAAAGTGGAAGCTACCTCACGTGAAAGTCTGTAGGGAAACAGTGGCAGTCAGTGTCGGGATTAGAGGGAGATTGCTTTATTATCGTCTCTCGGAGCTTCCTGGACACAAGCCGAAAGCAGCAGAAGGTAAGAATGGACATGCCAATGAAAACAACAGTGTGCACAACGGTTTCCTTCATTCAGACACACTAAGAACCGCTTTCTCCTCCAATTAGCCCGCCTGATACTATTCAAGATGACTACGAACTCAAGCTGCCGTCTGTATTGTCTGCCGGCTCCAAAGACCAATGTTTAACAAACAGTGGCAACAGCCGTAGGCCGCTTTTAAAAGCTTCCAGCTCCATGGCATAACATTGTGCAAATAAACACCGAGAACAAGGATCCGCAGGCCAGACTCTCCTCTGTCTGGATGGTTTGGAAGACAGGGTCTGGTAATGGTCAGAGCTGGGCTGGGACAGCCTGTTTGGGACTCTTCCCTCCTCTGTGAATTGAGGAACACGCTTCGGCCTCGGTACCCAGTTATTTGTCTGCAAAGTGACATCGATAAAGACCTGCAGTGCGGACTTAAGTAGTAGATACAAAAGTGCTTTCTAAACCAGGCTATTGTAACTGGCCAGCCACGTCCGTTCAGGCTCAGGCAACCCCATGTGTCGAGAGCCCTGCTCTGTAGGGATTTCAAGGCTGTGGCTTCGGAAGTAGATCACCAGGTCTTTCTCCAAAGCATCCCTGGGTGGCTTTGAACTGCCCACCTTTAAGCTATTAGTGGAGCAATTAATCATTTACATCACCCAGCATAGCACTACACAACCATTAACGGTTATCACTGTGTCCCAAATGGCCCGTGAAGTATGTAAGACCTAGATTTTGTCAAATGCATATTTATGAGCCCTTGCAAGCATTCAGAGAGCCATGGAACTGTAACACCATTATAAGAATTATCACGATCATAATGAATCGGTTGACTGTCATAACCCTTGGGATATAATCCTAAATTCACCATTTACTAGTTTTGAGACCCTTCTTAGAAATGGATTAAAAATTTTGCACTGGGGGTGTGTGTATCTGCCATAGTATACTTTGAGATTTTTGAGTTTGAGGGGAAAAAAACAAGCCCCTATGTTTTCAGATCTTTACACAATAGCCACATGGGAGATTCATGCCCTGTAAAAATTTTCTCAATAAGTCTTCTGAAGCAAACTTTACCCCACAGCTAGGTTCTGGAAATTTGACTATTATGAGTAAAACCAGACTTATATTCTTGACTGTAAGCACAAACAAAATATGTTTTTTAAAATTGTAAATGTAACATCTGCCAATTATAGAAAATTTTAACTGGTATGGAAGATGTCATCAATAGCACAGGCTGCTGACTCAAGTCCCAAAAAAGACCAGATGAAGGTTTCACAGTGAGTAAAAAGCCAGCAGATTACATATGCGAAGACTGCGACGGAGGGACACAGACCAGGGGGCTCCGCAGAATCCAGCCCAGGAGAGTTGCTTAGAGGGAAATTCAAAGCTGCTGGAACGCAGGAGGAGCATCATAAAGATAAGTAGGCACAGACCCATGGAGTTTTGAAGGGCTGGGGGCTTTTGGCTTACCTCAGTGGAAGCCTTCTGGGGCTTGACCTTGGCCCCGCCACTGTCTCAGCCAGGACCACTTGGAGCCCATAGGTGGGCTTGGTCTCAACACAGCCACAGCACCCCCCCCCTCCCCGCCTGCCTCAGGACAGGGATAGGACCATTGCAACTCCAAGGGCCAGGATCAGGGTTCAGCTACATTGTTGCTTCTGTTTACATCTCTGCTCCTGTTCCCCCACAGCCCTGGAAGGCTGTGCAGGGGCTTTTTCTCCGCACAGCCACAGCTTGCCACTGCTGCCTCCGGTTGGGGACTAAACCCTCGCAGCTCCACGGGCAGGGATCGGGTTCAGCTACCTTGTTGCTTTTGTTTACATCTCTGCACTCTGTCCCCCCACGGTCTTTGAGGGCTATGCAGGGGCTTTCTCTCGGCTCAGCTGCGACTTGTCGCTGCTGCCTCAGGGCAGGGGATAAACACTTGCAGCTCCACAAGTGGGGAGTGGGACTCAGCTACATAGTTGCTTTTGTTTCCCTCTCTTCCCTATATAGATGGAAAAGTAAGAGTCTTCCCAGACAAGGAAAAACTCAAAGAATTCGTTAGAAAAAACACAGCCCAGTAGGGGCAGAACAACACCAAGCAAAACAAGAGACCTAGAGGGCAACAAAGAGGAAACAGACCCCAAGATAGCTTTGGATTAAGGATGGAAAGAAGTCAAGAATTATACACACACACACACAAGACACTAATGAGAAAGTAGGAAAATACCCAACACAAAAGGTATAGGATGACACCACAGATTCTGTAGATGGAGATAATAACCCTGAATATCAATGGCCTGAACTCAGGCTTTGAAAGATGGAGACTAGCATACTGGCTTAGAAAACACAACCCATCGATATGCTGCCTACAGGAGACACATCTCAAGGCTACAGACAAAAATAAGGCTGAGAATCAAAGGCTGGAGAAAGTCATACCAAGCAAACAGCAATACAAAAAAAGCAGGGGTTGCAATCCTAATCTCGGATAAAATTACCTCAAAGTGCAAACCATAAAGAGAGATAAGGAGGGACACTCTATAATGCTCAAGGGAATGGTAGACAAAGAACCACTAAGCATTGTAAACATATATTCCCCGAATGAGAGACCTGCCAAATATGCCAGCCAAACACTTCAAAAGATTAAAAAAGAAATCAGAGCCTCAACAGTTATAGTGGGTGACATCAATACACTGCTGTCTGATAAAGATAGATCACAGGGAAAGAAACTCAACAAGGAGGCTAGAGAGCTAAAGACTACAATTAGACAATTTGTCCTGATAGATATTAACAGAACATTTCATCCAAATACAAAAAATCCACTTTATTCACAAACCCACATGGCACATATTTAAATATAGACCACATGATGGGGCATAAGGCGAATCTACATAAAGTTAAGCATATATATATATATATATATATATATATATATATATATATATGAAGAACCAACAGCCAATGTTGTAGTCAATAGAGAAAAGACTAACATAATCCCACTGAAAAAGGGGACCAGACAAGGATGCCCTTTGTCCCCACTCCTATTTAATATCGTGCTGGAGGTTTTAGCTAACAGCATAAGGCAAAGACGAGACATCAAAGGTATTCATCTGGGGAAGGAAGAGGTGAAACTATCATTACTTGCAGATGATATGATTTTATACATGGAAAATCCCAAAAGTTCCACAAGGGGAGTACTGGAAACAATTAGAGGAGTTTGGCAGAGTGGCAGGATACAATATCAACAAAAAGAAGTCCATCAGACAGTTATACACATCGGGTAAGATCACAGAAGAGGAGATCAAAAAGGTGGTACCTTTACAATAGCCAAATACAAATTGAAATATCCTGGGATATATCTGACTAAAAGAACAAAATATCTATATGGGGAAAACTACAGAACACTATTATAAGAAACCAAGAGCAACCTCAACAAACGAAAGAATATCCCATGCTCGTGGATTGGAAAACTCAATATAGTCAAGATGTCAGTTCTGCCAAAGGCACTATATAAACTTAATGCAATCCCAATACAATGACCCTCATCTTTCTTCAAAGAAATGGAAAAACTGATTACCAACTTCATATGGAGAGGGAAGAAGCCCAGAATTAGCAGAGAACTCCTCAAGAAGAAGGACACAGTGGGAGGGATTTTGTTTACCTGATTTTAGCACATACTATACAGCCACAATTGTCAAAACCACATGGTATTGGTACAATGACAGATACTCAGACCAATGAAAAAGAACTGAAAACCCAGAAATAAACACAGTATACAGACAACTGATCTTTGATAAGGGCCCCCAAAATATTAAATGGGATACAGATGCCCTCTTTAACAAGTGGTGCTGGAAAAACTGGTTATTTAACTGCAGATAAATGAAGCAGGACCCTTATCTCACTCCATGCACAAGAATAAACTCAAGGTGGATCACAGACCTTGATGTTAAACCCCAAACTATTAGGGCCATCAATGAGGGAATTGGGACCAACGTCAGAACTTTGGCGCAGAGAATACACAGGCTATCAGAAATAGGGAAGGACACAAACACAGAGGAGGCACAAATCGACAAATGGGATATCCTGAAGATAAAACACCTGTGTACATCGAAAGAATTCACCAAGAGAGTAATAAGAGAGTCCACGAACTGGAAAAACATCTTGAGCAATGACACATCAGACAAAGGCCTTATTACTAAAATCTACAATACTCTGCTACCTTTCAAAAAGAAAAAAACTAATTGCCCACTTGAGAGGTGGGCAAAGGACTTGAACAGAAGTTTCACAGGAGCAGAAATCCAAATGGTCAACAAACATATGAGAAAATGTTCCTGATCTTTAGCCATAAGAGAAATGCAAATTAAAACAACGAGTTACCACCTAAAACCCTCAAAGGTAGCCCAATTCAAAAAATCAGAAAGCAACAAGTGTTGGAGGGGCTGTGGGGAGACAGGAACTCTCATCCACTGCTGGTGGGCCTGTAAGTACGTACAACCACTATGGAAATCAATCTGGCGATATTTCAAATGGATGGAAATCGAGTTACCATACGACCCAGCAATTCCCCTGCTGGGCTTATACCCAGAAGAGGCAAGAAACAAACCAAGGCCAGACATCTGTGCTCCAATGTTCATTGCGGCACAGTTCACAATTGCAAGGAGTTGGAAGCATCCCAAATTTCCATCAACTGATGATGGGATTAAAAACTGTGCTACATGTAAAAAAAACTGTGGTATGTACATAAAAAGTGGTGATGAATGTATGAAGCACATAACGGCATGGGAAGAACCGGAGGAAATCATGCTAAGCGAAGTAAGTCAGGCACAAAAGGACAAGTACAACATGAGTCCACCGAGGCAAGCGCTAAAAGAAATGCCAAAGGGGCATGGGGAAAAAGGTACTCTATACAAACATCCTTGAGGTGAGGACCATGTATTATGGCAGGGACCAGATCAAATGCAGGGATGCACATGTAGACAATGGGGGAAGAGGTGGGGAAAGGAAAAAATGATGAAAAAAAGGAAGAAATGGGTAGCAGGGCCACAGGGTGCTAACTCACCCAAGGAGAGGGTATTGTTTATATCTCCACAGGGAAAGAGGGACCAGACTCAAATCCAGTGCCCCCAAGGTATGAATGCAACATTCGGGCGTGGAGTAGGGAACCAGTGGAAAGGTCTGGGAGGCTGGCCCCAGTACCAAATACTAAGTGGATGCCTGCCCCTCCCCCAGAAGAATTTATTTCAAAGGATGGCATTGAATCTGCAGCTCCAGGAGAGGGACATATCTGATCAGAGCACAGGCAAGCAGATGAAGGGGGAGTAGGAGAGAGTGGAGCATATCCTGGCCCACAAGGTCTTGAGGACAATGACCCCAATTAGAGAAGCCAGTCCACAGAGAGGATCACATGGCCAGCTCCACTATGAGACATGACGCCCCTCACTGACCCATGGCCCTGAGGGGCACAGCGCCAAAGACACAGTGTGGGAATTGCACCTGACCTGATCCCACCACACTGAGGCAAAGCACTAGGGGAGTGCAGTGGAACAGCAAGGGAATGCAGCGGCAAGGTCCCCAGGGAATGCTGAAGGTAGACTTTGGGGGCAGGGCTTGGTGCTCCAACAGACTAGACTGGAAAACATGCCTAAAGGCCAACAATCCTTGAACTAACTACAAGCTTTGCTTCCTTGTTTTGTTCTTTGTCAGTGGGTTGTTTTGTTGTATGTCATTGCTTGGTTTTGCTCTGTCTTGTTTTAGTGCACGTTATTATCTCCGCAGGTCTGTCTAAATAAGATAGGCTAGATGAACAATCCGGAGGAGAAAACAACAGGACTGACAGTTCCAGGGGACATGGGATAGGGGGAGTTGGGAGGAAAGGAAGTGTTGTTAACAAACCCAGGGACAAGGGAACAACAAGTGATCCAAATTGGTGGTGAGGTGGGTGTGAGAGGCCTGGTAGGGAATGATCAAGGGTAATGTAATGAAGAGGTATTGCTGAAAACCAGGTGGAGACGGAGCATGATAGTGGGACAGGAGGAAAGTCAGGGGAAATAGAGAAAAGAGCTGGGAGGCAAAGGGCATTTTTGAGGTCTAGATAAAGACATGTACATATGCAAATATATATATATGAGGATGGGGAAATAGATCTATGTGCCTATATTTATAAGTTTAGTATTAAGGTAGCAGGAGGACATTGGGCCTCCACTCAAGTACTCCCTCAATGCAAGAATACTTTCTTCTATTAAATTGACATTCTATGATGCTCACCTTCCCGATACAACCACTGAAGACAAAGTGGGTGAATAAGCAAATGTGGTGAAGAAAGCTGATGGTGCCTGGCTATCAAAAGATATAGCATATGGGGTCTTAAAAGCTTGAAGGGAAATAAGCGGCCATCTAGCTCAGAAGCAACAAAGCCTACATGGAAGAACACACCAGCCTGTGTGATCACGAGGTGCTGAAGGAATCAGTTATCAGGCATCAAATAACAAAAAATCGTATCATTGGCTGCACACCTCCATGATACGAGGACAAATGGGTGCATAAGCAAATGTGGTGAAGAAAGCTGATGGTACCCAGCTATCAAAAGATATAGCATATGGGGTCTTAAAGGCTTCAAAGTAAACAAGCAGTCATCTAGCTCAAAAGCAACAAAGCCTACATGGAAGAAGCACACCAACCTTGTGCGATCATGAGGTGTCGAAGGGATCAGGTATAAGGCATCATCAAAACAAAAAATCTTACCATAGCAAATGAGGGGTTGGGGAATGCAAAATGGAGACCCAAAGCCCATTTGTCAGCCACTGGAGATCCCCTTGCAGAGGGGTCTAGTGGGGGAGACAAGTCAGTCAAGGTGCGATGTAGCACCGATGAAAAATACAACTTTCCTCTAGTTCCTAAATGCTTCCTCCCCCCCCCCCCCCACTATCATGATCTGAATTCTACCTTGCAAGTCTGGCTAAACCAGAGGATGTACACTGGTACAGATAGGAACTGGAAACACAGGGAATCCAGGGCAGATGATACCCTCAGGGCCAGTGGTGTGAGTGGTAATACTGGGAGGGTAGAGGGAGAATGGGTTGGAAAGAGGGAACCAATTACAAGGATCTACATGAGACCTCCTCCCTGGTGGACAGACAACAGAAAAGTGGGTGAAGGGAGACATCGAACAGGGAAAGATATGACAAAATAATAACTTATAAATTATTAAGGGTTCATGAGGGAAGAGGGAGGGAGGAGAAAAATGAGGAGCTGATGCCAGGGGCTTTAGTGGAGAGCAAATGTTTTGAGAATGATGAGGGCAATGAAGGTAAAGATGTGCTTTACATAATTGATATATGTGTGGATTGTGATAAGACTTGTATGAGCCCCTAATAAAACGATTTTAAAAAACAAAAAAAGATTACATATGCATATTATATATGCATTTTATTTATATTTTCTATTTTTTAAT
Source organism: Tenrec ecaudatus (assembly GCF_050624435.1). NCBI lineage: Eukaryota > Metazoa > Chordata > Mammalia > Afrosoricida > Tenrecidae > Tenrec > Tenrec ecaudatus. Next base: position 181,419,529 of record NC_134534.1, read on the forward strand.
TCATACATCATTTAATATGAAATAAATATCTAATGTCTGTATAATATATAATATGTAATATTATTATATAGCATGTACATAATAATCTAAGATTCCTGCAGTACCACATTCTGGGCAGAATACAGGCAGGTGAGGCAGAGGACATGGGTCTGGGCTTGAGACCAGGAGCAGATGCTCTCACTAGGGCAACTGGAATTGGACTCACATAGATTTTGATATGGTGTTTGCACAATGACCAAACCATATAATATCCCATTTTGCAGAATATACTGTAAAATGTCATATACTCTACTTGCAGGCCATACCCTTAAAGAAATTCCTCTTAGAGTGTGTCAGTAGATCACATCAGTGCATTTCACGGATAGAACGACATCATTTTACAAAATGCAGGTTATCTACAGCATTGCACACCGTTTTACATCATACCGTAACTGCCGAGCCACTAAGAATTCTGGCCCAGCCAAGGTAGCCCCTACCTTACCCACCACAGTCTACCGTTGCCAACCTGGTGTCTGTCCCCACCTCCTTAAATCGTTCCTAAGTAACTAAACAAGTGCTGGCACTAGGGTTCCATTTGATACATGAATGAGCTTATTCCAAACAAACTGATTAAACGTGTCTCTGAGATCACGAGTAGCCACAGACAAGTTTTCTCAATGTTACAACTGTCTTCGTCTCATGAGGGTATTGTCTCATGAGGGGGTCTTCTGGCCCACAGAGGTCAGCTCTGAAGGTTATGGTGGCTATCTGGTGGGACTCCCAAGGGTAATCTGCATAGATTTTTTTGAAAGACACAAATGATTATGGAGGTTTATAATGAGGAAGTTTTAGAAAACAATGAAAACTGAGTTGATGAGAATTAACGGGAGGAGAGTCACAGAAGGAATGTTTCCCCATCACAATGTCCCCATTCATTCTTTTCAAGGGCTCTCTATGAGAATTCCTTTGGAAGACCTTATCCCATCCACCCTACAGCTCTGATATTGCTCCGTCAGACTCCTGTTAGTTCCCCAAACCCGGAGAATATTTAAAACAGACCCGCCCGCAGTTCCTCCAGGATGCCCAAACTGTCATTCGGTGTGGCATCAACCGAAAAGCACAAAGTTCTTTGCATAAGGTGTAGAGAGGCAGAATCCCTGGCTTCAGAGTATGTAGACCTAGACGGTGGATATGTTGAGAAACAGTAGCTTCATGTTTTGATATTTTTGTTTACTAAAGGTTTCTGTTATTTGTAGTAATACTTTTTAAATGAATAATCCCCCAATTAAACCTAATTATAAAGTCATGTCTGTATCTAACACAAAACATTCACACATGCCCAACTGAAAATACATTAGCCCCATTCATATCTTATATTTTGTCACAAGTCATGGAATATGTTTGCTGTGTGCATATATTTATATATGTACTCATATATGCATACGAAGGAGTAACCCCCCAAAACAATTTTTTCAAAGCTATGTATTTAAGTTGTTATTTTTTTATAAAACAGCCTTATCACCTTCAAAGTACTCTCCATCACACTTAATACATTTGTCAAATCTGCAACTCCATTTTTGGAATCATTTTTCAAACTCATCTGTTTGGATGGCTGACAGCACCTCCCTTGGTTTTTCCCTCACCTCTTCCATGTCATCAAATCACTGCCCTTTCATGTTCCTCTGCATTTGTGGAAACAAAACAAAGTCACACAGAGTGAGATCAGGTGATTAAGTTGTGTGGGGCAAGAGAGGCATGCTGTTTTCTGTCCAAAACTAGCACAATGAGATGGCTGTGTGAGCAGGTGCATTGTCATGGTGGCAAAACCAGTCCCCCGCCCCCACCTGCCACAAATCAGGCCTTTTTTGTTACACAATCTCTTCAGAACCTCTAAATAGAAAGCTTGATGAACAGTCTGACCTGGTAGAACGAACTCCAAGTGCATTGTCCCCCTCACATCAGAAACACAAGTGAGCATCATTTTGATCGTTGATTTCACTTGATGAGCTTTTTTACGGCAAGGAGATGATGGTGTCTTCCATTGACTTGATTTCAAGGTCATAAGAATAGCACCATGTCTCATCACCAGTAATGACCTTGGGGGAAAAAAGTCTGGATCGCTTCAGAGCTGTTCTTTCAAAGCACGGCATGTTTCCACTCCATGCTCTTTTTGCTGGTCAGTCAAAACCCGAGGCACACATTTCACAACGACCCATCTCAGTCCCAAATCTCCCATTAAAATTCACTGAACCAAGCTCCAAGATAGTCCAGAGAACTTCCCCATCTCCTCAGTCATCCATCAAAGGCCTTCAAGCACAAGTGCATGACTTTTGTCGACATTTTCATCAGCTTGGAAAGTTGAAAGACGTCCAGAACTAGGGCTGTCATCAATCGACATTTCACCTATTTGTAAATGAGAAAACCTCTTGTAAACTTGAGATTTTCCCATAGAGTTCAACATCACAAAAGTTTCTGTGGCATTTTTCCCAAGCAGGAAACAAAAGTTCATAGTCACACACTGTTCTCTGAAATTGGCCATCACACACACACACGAAAAAAACCAAGTTCAAGCAAAACTGCTTTTACGAAAAAATTCACTTCCCTGGTGACGCCACTGGGTACACTCGCTCAGAGCACGTTGCTCCAGGCTCACCTAGCAGGATGAAGGCATACTATGAAAGCTCCTTCCAGGGGAGTTTTGTTCCATTTGTTTCTTGGGTACCCCTCAGGTATACATATATAACAAAACAAGGGATACTCAAAACAATTGCAGTCCTTATTCCTGTAACTAGTCACATGGACTTGGCTGGTATTTAGAACCACCTTCCACCACCCTCTACATGTTCCATGTTTCCTCAAAAGTTACCTCAAATGAGCACAGATCTTTGCTTGATGAAGTGATCCAAATGTTCATTCTGGAATGGTCTGGGCCATTAGCAGACATGTCAAAATTAGATTGCTATAGTTTTCTAGTGACTTTAAAAACAGGCCATGGTAGTACAAAGAGATGTCCTAAGGGGCCTCTTGTATTTCAGACATATTCTTATTCGCCTCCACTATGTAACACCAATTCCATTTCCAATGAATACTATCTATGGGTAGAATCACCATGTATTGAACACTGTTGTAGCGAAGTGCAGCTTCTTGATGAACAGTGCTCCAAACCTGCACGGTTTTGCTACCTAGCCAGCAGCATATTGCACGCTGTAGAAGACATCATTCTGCCAGTCCAGCTGTTTCAGGATTATGGGGAGCACAGTAGGACTGTGAATTTCATAGGCATGGGTCTGTTGTCACGCTGCATTTGATGTGCTGCTGTAAGGGAAACCATGATAAGGCGATGGGTGGTGTAACTCAACGGATAGGGGGCGGGGCTTTGGTAGAGGCACTGAGTGCCGGAAGGCAAAGAGCCCAAGTGTCTATTCCAGAAAAAAACAAAATACTGCCCTTTCCACGATAGAAGTGGTCCGATGTTATTGACTTGTCACCAGGCTGCCGGCTTATTGCCCCAAAAAATAGTTCCACATTGGGCATTCAGTGTGGTCTCGGCTGCTGGCAGATTGGACACTTAGCAACGACTGTAGCCAAGTCGGCCTTGGCGGGCGAAAGTCCAGGCTGCTGAGCCCGTGCATAATCTCCATCCTTGCTGCCTGGCTGCTTTGTCCATGGACTCATAGGGTAAAAACTACACCAGCTGAGGAGAGAGGGTGGCTGATTTCCACAGAGCACATCATCCTGCTCATTGGGTTGTTACAACCCTCTTCTTCCAAGGTCACCCTTTGGTGACCATTCACACGAGATGCAAATATCCACTTCTTTGGCTCATTCGGGGAGATCTACCCACATACTCTTCCTCACACCTCCTTCCCTGATCATTCAGCCACAGCCTATAAATAAGTATACAATCACCTATCTGGTCGTTTATCCTGACAAGAGAAGTGGATATCAAGGTGTACTGCTTGAAATTCTGTCCGCCAGGAGGATTTCCTTTCACCACTATTCTTCAGTGAGATCTAAGAAATGGGCTGCAGTGACATGGCTGCCCACTTTTGTGTGGCGTCTCCTTATCCTTTGGACCCATCATTAAACAGGCAGAAGGCTTCTCTTCTTCAGTCAGATGATCACGAGGAGCCCCCTGGAGGCCGTAAGTGCAGACTGGAACATGAGAGGTGATGTGGCAGGCATGGGACCATGGCTGGTTGAATCACTTGTTCCTGTTACTTACTTCTGCATCAGGTCCCGCTTGAGCCCAGTCTCCAAGGAAGGAGGTTCAGAAAGTTCTTGGAAAATGGATGAAAAGATCATGAAAAATTTCCACAAACTTTTTTGAAAACCCTCCTTATATACCATTTTCATTGAATAATGGATTGTGTTGTACACAATCTTTATTGTGTTGCACATCCAACTTTAAGATTCTGGGGTCAGACCACACCCAGTTCCTGATGGCCCATGAGCAAGCCCAAAGCTGTTCCTCAAAAGGGGAGTAGGTATCTGCAAGGGATGGCCTAGATTTACCCCAAAGTCCTAAGGACATGCACTGAGATTCACCAACGGGGGCCTGACAAAGACTTCAGAGAGCATCTCTGTGGGCCCCTGACACCACAAGCACAGTTTCATCAGCAGCCTGAACATGCTGCAGTGCCTTCCCTTGCTCTGCGCCCCACTCAAAACCAGCCAATAGTCACTGGATAAATAGGCTGTAGTAGTTGACCCAAACGAAGGGTATGCACCTCCAAAATTAAAAGAGGCTCACCTGGTATTGTGCCTACTTTTTACTTGTAGTAGGAGCCAGATGCAATAACTTAGTGGGAATATCTCAACATGCCTCACACCACTGGCCTTCTAGAAGGGTCACTGAGGCGGAGATTGCCTGAATTTTTGTCAGACCAATTTCCCACTGTGTAGCACGCGGAAGCCTGATCAATACTTTTCCTTATTGGGACTAAGACGCCTCGCCCTCCGTGTCATGGATCAATGTGATGTCATGTCTTAGGAAGAAGTGCCCCTGTGGGGATTCTGAGACTGTAACTCTGGATGGGGAGTAGAAAGTCTTTTTCTCCTGTTGAGTGGCTAGTGCTTTGAGCTGCTGACCTTGTGTTTAGCAGGCCAATGTGTGACCCACTATGCCACCGGGGGCTCGTGTGTGTGTGTGTGTGTGTGTGTGTGTGTGTGTGGCATATATAAAGAGTTCTGGTTGAATACTGGGTTACAAGTTGGGCTGCTAACTTCAAGGTCAATGACCCAAACCTAGCGGGGCTCCATGGGGAAGAATGGGGCAACTTGTGCTTTTTCGTGATGTATTTCTTACTGCCCCTATCACTTTGCAACGTTCTCCCATCCCATGGCTACAGATCTGCATCAGGGTGGCGCTGTCTTAAGGATACAGGTTTCCTACTCTACCCCAAACTTGAGTTTTCCCAGAAAACCATTCCTAAATCCAAGAACAAACTCCAAGGTCTATCATAAATTTATATGGAAAAGACCCTTTTTGTTCATTCCCTGACTCAATGAACAACCTGCCCAATCACACCAAACAGCACACGAAACCTAGAACCACACTCACACGTGGTCAAAGCAGGGACGAGGTGAGAAATACATTGCCTTGGGACGTAGACCTAATGCGTGTCGATAATGCTGCTCTCGTCACTTGGGGTGCACACTGCCCCTTAACAGCTCCCTGCAAACCACACTTGGAACACTAGTTGTGCTTTCTGCTTTTTTGCGTGGATGTGAAAATCTTCTTGCGATGTTTCTTTTAGGGAAAACAGGTGCTAGTGTAAGTTTCGTACAAACTCTGGTATAAAATGGACTTTTGCAAAGCAGGGGATAGCTGACTAGATATTCAGATCTAATGTGTTCCACGTGGGGAATCTGCCTCACTTCTTGACAAAACTGCTTACACGTCCCCTTTCTTTCCTATTCCTTTCCTTGGCGTGGCGCACTGTGCTTCATGAACATTTGTAGAGTACTGCAGTATGGCAGACACTTGGCTGAGGGTGGGGTGTCCCAAGGCTGTGGTGAGGTTGCGGTTGAACTCCTGTGTCGGTTCTTCCCCTTGGTACCCCTCAGGGAGTGTGTGTGGCCACACTGGGGGACACTGGTGGAGGGGTGACCCCAGATGGGCTGTCTACACAAATTGTGCGTGGTGTTTCACCAACCACTTGCTTTGTGTGGCACAGTTAGCTACAACAGCGAAAACACTTTTCATAAGCCCAACATGCATGTGTCAACATGTCTACGAGGCTAAAACATTATTCTACTTTTCCCCCCGAGCCTTCTAAAGGAGTGCAGCGGTGTAGTGATTACAAGGTGGGCTACTAACTGCAGGGTTAGCTATTCAAAACCACCAGCCAGTCCTCCGTATAAAGCGGGGACATCCCACTCTGGTAAAGGGTCACAGCCTCGCAAACCCGAGGGACAGTCTATGCTGTCTTATAGAGTCTCTCTGAGACAGCGAGGACTCGACGGCAGTGCGTTTGGTTGTTTTTCCTAAATGAGCTCTGCTCAGAGCCGGCAGCGTTATCATCCAATGGCAATGGTCCTTCCAATCACATGGCTCCATCTGCACTTGCTCCCAGCACGGGCTGTGCATCTCATGGTCACCAGTGCTTCTATCGTTCATAATTTTGTCCAAGGTTCTGGCATTTTAGCCGAACACAGGGTGGTGATCAGTATGGTGAACTTATTTCAATAATTTTTTGAGAGTGCTGTAGTGATTAAAGGAGAACAAAAGAGGTTTCCCTCGGTTACTGATGTTGTCAGTCAGTGTTTGAAAAAAATGTACAAAACCGTTTTGTTAAGATCCCTATAAGCTATGTTTAACTAATTCACAACTACAGTGATCATATACTAGTCTTTGATTAAAATGGCCAGGAAACCTCTGTGGTCTGATACAGAAGAGGTGTGACACTATGAGGCTCCACTCTGGGAGACAAACCCCTAGTGGGGCCCCAGGTCCTTTCCTGACAGTTTTTTGACTCTCAGGTCTCTCGTGGGCAGTCTTCACTTGTCCAGGGGTTGTACTGTTGTCCTCCATGTTTCCCTGCCCCTGCGAGGCTTTTCTTCACTTGTTACTATCTCCTTTCCCCTATCACTTATGCCCCCTCTCTTCTCTCTGAGTTTGCTTTCCACAATCTGTTCCTCTTGATCTGCTTTGAGATGGTGTGATATCTGTCAGAGATGTTCTTCTCCGGGTCCCTCCTGTGCTTTTAGATGCTATTTCTGTGGTGCTCACCTTCCCAACACGATCGCTGAAGGCAAATGGGTGCATAAGCAAATGTGGTGAAGTAAACTGATGGTGCCTGACTATCAAAAGAGATAGTGTCTGGGGTCTTAAAGGCTTGAAGGTAAACAAGCGGCCATCTAGCTCAGATGCAACAAAGCCCACATGGAAGAAGCACACCAGCCTGTGTGATCACGAGGTGTCAAAGGGATCAGGTATCAGGCATCAGAAGACCCAAACAATCATATCAATGCAAATGACGGGGTAGGGTTGGAGTGGAGACCCAAAGCCCATCTGTAGACAATTGGCCATCCCCTTACAGAAGGGTCACAAAGAAGACATGAGCCTGTCAGGGTGCAGTGTAGCACCGATGAAACATACAACTTTCCTCTAGTCCTTTAATGCTTTCCACCCACCCCATCCCACCCCCGAGCATCATGACTCCAATTCTACCTTACAAATCTGACTAGACCAGAACATGTACATGGGTACAGACAAGACCTCTAGACACAAGTAATCCAGGACAGATAAAGCCCTCGGGAAAAATAATTAGAGTAGTGATGCCATGAGGGTAGGGGGCAGGTGGGGGAGAAAAGCGAAACTGATCACAATGATCAACATAACACCCCCCCCCAAGGGGGATGAACAACATAAACGTTGGTGATGGGAGACAGTGGTCGGTGTAAGATATGAAAATAATAATAATGTATAAATTATCAAGGGTTCATGAGGGAGAAAGGGTGGGGGCAGGAGGGAAAAAAAGAGCTGGTACCAAGGGCTCAAGTAGAAAGAAAATGATTTTAGAGGATGATGGCAACAAATGTACAAATGTGCTTGACACAATGAATGGATGGATGGAATGTCATAAGCGCTGTAAGAACCCCCCAATAAAATTTTATATAAACAATAAAATGTTGTGCCTGCTCTTCTCCATTTTGAAAGGGGCATCTGAGTCCCGCTTTGAAGGAAGGGCTGGGGATCTGCTTCAGGGAGGCAGCCACCGGAAGCGCTGTACACACACAGGGACCCCTGAGTTGTAAGTGTGGGGCGTGGGGGCCCGAGAACAGTACCCCTGGCTGCTGCGGTCCAGGCATGTGTTTCAGAGCAAGGTCACACCTGATACACACGTATCAGGTCCGCCGGCTCGGACAGATCGTTTCTTGATTCAGCTGACTCGGGCCTGCAATTACAGACGAGGTTCCAGCCTGCCTCCCGCCTAGTCCATTTCTGGATGGGGTAAAACAAGCCTTTAAGCTTCGCTTCCCTTCTAGCTCTGTTATGAAACTGAACTCCGCAGGATTTACCGTCTCCCTGTGGTCTCCTTATGACTCAGGCCTTGTCTTCCTAAGTAACGGGTTATTGCCGGGCCATTTTAAGATGGTCTCTCTTTTTTTTTTTTAACTCTTTGAGAAAATGACACTCTGCTTGGGACGTGGGGAGGAAGCCCACAGCTCTCCCATCATCCCTCCACTAGGTCAGCATTGCCTTGTGGGTCCCAGGTTGCCTTCAATCTCTGAGGCTGCGCTCCAGAGCCACTTTTCCGCCATGAGGACCGTTTTCCGGCCGGTTTTGCTTGTTCTCGGTGCTGGACGTGAGCAGGGGCAGGCGGGTCTTGATGGAGAGGCGAGCGTAACTGCACCCTCTCCAGCTAAAAGTCCCGGGGAAATGAAATTCCTATGATCTTTCTTCATGCCGTTCCCAGAGGTTCTTGTTCTGATCACGCATTCCTTCCTTTCTGTGCTTTGGCTAACTGTACACAAGTCACTAACAAAAACATTTTTTTTTCACCTGACAATATTACATGACCTAGAAATGAGTTCCTCCTTAAAATAAGCACTATCTTGATTTTCCTAGTGTGTCCCCGAAGCTCGCCAGCGAGGTCAATAACGAACAGAGTAACTGGAGAAGCGATACCTTGTTTCCTGTTCACTTTCTCACCTGACGTCAAGTTTAAATATGTGCCATAAACTCTCTTCAACTAGCAAGCCCAACCATTTATCACTCTCCTCTTAACTACCCCTGCTTTTTGGATATCTTAATACCACCCCCCCCAAAGGACTGTCGATTTAACCATAACTACCTAACAACTGCCAAGCCTCACTTTATGAGCTGCTGTTGAGAGTTTAGCTGTTTAAGCCTGATTTAAAAAAAAATCATTTTATTGGCACGTCATGGCATTTGCTTGATTGATAGTGTTGTGAGTAGCCACCATTGAGAACACCGTTCTTTCTTTAAGGTGTAAGCACAGATGAAAATGGAAAGTGGGTCATCTTTCTCCATAGATTCAGTTCCTTCCAGGTCTCCCCCACCCCAGTGGAAAAACCAAATGAGGTCAGTTGTGCAGGGAGAGGAGACCTGTCCTCCAGGCAGGAACGAAAACGTCTCTGCTTCAGCCTGAGCCCTTGAAGAGCCTGCTTTGCCTCTGGCCCGTGGGTTCTTTCCTGAGACAATGACTTCCACTGTGCTTAAGCCTTCAAGACTGCAAACACTCCGGGTTTTTGCAAAGGCTTCCAGTGTGGGAAATGAGAGGGGCAGTGGTTTTAGAAGAAGTGAAGTCCCTCCAGGGCTCTCACCTCCTCCACACTTGCCTCCTGAGGCCCCATTAGCACGCCTGGAGGTCGGCCCTGTGACCTGGAGGGCAGAGGTCCTGCTGCCTAACACCCCACAGATCTGTCTTGCTGTTCACTTTTTACACCTTTCCCAGGTTGTCCGTCAGCTGCACCTCCTCGAGGGGCAGGCATGGGCTTCCCCCTCCCAACTGCACACTCTCCGAACAGTCTGAGCCCGGCGACTCTGACTTTGCTACCAGTGTTCTTAGCTCCTCCTCCCTTCTCTGGCTTCTGCCTCAGTCCCTGGCTATGGGGGGCGCAGGAAGTACAATCCCAACCAAACTGAACCAAACCCCTGCTTCCAACGCATAGCAGCTCTGTAGAGCAGAGTAGCCTTTCCAAGGCGGAGCTTTGTGACACAGCAGTTCCTAACTGCAAGGTCAATAATTCAAAACTACCTGCCGCTCCTTGGGAGAAAGCCGAGATGTTTGAATCCCATACACAGTTACAGCCTCACTGGGTCTGTAGACTCCTCTGTTCCTTTACGGGGCACAACTTCTTTCATCAGCCACACCAGAAGGACTCAAGGTGGAAACCCCACTGAGCAAACTGGGCTTTACCTCAAACGCACCTGAACTGCTCGGCGGCCGTAGGCTGAAACTCCCTAGTGTGAGAAGGAGCAGCGGACTGCTATCCCAAGGACATGGAGTTGGCCGTCCTTGGAATTTGGTTCAGATCACTTGCCTCGACAGTTCCCATGAATGCTGGCCCCGGGCAATCATATCCTTACTAATTTAATGCTCTCCTTGCTTTATAAGGATGTTTTAATCTGGTATGCCTCGTTCTGCCACTGTCAATGAAATTATTGAAAGTTTTGCCCTATCACGAAAAAATAAAATAAAAAGATCTCGTCTCAGAAACCCACAGGGGCATGTCTACCCTGTCCTAGGGTTGCTGAGTCAGAATTGCCTCGACGGGCCTGAATTTGGTTTGGGTTTGGGTTCATCTTTAGAGAAGCAGACGGCCACACCTCTCTCCTGCAGAGTAGCGGGTAGGGGGGGTCGAGCGACCTTCCAACTAGCTGCCAAGCCTTTCAGCCACTCAACCACTCCCGTCATGCAACCAGCACCTGCTACAACTTGACAAAGCACATTGCGCCGAGTCCTGGGGCTGGGCGCAAGAGCCTTCTGGGAGGAGGCCAGGGCTGGTCTCCCTCTGCAATCTCTCTTAATAAACAGAAAAGCCCTTGGACAGAAAGCGTCAGTCTCTGAGTGACCCTGCCATGGAGAGCAAATGTGACCATCCGGAACCCCAGCTTCAGCTCCACTGTCAGTGCAGAAAGCAGGCCCAATCACAGGGACAAATGTATCTACCTACCAAGTGGGCGAGGGACCAGTCTGACCTCGGCCCAAATGCCAATGACGAGGCCTGCAGTCATTTTCCGTAGCTTTATTACCCGAGATCGGAACATGGCATGGGACGGACGAGAGCGGCAGCATGGCCTCACTGGGCAAAATGGAAATAACACGGTAGTGGGGTGGTGGTTGTCGTTCAGTGCTTCTTCAGAGGTAGCCCTGATCCTGAGGGCACAACCGAGCTGGCCGGTGCCCACCATTACAGACCAGACTACTGGGGTCCACATTCCCACAGGAAAGCCCCAAGACTTCTTTGTCCATGTGTCCGTGTGTCTCAGTCTGGGAGCTCCGCTGTGCAGCATCCTGAGAACGCCACAACTTCCATAGCCCCCTGGGTCCTGGCTGCGCATGAAGCGTGAGAATGGAACTCCACCGCCAAATCCCGGGAGAAGGTGGCAGCCCGTGTTTGAAGACAAGATCCCTCCGTTTACTAACACGCTGTGGAAGTGGAGCCAGACACTGTGGTAGAACCAGATCCAGGGTCCAGTTAGCCGAAGGACAAATAAACACCCTGTCTTCTGTGGTCCAAGACAGGACACCCACTGCAATTCAAAATGGTGTGAGAAGGGAGAGGTGGGCAGGGTCCGACATATGGGCAGAGGTCAAGGCAAAGCCAAACATGTGGATGAAAATCCTCACTGTTCATTAGATGAACGGGCTTTTAGTCAACTTGCTTCCAGGGAATTCATTTTCAGGAAACAGTCTGAGAACCTTCTGGGAGCCCCTGGCCCAGCCCCATAACAGTTGTGAGGACGGTGGTGTGAGACCAGGCAGTGTTCCGTCCTCTTATACAGAAGGTTGTTGTGACTCAGCACTGGCTCGGGGGCACCAGCGTCCCAGTCAAACCCAGTTGGAATTGACCTTCATTTGTATAAAGTTGACTTTCAGACTGCTCAGGGCTTAAAAGTGGTGCTGGCACAGCAGATGAGAGATAATATACCAATTAAAAACATTTTTTTCTTTTAGCCCGTGACCGTTAGGTTGATTCCTACTCATGGCGAGCCCATGTGTGTCAGACAAAAGAGATTGAGGTTCTCAATGGCTATGGGCTTTAAGAAGCAACTCGCCAGGGTTTTCTTCCTGCGTGCCTCTGGCGAGATTTGAACTGCCCGCCTTCCAGTTCGTAGCAGATTGCTTAACCATCTGCCCCAGCCTGAGACTCTAATGTGTCAATACATTGATTAATTATTAGAGCTATGTGACCTAGTCCTGCCAAATCATGCCTGCGTCCAGAGTGGTGCTGCGAGAGCAGTGGGGAAGTCGGTTTAATTGCATTTGTCTGCTTAAATTTGCTAAGACGCATCAGGGGAACTTTCGCCTGAGCAGGTGAAGGTGGAAAGAGACCAAGTGGCAGAGCTTATTAGGCAGTGAGGGCTGGGTGGAACAGCCAAATATGCAGGGGCATGTGGGGGCTGTCTTCTTAGCCGAAGAAAAACATCATTAGGAAGGAAATCTGCTACTGAAAACCCGACCATCATATATCATGCACACCAAGCCAAAGGCATTGGAATTTTTTTGTTTATCCACTGTCTGGAATTTTCCATACTTTTCCCATTGGCCAATGGAGGAGCAGCTTGCACTGCAAGCTGGCTCATTAAGGCCTCGCAGAAAGGAGCCGGTGGATTTAGCATCTCATCCCAGAGGAAAAGCTCTTGATCACATTAAACCAGAACGGAGCTGCCTGCTTCCTGCAGACGCGTCCCTCCGTTGACAATGTCACAGCACTGCAGGAGCTGGAATGCGCAGCCCTCTCGCTTCCACCGGGCTGTCTCCAGGAGAAACCTACACCAGCACACTGTGCTTCTAACTGGGCCCCAGTCCTTGCCTTTTTCTTAATTATTTTTTTGGCCTTTAAAAATTTTTTTTCTTATTCCCCTCTATTTTTTTGCCTCTTCTCCACCAATCCCCCCCCCCCCCCGCTGTCTTTCCTCGCCTGACCCTTCTTCGCCTGTCCTCTTTATGTAGCGACGAGGTGTTTTGCCTCCTTGTTGAAGTCAGAGCTTTAATTACTAAAAACAAGAAACACCCACAGTCCACATGTGCAAACATCCCTGTGGAAACTCCGCTCTCTCTTGGCCGCATGCGGATGGCTTCCTTCTGGAATGGATCCCGATGCTGCTGCCTCAACCCCGATACCTTTCTCATGTCAACTCTTCACCGGGCAGGTGGCAACCTGGCTGAGAAGGGAGGGACTCGCTTAGAAGAAGGCATTGTTGCCAGGCCAACTTTCTGCAGCGGGGGCGGCAAACACCCGAGTCTCCAAGAAGAATTGGAGCTAAGAATGGGACATATCGATGTGTGAGAAACAAGGCTCAGCTGTTCTTGGTCCAGACGGCAAAGGGTCTAAAGGTCGCGGAAAATGCTGCCAAAAGGCAGCAGGTGTTCCATCGGGCCCTTCCAGATTGCAGCTAGAAAACCGATGCCCGACGCCCCCCACCCCCGCCCCCGGTGCTCTGACTCCAGGCAGCGCCCCCACTCTCCAGCGTGTGTCAGAGGAGAACTGTGCTCCATTGGGTGTCCAGAGGCTGTATTTTTCTTTTTCAAACACGAATCACCAGACCTTTCTTCTGAGGTGCCTCTGGGTTGACTGGACTCTCCAAACTGTTGGTTAGCAGCACAGTGTGTTCGCGCTTTGCTCCTGGAGAGTCCGACAAGGAGCAAAGGAGATGTCAGAGCAAGGCTGGGTCTACGACTTGAGGCCACCTGGATCTGTGACCTCTCCCCAGCGAGGGAGGCTGCCGCTGTGCGCAGTGCACTTTACAGGCATCCCCTCAGGCCCCCCACCCCCCATGATAAAAGCCCTTGGACAGAAAGCGTCAGTCTCTGAGTGACCCTGCCATGGAGAGCAAATGTGACCACCTGGAACCCCAGCTTCAGCTCCACTGTCAGTGCAGGAAGCAGGCCCAATCACAGGGACAAATGTATCCACCCCAACGAGGTGACGGAGGGCCTTAAATAAGGTCTGTGTCTCAGAGGCCAGCCTGAGTCCACGGTTGAGGGACAAGGGCAGGAACAGAGTGAGAGCTTCGTGGGCTGACTTCATTAGGGACGTTTGTATCTTTCCTTTCCCATCCAGTTCACTCAACAACATCCCCCTTCCTATAACCTTTCCTTTAATTTTTGCTCAATAGAATACAGTCAATTAAAACAAAGTACATCCTATCCAACCACCATTGGTCAACAATGGTCAGGAACCATTCCCCGCCAACACACACACACACACACACACACACACACACACACACAGAGAATTTACCAATGGGATACTAAGCCACTATGTAGTATAGTACTTTCACTTTGCTGTTCAAACCAAAATCCCACTGCCCTTCAGTGGATTCCGACTCGTGCAACCGTCAGACACAGAAGGACCATTTCCAGGGCGGTCTTCTTGAAGGAAGCAGACGGCAGCATCCTTCTCCAAGGGAGCTGACTCAACTAGGAGGCAGTGAGTTTGAATTTGAGTGCTGAGAATTGCCATTGTGCACTGTGGAGTCCAGCTATGGGGCACAGGGATCCTGGTGCACTCAGTTTTCTAGGCTGGGTCTCTGAGAAGTGCAGATCCCTAGGACTTTGCTCCCTTGGAGAGGCTGGTGGGTTTGGGGAACGGGCCTCTTGGTCAGCAGCTGAGCTCTCAACCTTGCACCATACAGGCTCCTTTCTCTGGAAAGATCCAGTCTTTTGGGGGGGGAGGGGTATTTTTGTTGTCTTTATTTTGTAATGATTCTCAGGAGAATCTGAATCTTCAGAAGATTAAGAAACTGGGATGAGTGCACCTCTGCTGTTGAACACTCAACTTCAACTGAAAACTGGAACAATGTTTCTTCACCTTTATATTCATTTGCCCATTCTGTGTTTGCCAAAAATGTAGACCTCTTTATTAGATTTACTAAGATGACTATGGTAGGCAGAGTGGACTACAGAAACAAATCCAAAGACACTCGTATGTGTATAAGAGAACTTTATATCCAAGAGCAATTGTAAGCAGATGGAGCCTGGTTATCAAAAGATATACCATCTAGGGTCTTAAAGACTTGAAGGGAAACAAGTGGCCATCCAGTTCAGAAGCAACAAAGCCCACATGGAAGAAGCACACCAGCCTGTGTGATCACGAGGTGCTGAAGGGATCAGGTAACAGACATCATCAGAACAAAAAATCGTATCATTTTGTGCTCACCTCCATGATACGATTGCTGAAGACAAATGGGTGCATAAGCAAATGTGGTGAAGAAAGCTGATGGTGCCTGGTTATCAAAAGATACAGCATCTGGGATCTTAAAGACTTGAATGTAAACAAGCGGCCATCTAATTCAGAAGCAACAAAGCCCACATGGAAGAAGCACACCAGCCTGTGTGATCATGAGGTATTGAAGGAATCAGGTATCAGGCATTAAAGAACAAAAAAATCTTATCATTGGGAATGAGGGGGAATAGGGTGGGGACCCAAAGCCCATCTGTAGGCCACTGGACATCCCCTTACAGAGGGGTTGTGGGGAGATGAGTCAGGGTGCAGTGTAGCAATGATGATACAACTTTCTTCTAGTTCCTAAATGCTTCCTCCGCACTCACTATCATGATCCCAATTCCACCTTATAAATCTGGCTAGACAAGAGGATGTACACTGGTACAGATAGGAACTGGAAACACAGGGAATCCAGGACAGATGATCCATTCAGGACCAGTGATGAGAGTGGCGATACCGGGAGGGTGGAAGGAGGAAGGGGTAGAGAGGGGGAACCGATTATAAGAATCTACATGTGACCTCATCCCTGGGGAATGGGAAACAGAAAATGGGTGAAGGGAGACATTGGACAGTTTAAGATATGACAAAATAATAATTTATAAATTATCAAGGGTTCATGAGGGATGGGGGAATGGAGAGGGCAGGGGAAAAATGAGGAGCTGATGCCAGGGGCTTAAGTGGAGAGCAAATGTTTTGACAATGATGAAGGTAACAAATGTACAGATGTGCTTTATACAATTGATGTATGTATGGATTGTGATAAAAGTTGTATGACCCCCAATAAAATGATTTTTTAAAAAAAAGAAAAATTGTATATTGAGAAAACATCACAGCCCTGCCCAGGCCAAGTCCATAAGTCCAGATCAAGTCCATATTAGCCCATAAGTCTGATGCTAGTTCATAAACCCCTCCTCAGGCGCACACAGCTACATGCAATGGTGCCAGATGCAGGAAGATAACAGACCAATGCATCTCAGCACTGGCCTAGATCTGCATGTGTCTCCTACAGCTCTCTAAGGGTCTTTTCAACAGGAAGACAGTGTGTGTGTGACCTGCCTCCAGGGAGAAAGAGCAAGAGAAAGTTCCCAGAATCCTTATGAGAAGGCCACACCCACAAGGAGGCATCATCAAGCTATATGGCCTGATTGACGGGCCAGACTCCACCCCTTCACTATTTATCAAGTTGGCATGGAATTATGTAGCCAGTACAATGCCCTTCAAAGCGACCTTCATCTCAAAACATCCCCCAGTGCTTTCTCGCCATCTGGAGATGCTGTCTTAGGTGTGTCTTCTGTATTCCTGACTGGGCATTCTGAGATTTTTTGTCATTTTCTTTAAAAAAATGTTTTTCTGTATATGAAAGTAGAGACAGTAACTGGATTAGTGGTTCTTTGGGGGTTTGGCAGGAGAGGTTGGGGAGAAATGGGGAGCTAATAAAGATGCATACAAGAATGAAGAAAACATTCCAAAATTGATTGTGGTGACGATTGTACAACTGTTCTTAATGCTATTGAACTATTCAGTTGTATAATTGGTGATTTATATGCCAACAAACTAAAATAAAAAATTTCACAAAAATAGGACTTTCAAGTACTGTGTTTTTCTCTTCATTTTAGAGAATTTCTTCATAGGCCCCATAGGGGTCAGAGTTCAGCCAGGAAAACATAAACCGGTCTCAGTCGCTTAAGCAGAGGCATTACGGACAGAGAGGTGCGTATGGGGATAGTGCAGTGAGTGGGGGGTCCCATGGGCCAAGGCAGACACCTGGAGGAGCCTGGGGGCCCTCACTGCAGGAAGACTTGGGGGAAGGGGGAGGGATAGGTGGTTCTCTGGGAGGGAACGATGCCACATGGGCTGAGACCCACCCAGTCCTAGAAACAACCCAGAGCCAACAGCCGGGTCCTCCCCTCATCTTCCCCAGCAGGCGCCCATCACTGATTCAGACAAGGTGGAGTATGGAGAACTGAGCCGGGAAGGAGCAGAAAGAACTTCCACATTGTTGGCATATTTTCCTTCCTTCCTTCCTGCCTTCCTTCCTGCCTTTTCTTTCTTTGTTTTGTTTTTAACCGTTTTATTGGTACTTCATCCATATATCACACAACCCCGAAGCTCAGTCGTTACCACAATCAGCTTTAGAACAGTTCCTTCTTTCTTGTATTTATTATTATTCGTGTCATTCTGTTTTTAATTGTGGCAAAAACATGCAAAGCAAAACAATCTCTGATTCAGCAACTTAGACGTGTATAATTCAGTGCAGTTGATTACACCGTTCATGTTATACAGCCATTATTGATAACATTTTTCAAATTAAAATTTTTCAAATTTTCAATGTCCCCTAAGCGAAAATGTTTACTCCTTCGCCTACCATAGCCATTGGTCAAATTTGGTTTCTCTTTTTAGTAGTTTTCTTAATGTAATCTTCACACATCATACACTTCTATAGTTAAATCGTTGTTTAAAAGAGTTGTATATATCGTCACAATCAGTTCTAACGCACTCTCCCCTTGTCTGCATTCATTGCTTGCTCCCCAATTCCCTTCACCCTTCCTATCCCCTTTCCCCTAAAGCTATTACATCAGTTATTGTCTCTATGCACCCACTCCTTCTGTGCTGCATAAACTGGGAAACCTAACAGAAATCATTTAAAAAATTACACAGAGAGAATAAAATACCAATAATATAAAGATAAAAATGAAAATAAAGAGTAAGAAAGAATACAAATCACCAATAAAAAAAAGCCAGAGAAGAAATTTCTGTCGTGGAACAAGCAAGAAATATTTGAGCCTAGAGAAAATTCAGGTTAAGTCAAGAAAGAGATCAATTGACTGAGTATCATTTTACAACATGATCAAGTTTTCAATGATCTCTGTCTCATAGTAAAGCTGATCCAGTCTCTTGCGTGTGGCTGGAGGGGATCTGCCAGAGATTTAATCTGATGAGATCCTCTACAGATGTATTTGGGCTCCCACTGTTCTCCCTAGTCTTCAACAAGTTGGGTGTTCACAATTTAAACTCTTGGTACTTTTTCCTTCATCAGATCTGGATTTGGCTATTGTCATCATTGTCAACTAAGTCCACATCAAGGAAGCACACAGGTTGGTGTGCTTCTTCCATGTGGACTTCGTTGACATATCACTTAGATGGCTGCTTGTTTGATACAATCCTTTAAGCTCCCAGTCACTGTTCCCATTGATGGACGGGCACTGTGTGCTTTCTTCACCACACATGCTGTAGCAGCCTTCTCTTCAGCGAACTCTTCAGGAAGGCGTGTGTCAAACAGGGCCATGCTATATGAACTAATTGTTCTTGGATTGGGGCTAGAATTACAGGGGTATTCACGTCTGCTTGTCCACAACGTTAGGAACAACTCTGGTTTACTTTGGTGGTCACATTATAACAAAACAAAATGAAAACCTACAAGAACAACAAAAAAGAAAACCTTTGTGAATCATCCCCCTGGCGTATACGACGATGACAGTGCCAATATCAATAGTTTATCCAATGGCACAGAATTGAAGGTACTGTTGATATGAGGAGTTTATGCGAGGTTAGTCTAACTGTGAGCTACCATCCATGAGGGGTTGTTTTGCACAGGCTGATTTCTTAGTTGATTGAGCTCTGTTTACGTTGTGCATGGGGGCTGGTGGTAGGGTACCTGTTCCTCTATCGTGTCTTGTGCCCTGTATCACTCTTCCTGTTATCCTCTCAGATTAAAACCTGTCGTAGTCA
Source organism: Tenrec ecaudatus (assembly GCF_050624435.1). Lineage (NCBI taxonomy): Eukaryota > Metazoa > Chordata > Mammalia > Afrosoricida > Tenrecidae > Tenrec > Tenrec ecaudatus. The sequence goes on from NC_134534.1 coordinate 181,438,663, forward strand.
TGCAAGGGGAGCATTGTGATACTAACTATATTGTGGTTCTAGGCCCCCCGTTCATTGGACTCCCACTAGGCCAGGGGTCCCACATAACATCCAACGACCGGCATTTCCACAGTCTTGGGGTGGCCTCCTTTCACTTATCTGCCATCAGCGTATTCAGTCCTAAGTCCAGGGGGACAGGTAGTTTGAGGCAGGGCCCCCACATGGTTCAGTTGGGCTCCCATGCCAGGCCCATCTGGTGTGGCCCTTGTGGGTTGCCATGTTCCCTGTAAGGCCAAAGCCTAAGGTCATCACCGTGCTTAGTCCAGGGTGTACTTTGCCAAGGGTTGACCACAGACCCATATCCAGGCCTACTATAGGTGGGGAAAGGAGCCCTAGGGGTGTAGCTGGATTACATGTTGGATAGCTCACTGCAAGGTTGACGATTCGAAACCACCCGCTTCTCTGTGGGAGAAAAAAATGAGGCTTTCTGCTCCCATAAAGATTTGCAGTCTTGGGCGCTCACTGCGGCAGTTCCACCCTGTCCTGTAGGGCCTCTATGCATTGGAACCGACTCGATGGCAGTACGTCTTTTCAGTTTATGTGTCCCCAAAGGACTCCTCTCGGCTGCCCTTTGGAAGGTGTCAGTTCCTAAACTGACATGGTCCTTTAGCTAAGGCAATCGGAAAAGAACTTAGAACCCTCTGGACAGCTAACCCCGCTCTCCTTTTGGCCAAGGGGTCCCCTGGCTGCTGTGCCTGTGCCCCTTCCGGGCCTGGGTCTTCACTTCAAGAGCAGCATCTCCCCAACCCTAGAGGAGCCTCCCGGCCCAGCCAACCTCTGCTTGCCCAGCTTCCCACTACTTACCCCTGAGAAACGTTACTGCCCCCTCACTGACTGACCACCATCTGCCAGGTTCCTGCGTGACCTTGCCTCAGTTGCCTAGAGGAGGACATGTGTAAAGAAGACTCTTATCCTATCAGAGGAACCTCCGCCCCACAGCGCTGCTGCCAGGTTCCCTGACCCTTGTGATGGCTGCCTTTGTCTGGGCCAGTGGGCTGATCCTCCTGACAGTGGCTGAAAGTCCTCCAAGAGAGACATCTTTATCTTGCCATCGACCCTCACCCCCAGAACCAGGGGTGATCCGTGGAGTCTGAAATCAGTTCTAACGGCTCTCCTATAAGACCCCCACAGCCAGGCACTCAGAGAGGCTCTAAGGATACAAAGTGAAGAAGAGCCAGTCCCCCAAGGAGCTGGTGGCCCCACAAGCAAGACAGGCAAATGTCAGGCCCTGGCAGGACAGAGGTGGCGTGCCTGGGTGTTTCAAATGGATTAACGAATGCTCAGTCACTCACAAGAAGACTGGCGCTCTGAGTCCACCCAGAGGTGCCCTGGTGGGAAGGCCTGGCGAGCTACTTTCTGAAAAAGCAGCCCCGGAAAGCGCCCTGCAGCACGGTTCTCCTGTGATGCACCTGGGGCTGGGATAAGTCAGAGTAGACTCAATGGCACTGGGTGGACGGGATAACATATGAGCTAGATGGGGACTGGGGGGTGGGGGCATACAGAGATGCAGGAGGCACCCCTCACCTCTCCAAGGGGGAGGCAGCATCAAAGGAAGCCTTCCTGGTGTGGGAATGCCTAGGGGCCAGAGCAGAAGGATATAGTTGGGCTCATGATGGCCACTGAGGGAGACGCAGGGGATGAAGGGTTTTTAAGAATAAGCGAGCACTGCCAGGGGAAGGAAGTAGGCTACAACCCCAGGAAGGGCAGAGTGGCAGGGACGGGGCAGGATTCGAGACCCAGGAGACGTGGTACCCGAGCATAGAATAAACGGGTGTGCTAGGCCGATGTGTTAGTGTCCACCGAGCAGCCTGGACATCCAAGGAGTGTACGCCACCAGATCAGGTGTCTTCTAGAGAACTCTCTTGGTATGAGAGATGGAATGGTTTTGAGAGAAGCCAGTTTGGACACAGGGAGAGTGATGAGGATTCAAGGGTGGGTGGGTGTTCAGACTGGATGGTGGGAGAGAACTGGGCAAAGCCAATGGGGAAAATTATAGTGCTTGGTGGCTGGTTGGTTGGCTATTGGGGCGAGAAATGAGTACAGATAATATTGAGGTGTATGTTAGTCTGGGTAGACTAGAGAAACAAATTCATAGACACTCATGTGTATAAGAAAGAGTTTTATATATAAGAGCAGTTGAATATTGAGAAAACATCACAGCCCAGTCCAGATCAAGGCCATAAGTCCGATATTAGCCATATGTCCGCTACCAATCTATAAAGTCTTCTTCAGCCTCATGAAACACATGCAATGATGCCGAATGCAGGAAGATCACAGGCCAGTGGGTGGAAAGTCTTGTGGATCCGGTTGCAGTGTAAGCATCTCAGTGCTGGCCGGGGGTCTCCCCGTGGCTCCTCCAGCTCTGAAGCTCTGGTTGCCATCAGTCAGTCTCCATGTGGCTTGTCAACAAGAATGTCTCGCAGAGACTGAGCAGAGAGAGGGTGTGTTTCCCACCTCCAAGGAGGAATACAGGAATTCCCAGAATCCTCAGGAGAAGACCATGCCTACACAGACCCGATTCAGACTCCACCCCTTCAGCCTGAATCCTCAAATTGACACCAGATTATGTAACTACCACGGGGTCTTTGTGACTTGGGTGACTCGAGGAACCAGAGAAGGCTGGAGGTAGTGAGCACAGAGTGGAAACCAGGTGAGTGGGGTTAGAGGGGACACGTGATCTCTTTTTAGAATTTCACGAGTTCAGGAGGAAAACCTGCTAGGACTCCACGGCTCTGGACTACAGTTTCTGCCTGGAGACCCAGGTCATGTTGGCATTGGGACTAATAATCTTATGTAATTATCTAAGCTCTCCAGTCCCCATCTGCCAGGTTCCCATGCGGTGGTGGCTCGTGTGGTCGTTACCATGATGCTGGAAGCTATGGCCCTGGCATTGCAAACACTGGCAGGGTCGCCCGGGATGGATGGGTTTCGACGGAGCTTCCTTATTGCTGCAGACTAGGAAGAAAGGTGTAGCGCTACTCCCAATAATTAACCACAGAAAACACTCACACCAACTCCTTGTCCTGGAGTCAGCTGTGACTCACAGCCACCCAGAGGGCAGGGTAGAAATTCCCCTGTGGATTTCCAAGACTGTAACCCATGGGGGCCGAAAGCCTCCTCTTTCTCCCACTGAGCAGCTGGTGGCTTCCAACTGCTGACCTTGTGGTTAGCAACCCAGCACTTAACCACTGTGCCACCAGGGCTCCGGGAAACACTGTGGATCACGATGCGGTCTGAAATGTCAGTACACTGACTTTGAGCACGTTATCTGGAGGAGCTGATCGCGGCAGGAGAATGCCCGGCTTGGGGAAATGGAGGGGCCAGGAAAGCAGGAAAACACTCAAAGAGATGGGATGACACAGGCTCGCAGCAGTGAGCTCAGACACCCCGAGGGCCGTGAAGACGGTGCAGGGCCAGGCACGGCCCTACAGTCACCATGAGTCAGCACTCAGGCATAGCCGCTGCGTTATCAAGAACTGCACACACGCCCTCTTTGGAAATGAAGCCAAGATCTTGTCATGGGGCAGGGGTCAGGATGGGGCACACGCCTTGGGGTGGAGATGACTCGGCAGGTCAGCAGATGCCCCTCGCGGCCGGAGCCTCTGGTGGGCAGCGGGGGTGTCAGTCTGCACACACAGACATCCTTCTTGCCGCTGGCTGCTTTCTTAGGAAGCGCTGGCTCACAGTGACGAAGCAGGACAAACACGGCTGTATCCCTGAACAAACACAGCCAAGTCTGGAACTGCGACATTTGGTCTCTATCAAAAAAGGCTCCAGGGAGCCTGAGTTCGTGTTTTGAGCTGTTTCATAGAGAGCCCATTCGAAGAACATGACTGGCCTTGTACAGCACCTTTAGAATAACAACTTTCCATTAAGCCGTGACTACGAGGGAAAACATTTCTCACAAATATTTTTGAACCGGCTTCCAACAGAGCGTTGCCTTATGCGCGGCCCTGGGTGAAACACTGCCCTGGTTATGTCAGGAGATAGGGGACCTCCCGCAGACGCGAGCTCGCGCACCAGCCCGGCCCGCTGCAGTTTTTCTAAGAGCAGCATGGGCCGAGAATTCCCCACGCAATTTGCAACCCGAAATAATCTTTGGCTCTGTTTCCCGAAAGCCCGAAGTAGGAGAAAGCAATGCTAAGCTGAACGTGGGCAGACTACTGAGACGTCATTTTAAAAAGCGCATCTTCACTCGGCATGTCTTGGGTGGCCGCGGTGCTGCTATGACAAAAAATGGCCCGTGGCTGAATTCAGCAAACAGACACTTGCTCTCTCTCAGGCCCGAAGGGGCAGAGCCTGAATTCGAAGGCCAGCTCTCTGGGGAGGCTGCCCTGGTCAGCTCTAGAGGAAAACCACAGCGTCCTTTCAACACCTGGGGGCCTGGCATCCTTTGGAGCCCTCCCTGTTTGGGTCTGGGAGGTTCTCGGTCTAGGGAGCCTGGGTCCAAAGGATGCGCTCCTATCTTGGCTGTTGTTTCCCATATAGGACTGAGGTCCGTATGAGTTGGAATCAACTTGATTCCATTGAGTTTAGGTTTGTTTTTTTTTCCTTTTCAGTTATCTCTTGTAAGACAAAAAGGGATGGAAACTGTGACCTAAGAGCCCTGAGTCCCATCCTAACGCTATCTCATTCACATGACAAATAGAGCCTAGTTCTCACGAGCATGACCTAATCCTACCTCACGAAAGCACAGAGCTCAGGAGTCACAACACATCCTAAATGGGGGTGAAGCACATCAGATCCCATCATGGGAGGTGATGGCATCGCCACATGACTGCCAGACCTAGCCGCGCTGGCCTATTTCGCGAGGACACCACTCCATCCGTGGCAGAGCACGTGCTAGGTGCCAAGCACTGTTCTAGACCCTGGAAATCGCAAGCTTTTCTTATCACGCTGGCATTCCCGTAAACAAAGAAAACAAATTAGATCCAGACGGTGCCCAGTGGTATAAGCGTGGCCAGCCACGGTTCTAGGTCGATGGGTTGGAGCAGAGTGTTCAACTAGATAGGAAGTCCAGTGTGCCTGGTTCCGACATCTCACCGAGGACATGTTGGCACGAGGCCAAAGGACAAGAAGGAGCCCGTGACTGGCTCCTAGACTGGCTCTATGAAGACTGAAGGGTGAAGTGTAACAAGCAGGGCCTCGCAAGTGTTTGAGGCCAGGACGTGTATTCTAGGAAGGAGAGGAAAGTCGGAGAGAGAGGATCCCGTTGGGCCTGTGTGTCGGAGAAGTACACTCCGTAGGGTTTCCAATGGCTGACCTCTCAGAAGCCCGTCACCACGTCGTTTCTCTAAGGCTCAAATGCCCTGCCTCTCAGGCGTTATCTGAACTTGTTGACACGCTGCATCACCCAGAGCTACATAGACAAGAGGTCCCTTGGATGAACTTCTGAAGAAGACGCAGTAAAAAGGTTCATTATAAAGCAAGGTTAAGGGAATCACCAGGGCTTATTGAGACACCTGGAATAGAAGGAGAGCAAACACATCCTGACAGAAGAAGGGGCCCGGGGAGGGGGGGGCTTGGTGGAACTGAAGTCCAGGGAGAGCTAGGCCCTGGAGGAGGGATCATTCACCATCAAATGTCATCCGAGAAGAACATAACCATGGCCTGCAATGGGTTGCAAAGCAGTAAGAGGGTAGAGCAGCGAGGGGAGAAATCCCCTACCTCTCTCTCACTACTCCCTCCAGAATCCTACTAGTGCCCTTCTTGACTCAACCCAACCAGAAGCCAGCACAGAGGCAGCCGGGACCAGGCAGCCACAGTGGCCAGGCTACCCAAGACCAGTCTTTGCAGACTGGCGGGATTTGAAGGTGGGGAGAAAAGCATAAAAACACAAATGTTAGTTATTCATGCCCTCTTTTCCCAAACCGACGCTAAAGACAGCAGGAAAATAGCCACCCAAACGATCTTACTCTGCCTTCCCACAGACTAAAGACCTAAAGCCACCAAGTGAGGACACCAACCCAAATGCCGATGGGGCCCTCATGTTTAGGTGACACATGGTGTAAGGTACTTCACTTCCTTTTTAAAAAAATGTTCGGCTTTTATTGCATTTAATGATGTCTACATACAGTCCGTCTAAATGGAGCCTTGGTGGCCCAGTGGTTCCGGGGTCAATTGCTAAGCCAAAGGTCAGCAGTGTGAACCCTCCAGCTGCTCGGCAGGAAAGAAGGAGCGGTCTGCTTCCAGGAAAGGAGCAGTCTGCTTCCAGGAAAGGAGCAGTCTGCTTCCAGAGAACGGCTCCATGGGGTTTCCAGCACTGTGAAAGCTGGATGCATGAAGCTGCTTCCTCTTTTTCTCCTGCTCAGTGGCTGGCAGACTTCTGTTGACAAGTAAGTGCTTAACCACTGGTCCACCAGGGTTCTTCTCACTGGGAACGCTATATTTAAATTTTGAGACGTTTAATATGGTAAAAGATACAAGGGAGCTTCAAAAAGTTCCTAGCTAAACTCCACTCTCTTTGCGTTCCGTTTTCCATAGACATTTTGCACCAAACAACCATTTCAGCCATCTGAACCATTGAAACCATTTTAAAGTGTGAGATTCAGTGATGGGAGTCACCTTCATCACGCTGGGCAACCATCTCCACGACGCCTTTCCAGAGGTGTCCCGTTCCCCAACAACAGTCCATTGACGGTCTGGCCACACTCCCACAGCCCGCTCAGGTTCCCATGCGCCTCTCCGTTTGTGACCTGGAGGCCACCTGGCAAGGTCTTCCTGTGGTTTTAGCCTCCACCCCCCACAGCCATATTCGCATTTCTTTTCGGGCACAAGGGCACACCTTGCCAGCCTCTCCGCATTCTGCTAGCTAGCATCTCTCTTCAAAGTCAATAAGGGAGGTGATGTAGTGGTTACACATCGGGCTGTTAACTCCAAGGTTAGCAGTTTGAAACCACCAGCCACTCCGAGAGAGAAAGATGAGACTTCCTATTCCCATGAAGAAAACTCTCAAAAAATCACAGCCTGCAGTATAGGGTCACTATGAGTTGGTACTGACTCAATGGCAGTGAGTTTTGTTTATTCAAGAACAATTCTGATTTCTTTCTATGGATATTCCCACCTCTATGAAATAATTTCCATTCAATATTACAGTAAGATTTTTACCCATGTTTTAGTCCATTTTCACTCCACTAAAATTGCATGTGTTCAGGTCTGTGATGACCCCACTTTGCTGGTCATCATTTGACTTGGCCCTTCAACAGTATTTCCCATCTGATGGCTCCGTCCTTCCTGACGCACTTGCATCACTTTGCCTCCAGAACAGACTCTCATGGTCCTCACCTTGGCTGATTCCTCTTCATCTCTGTGCCTCATGAGCACGTTGTTCTCCAATTGCCAGTCCTTGGTCTCTTCTCTTGTCTATGTATAGTCATTCCCCAGGGCCATGAACTGTCTTTTGACTTGAAATATCATCCATGTAATCGTAATCCTGATTCAAGCAACTGCCCTGACCTCGAGTATGCAATAACCTATTCAGTGCCTCCATCTGGATATCTTATGAGGCTTTTACATTTCTCATGTCCAGAACTGATAGCGCCACTCCAGCCTGCTCCATCCACACTCTTTTCTTTCACATATCCTAAGGAGCCCTGGGGGTGTAGTGGTTATGCCTTGGGAATCAATCCGCAAGGTCCACAGTTCAAAAACCCCAGGGGCTCCTGGAGAGAAAGATGGGACCTTCTACTCCCATGAAGAGTCGCAGTCTCAGAAACTCACAGGGCAGTTCTCCTCTGCGGTGGCAGTGAGTTCAGAGTTATATCCAAACTACCAGCAAATCAGAGCCTCGCCTTTCTTGTCTCTTGTGCTTTGATGATCAGACCAGTCTGTGGTTGCCTTAGCTAGCTGTCTGCTACAACTTGTGAGCTACACTACCTGTGGGATACCCAACCTGTGGACTGTGTCGCTGTAGTTTGAGGTTCCTTCAAGACCTGCTTCACCACGCTAGTGGAGTATACATTGCTTGAGCTGGGGACTGTCTGACCCTGTCATCTGACTGACTATTGGTGACCTGCCCTACTGTTTGCTGCCTATAGCCAAATTGCCTGAATTGCTCTACAGAGGACTCAGCTGTCTGCTTCCTTGATTTGCATCTGCAGCCCTCATGCCTTGAAGCAGTGCCAGTGTATTAGCTGTCTCACTGAAGTGAGTTGCACTGAGTGAGTTGTACTGCTCTATAGACTAATTAGCTGTTTCTTTATATATATATATATAATCATAAGTGTCCTGTTCTTGTTTGTCTAAAGAATCCTGTCTAACACAGTATTTTTAAGAGCAGTTTTGCCTGTAGTGGTGTTAAAGTAACCATAGCAATAAGGCCCATGAGCAAGGAATGGGGGAGTCCTTGTTGCTGTTAGGTGCCATTGAGTTGGTGGGAGCCGATAACAACCCTATGCACAGCAGGAGGAAGCACTGCCCCGTCCTGCTTCATCCTCACGATTGTTCGTATGCTTGTGCCCATTGTTGCAGCAGCCACTGTGTCAATCCATCTCGTTGAGGGCCTTCCCTTTTGGTGACCTCTCCACTTTACCAACCATAACGTCCTTCCGCAGGGACTGGTCCCTCCTGAGACTATGTCCGAAGCATGTAAGACTTGAGTCTCTCCACCATCGCTGCTAGGAAGCACTCTGGCCACACGTCTTGCAGACACACCCGTGGGCCTTTTGAGCAGCCCATCGTGCTTTCAAGATTCTTCTCAGGCGCCAAGTCTTCTTCGGTCTTCCTTCTTCCGTGTCTGACTTTCACATGCAATGGGGAATGCCATGGCTTGGGTCAGGCACACCTCAGTTCTCAAATTTTCATTCTTGCTTTTCAATACTCCTAAGAGATGTTGGGCAGTGGCTTTGCCCAGTGAAGCACATCTGCCTAATGCAGCTAATTTGCCAAATGCAACATGATCTCTTGACTGCTGCTTCCAAGAGCATTAATCAAGAATCCAAGCAAGACAAAATCCTTGACAACTTCAACCTTTTCTCCATTGATCATGATGTCACCTGTTGGTCCAGTGTTGAGGATTTTGGTTTTCTTGACATTGAGTTATAACCCATACTGAAGGCTGTATTCTTGATCCGCATCATCAAATGCTTCAAATTCTCCTTACTTTCAGCAAGCAAGATTGTGTCATCTGCATATTGTAGGTTATTAATAGCCTTCCTCCAATCTTGATGTCACATTCTTCTTTTATAGTGCAGCTTCTCTGATTAATTTGCTCAGCATACAAGCTGAACAAGTGTGGTGGCAGGATATAAGCCTGAAGCACACCTTTTAATCCATGCACTATCACTTTGTCCTGTTCTTCCAACTGCCTCTTGTTTCATGTACAAGTTCTGCATGAGCACAAAGAAGTGTTCTAGACTTCCCATTCTTCTCAAGGTTGTCCATACAGCAGAATGCCTTCACATGGTCCATAAACACAAGTGAACACCTTTCTGGCATTCTCTGCTTTGAGTCAAGATCCATGTGACATCAGCAATGATATCCCTTTTTCCAAGTGTTCTTTTGAATCTGACCTGAATCTCTGGCAGGTCCCTCTCAATGTACTGCTACAACCATTGCTGGATGATGTTCAGCAAAAGTTATCAATGTGATATCTGTGATACTTTTATATAGTTTGAGCATTCTATTGGGTCACTTCTCTTTGGAATGTGTACAAATATGGGTCTCTTCTAGTCACCTGGTCAAGTAGCTGTCTTCCAGATTTCCTGGCACAGAAGAGTGAGTGGCTCCTGTGCTTGATTAGGTTCTTCAGAGATTTCAATAGGGATTGCATCAATTCCAGGAACCTTGTTTTGGGGTAATGCATTCAGCGCAGCTTGAACTTCTTCCTTCAGCACCATTGGTCCTTGCCCATATGCTACCTCTTGAAACAATGGACTGTCAACTAGTTCTTTTGCATACAGCGATTGTGTATTTCTCCATCTTCTTTGGATGATTCCTGCATCATACAATATTTTGCCCCTAGAACCTTTCAGTCATGCGACTCAATGATTCAATTTTTTTCTGTGTTCTTTCTGGTTAAGATATGCTGAGCATGTTCTTCCTTTTTGGTTTTCTAGCCCTATATCTTTGCAAAATTCATTATAATATTTGATTTTGTCTTCTCAAATTTCCATCTGAAACTTTCTGTTCAGCTCTTTGGCTTCATTATTTCTTCCACTTGCTTTAGCTACTCCATGATGAAGAGCAAGCTGGAGAGTGCCTTCTGATATCCACTTTGATCTTTTTTTCTTTCCTGTCTTTATCTTCATCAATGATGCTCTTGATATCTTCCTACATTCCATCGGGTCTTCTGTCATTAGCTTTAATTGAAATAAATATATTCTTGAAATTTAGGTGGCATAGACTGAGTCATATTTTGGCTTTGGTGGACCTGTTTGAGTTTTTTCCAGCTTCAACACGAGCAACTGATGATCTGTTCCACAGTCAGCCCTTGGGCTGGGCTTAGCAGCTGATATTGTGCTTCTCCATCCTGTCTTCTCACAGATGTAGTTAATTGGATTTCTGTGTATCCCACCTGGAGAAGTCCATATCTTTTATTTTGATGAAAAAGGACATTGCTATGAGCAAGTCATGGGTCTTGCAAAGTTCGATCATGCGATCTCCATTTTACTTTCTACCACCAAGACCATATTTCCAAATACTATTCCGTCTTCTTTGTTTCCAGCTTTTGCATTCCAAGCACCAATTATTATCACTGAATCTTTATGGCATGTCTGATCAATTTCCAACTGAAGTCATTGGTTGAATTCCTCAATTTCTTTCTCACTAGCTTTTGCAGTTGGTGCATAACTTTGAGTCGTCAGCAAATGAACATCTTGAAGGCTCCACTCCCAATGGCTTTAGTCCACTCACATCACTCCGGTCAGCTCCCCTCCAGGAAACCAGCTTCTCATCGGTCACATTTTCAGTGCCCTCGGACCTGAGGCACTGTCTCCAACAATATTCTGCTTCCTTGCTTTGGCCTTCTGCATTTGACAAGACTTTGAAGCTATGCATAGGTTTCAGTGGCTTCTTCCTCCGGTGTGGGGAGCTGAGTCCTTCTTGATCTGTTCTTAGTCTGGAAGCTCCACTGGAACCTGTCCACTTCAGATGATCCCACTGGCCTTGGAAATGCCAGTGACCTAGCTTCCAGCATCATGTCAACACACAGGCACCCCAGTACAACGAACCGGGGGCGGAAGGGGGCGGGGAGAGAATCGTTACATGAGGTGCAAAGTGAGCAAGGCAGGAGAAAAGTGAAAGACGAGGGTCAAGAGTGATTCATTCCTTGACTTTTGTGACACAGCCCAAGACTTGACGTGGCACCCACTGTTCTGGCTTCACCACCTGCTTTCTTTCTTTCTTTTTAAAACGTTTTTATTGTGAACTGTCTGAAGGTTATAGAGCAAATCAGTTTTCCATTCAGCAATTCATGCATACTTTGTTTCATATCGCTGAGTGCAGTCTCCACAATACCATCCCTTTACCTGCTTCCTGTGTTTCTCCTTGTTCTCTTCCATTCCTCCTTGTTTTCTAAGCCTTTCTGCTTCTGAACTTTGTTCTTAAATAAACGATATCCTCTTAATCTCCAATGGTTGATTATTCTGAGGAATGCATACCTTCTTAGTTTTATTATCCACCTCACAGACCTGTTTATTGTTTAGCTCAAAATTGAACCTGAGAGGTGACTCAGGGTCACAGTCTTGGGTGGTCCATAGATTTCTAGCCTGGTCTTTTTTTATGATTTTGAATTTCATTTGACCTTGGCATACCCAGAAACTATAGTTCTACAGCATATGGGTTTTAATGGAAAGAATCACACCGTGTTAAAAAATACAAGTGAAATCAATCCCACTTCTACTTCATGCGTTTGGTTAGGTTCTCCAGAAAAGCAAAACCATTCATGCTTCTATGTGTTGTATATAGAAAGGCATGTATATAAATAAATGATTTAGATTTAAGTAGAGGTAATTAAGTACAATCTGGTTCAAGTCAGGCTTCTCCTGACTCATGTAGCTGGGGAAGCTGGGGCCACATGTTGGTGGATACAGAGGTAAATGAATTCGAGGTAGGCCAAATGAATCCATTGTTGGCAATCTGCTGACCACTCCTGGGATACGACAGGGAATGGATGAACCACACACAGGGTCCAGCTTCAGTGGAAGTTGAAGGGCCAAAGAGTAATCAGCTCTGCTCGGTGTCTCTCTTATAAAAAAGGCCACAACCCCAGGAGATGGTGTACAGTTGTGACTTGATCGATGTGTTGGGATCTGCCTCTACCCTTCGCCTGGGACATCTAGTTGAAATAATCCCTAACTATCACACTTGAAAAGAGCCATAAAATTTAAACTCATTCCCATTGAGTCAAGTTTGACCCATAGTGACTTTATAGGAAAGAATACAACTGTTCCTTTGGGTTTCTGAAACAAACTATGTATGGACACAGATAGGTTCATTTTACTTTCTCCTGATGAGCAGCGGTGGATTTGAACCGTCAGTTTTGCCTGATACTTGATCCTCTCTCATGTCTCCACGGGGACAGCCATACAGCAGCTGACCCCCGAAGCTGCTTTTCCCACACCACAACTCCCCAATCAATTCACTTTCACGACGCGAGTCTTGCTACTCTCAAGCCCTTCTGCAGCCATCCATGCCTTTCATGTTTAATTTTTGTTATCATAAATAATCTTATCCCTTTACAATGTAAGCCTCTATCTTCACTGCTCCAGGAATGCCAATGTCTCACTCTCTGCCTCAATGCCCAGGCTCGGAGCTGACAAAGATAGAATTCTCTCTAAAGAAGGCAATGCGGGGTAGGAGTGGAGGGGGTGGAGAAGTGGTGACCACAGAACATGATAGTTTTCATCCCTTTCACAGTAGAATAAAGTCTCGTTTGCCTCCCAGGATTTCAAGTGTCTTAAAATATCTGATTTCAAAAGGAGGAGGAGGACGAACCCCCGTGGAAAAGACAGAAGTACTAGGGAAAAGAGAAACCCCTCTCTCTGGTTAGGGATTTCAGCCAAGTGAGCTAAAAGGCCAGGATTCTTTTTAACCGTCCATGCCACAAGATGTAAACGAATCTATTTACTCAGCAAAATATTTCCTTATTACATTTTGAGTAATTTCCTATTGAAAACAAACAGTGCATGTCAAAAAGGTCCAAGAGTCCCTCAGGCCCTCCAGGCAAGAATGGGCCTATCTCAGGCATGTCCCCTCCTCTTTCAAGAGAGAAAGCCACACAAGTTTATTTCTGTTTTTGTCTTTCTATTTGATTACCAAATGTCACTGCTCGATTGAGCCTTGACAAAGATAAATGCAAAAGCAGCAGCCACTTGAGTTTGCTTCGAAGAGAGAATTTTTGAGATGAGAGGGACCTGAGAGGGCAACTAATCCCACCAGATTTTCTTCCTTGGTGGAAACTGGGCACAGTCAAGGTTGCCAGCCTTCACGGGGTGCCCAGTTCACATGGAGCCTTCAGCAATTCGCCATGTGAAAAAATGCACTGTTTGTGTTCCCCAAGTTTCACAGGGCTTTGGAGGACAATGGGGGCCCCCAAATGCAGTTTTAGGGTCCGCACATGAAGGAACCCCCTCTGACCGTAGTTGGGGGATGTGAATAGCTTGCTACCAGAGAGCACTGTAAGACAATTCTGGCCGATGGCCCTGACTAAAACGCAGTACCTTTTTTTTTTTTTTATCATTGATGCATATTTCTTTATTGTAAATACAATTAACCACTTGTACCAGAGACCACATAAGGAGAGTAACTTAACATTCTAATTCTTGAATAGAAAAATTAAACCTTACAGTAAGAAATGAAAGGTTTTCAAGAATGTAAAAAAAAAATCAAGAGCGGAAGGGAGAAACGCAGTACCTTATCATTTGATCTCCCTCTTGACCCATCTTTCAAGTTTTTTCATTTAGAAGGAGGAGGAGGAGGAGGAAGAGGAGAAATCCATGTGGATTAAGCCTCCAGTGAGTTCCTCTGGACCATGGACCAGGGACGTGAACAGCCTTACAGAGTGAATTCCTCTGGACCATGGACCAGGGACGTGAACAGCCTTACAGAGTGAATTCCTCTGGACCATGGACCAGGGACGTGAACAGCCTTACAGAGTGAATTCCTCTGGACCATGGACGTGAACAGCCTTACAGAGTGAATTCCTCTGGACCATGGACCAGGGACGTGAACAGCCTTACAGAGTGAATTGGAAAAGCAGATTGCTGCAGACGCAGTCAGTTTAAACCTTAACACCTCATCACTTCATCTCCCATGTTAACTTTGTTCTGGTTTTCAGTATTTTTTGGTTTCTTTTCAATGGGTGCTTTTCTCTGTTTTACTTTGTTCTTGCTCTTGGGTGGGTTGTTGTGGTTTTGTATGGTTTTTTTTTTGTGTATGAAATCCAGGAGAGGTAAACTATAAAGACAATAAGGAGATTCATGGTTTCTTGGCGGGTTGGCCGGGGAGGTTGGGGGAAAATGAGGACCTGATTACAGTGAGTACAAAAAGAAGAAATGTTTCTAAAACTGATTGTGGTGATAACTGGGCAGCTCTCTTAAATATGAATGAGCTGTTGTCTTGTATGAGATGCAAACTATGTGCCATTAAAGTTATTCAGTAAATAAATGTAAGAATAAAACATTTGAATTTATTTCTTCCAATGATTATCAACACAATGCATCGAACACGCTATCCTTTTCCTACTAATTTACATGCCATTCATTTCAGATTGAATTCTGTCCCCAAAAGTATGTATTGACATTCCTAAGCCCCGGTGCCCATGGGCATAATCTCATTTGGGAGTTGGACTGTCTTTGTTACATTCAGGAGACTGTATCAGTTAAGGGTGTGTTTTAAGCCAAGCACTTTTAGAAATATATATATTTTTAAAAGAAGGTGAGGCACAGAGAATGAAGCACAAATATATATATTTTTTAAAGAAAGGTGAGGCACAGAGAATGAAGCGCGAATGGAGAAAAATGCAGACCACAGGGAAATGGCCAAGAACTTAGAAACCAAAGCTGAGAGGAGACAGGGACCTTCCCTCAGACCCAACCAAGAAAGGAAGAAGGCTACATTCAGACCCTGACCTCCTGCTGTGAGGAAATCCACCTCTGTTCCTGAAAGCCACCTGCTTGTGGTACCTGCGTTACAGCAGCACCCAGAAGCCAAGACACCACTTTGGTCATATTCTGCGGTCTCGTATTTAATTTTAATTTGACTACTTGTTTCTTTCACCAGAGCCTGACTCTGTCCATGTTGGTATATTTATTGTTCATTCACTTCATAACTTTTATTTATTTTATTTCTTAATCATTTTATTGGGGGCTTGTACCATTCTCATCACAATCCATACATCCATCCATTGTGTGAAGAACATATGTACATTTGTTGCCATCATCATTTTCAAAACATTTGCCTTCGACTTGAGCCCTTAATATATGCTGCTCATTTTCCCCCTCCCTCCCCACTCCCCGCTACCTCATGAACCCTTCATCATTCATAAATTATTATTTTGTCATATGTTATACTGTCCTACATCTCCCCCCGCCTTCTTCTCTGCTGTCCCTCCCCCAGGGAGGAGGCTATACGTAGATTATTGTAATCGCTTCCCCCTTTCTACTCCACATTCCCTCTACCCTCCAGGCATCGCCACTCTCACCACTGATCCTGAAGGAGTCATCTGTCCTGGATTCCCTGTGCTTCCAGTTGCTCTCTGTACCTATGTACATCCTCTGGTCTAGCCAAATTTGTAAGGTAGAATTGTGATCATGATAGTGCGGGGAGGAAGCATTTAAGAACTACAGGAAAGTTATATGTTTCATCGTTGCTTCCCTGCCCCCTGACTGGCTCATCTCCTCCCCACAACCCTTCAGTAAGGAGTGTCTGGTTGGCTACCGATGGGCTTTGAGTCTCCCCTCTGCACTCACCCACATTTTCGATGACATGATTTTTTGTTGCTTGATACCTGATCCCTTCGATAGCTCGTGGTCACGCAGGCTGGTGTGTTTCTTCCATGTTGCTTCTGAGCTAGATAGAACTTTTATAAATTCACTTTCACTATGCTTTAAAAGTAATTATCTATTTTTTGGATCTATCATTCTGGGTGAAATTTAGGATAAAGAAGATAATTGGGTGGGATCATCAAACATCTCTGTGTACACCTTTGCTTGACATATAAAGCAACGATGTCCAGTGTGCCTCACCTGAGTCATGGTGTTTCCAGTCACCTTGATGCCCAGGAAAGCTGGACAGAGAATAAGGAAAACCGAAGGTTTGATGCTTTGGAATTATGGTAATGGCAAATGATGTTAAATAGACCATGGTCTTTCAGAGAAAGAACAAATCTCTCTCTCTGAAGAATAGAGTATGGCAAGAATGCTCCTTAGAAGTGAGTCTAACAAGACTCTGTCTCTCCTAATGTGGACATGTTGTCAGGAGGCGCCAGTCCCTGGAAGGTCAGTGAATGAAAGAAGGAAGAACCTCAGTGATAGGTACTGACCCAGTGGCTGCGACCATGTCTCAAACAGCAGCGATGGTTAGTACAGGGCTGGCTGTTGTACCCAGGGTCACTGGGAACTGGAACCTACCAATGGCACTAACCAGCAGGAAGTAACTGGTGCTGTGTCAACTCAGTAACCCTTCTCCACCTTCCAAAATATCGAAGATGTATCTTGTATCTCATTTGCTGTCCTGCCTTTTTTTTCTTTGTGGCTTCAGAATTCTGCATATCTTTTCATATCCATTATAGTCACTGTGATCATATCATCAGTATCTGGGAAAAGGAAAGATGTCCTCCATGGGGCCACTTGGCCAGTCCCACTATGAGACATGACGCCCCTCACTGACCCACCGGAGACACAGTGTGGAAATTGCACCCGATCTGATCCCACCACAGAGGCAAAACACTAAGGGGGTGCAACAGAACAGCAAGGGAATAGAGCAGCGAGGTCCCCAGGGAATGCTGAAGGTAGACTTTGGGTCCAGCGCATGGTGCCCCAACAGACTGGACTGAAAAACACTCCTAAAGACCAACAAAGAACTCTTGAACTAACTATAAGCTTTTCTTTCTTGTGTTTTGTTTTGCTTTGTTTGCCATTGTTTTGTTGTTCTTTTGTTGTATATTGTTGCTTGGTTTTGTTCTGTCTTGTTATTTTTTTGCATGTTATCATCTCCGCAGGTCTGTCTAAATATGATAGGCTGGATGAACAATCTGGAGGAGAAAACAGCGGGACTGACAGTTCCGGGGGGACATGGAAAGTGGAGGAGGTGGGGGGAAAGGTAGTGGTGTTAACAAACCAAGGAACAAGGGAACAAGTGATCCAAATCAGTGATAAGGAGGGTGTGGGAGGCCTGGTAGGGCATGATCAAGGGTAATGTAACAAAGAGGAATTGCTGAAACCCTGGTGGGAACTGAGCATGATAGTGGGACAGGAGGAAAGTCAAAGGAAATAGAGGGAAGAACTAGGAGGCAAAGGGCATTTATAGGGGTCTAGATAAAGACATGTACATATGCAAATATATTTATATATGAGGATGGGAAAATAGATCTATGTGCATATATTTATAGATTTCGAATTAAGGCAGCAGAAGGACATTGGGCCTCCACTCAAGTACTCCATCAATGCAAGAATACTTTCTTCTATTAAGTTGGAATTCTATGATGCTCACCTTCCCGACACAACTGCTGAAGACAAAGTGGGTGAATAAGCAAATGTGGCGAAGAAAGCTGATGGTGCCCAGCTATCAAAAGATACAGCATCTGGAGTCTTAAAGGCTTGAAGGTAAACAAGCAGTCATCTAGCTCAGAAGCAACAAAGCCCACATGGAAGAAGCACACCAGTCTGTGTGATCACAAGGTACAGAAGGGATCAGTTATCGGGCATCAAAAAACAAAAAATCATATCATGTGTGCTCACCTCCATGATATGGTCACTGAAGACAAATGGGTGCATACGCAAATATGGTGAAGAAAGCTGATGGTGCCCGGCTATCAAAAGGCATGGCATCTGGGATCTTAAAGGCTTGAAGGTAAACAAGTGGCCATCTAGCTCAGAAGCAACAAAGCCCACATGGAAGAAGCACACCAGCCTGTGCAATCACGAGGTGTCACAGGGATCGGGTATTAGGCATCATCAGAACAAAAAATCTTACCATAGTGAATGAGGAGGGGAGTGCGGAGTGGAGACCCAAAGCCAATTTGTAGGCCACTGGAGATCCCCTTGCAGAAGGGTCTCAGGGAGGACACCAGCCAGTCAGGGTGCAGGGTAGCAATGAAGAAAAATACAACTTTTCTCTAGTTCCTAAATGCTTCCTCCCCACCCCCGCCCACTATCATGATCCCAATTCTATCTCGCAAGTTTGGCTAGACCAGAGGATGGATAGATAGGACACTGGTACAGATAGGAACTGGAAACACAGGGAATCCAGAGCGATGATACCTTCAGGACCCGTGGTGTAAGTGGTCATACTGGGAGGGTAGAGGGAGGGAGAGTTGGAAAGGGGGACCCAATTACAAGGATTTGCATGTGACCTCCTCCCTGGGGGACGGAGTGAGACATCAGACAGGGCAAGATATGACAAAATAATAATTTATAAATTATCAAGGGTTCATAAGGGAGAGGGAAATGGGGAGGGAAGAGAAAAAATGAGGACTTGATGCCAGGGACTTGGGTGGAGAACAAATGTTTTCAGAATGATGAGGGCAATGAATGTACAAATGTGCTTTACACAATTGATGTATGGATGGATGGTGATAAGAGTTGTATGAGCCCCTATAAAACAATTTTTAAAAAGTCCTCCATATACCATGTTCCCATTTTTAAGTGTTTCTATCAATGAGTCTGACGTATGGTTTTAAAACAGAGTATTACTACTGTTGTTTTTCTCAATTTGAATATTTTTTCTTTTTTTGAGACATGATTTACATAAAGTGTCCACATTATAAATACACAACTGAGATGAATGTTATATGTGTCCTAGAATGCCCACCTGATTCTTCCTTATATTCCAGTTATATATTGATACTCTTCATCTTGGGGGGCATGCTACAACCTCTCCCTTATTTTCTTTTACATTTTAAACGTAGTTACTTCCAAGTCTTTGTCCCCTAACTCTGCTCTTATTTTATTTCTCTTCATGACTGGTCACGGTTCTGCTCACTTTGCAAGACTCAATCAATCAAACACACTGCCATCAAGTCAATATCAACTCACAGGGACTCTATAGGGCCGGTTAGAACCACCCTCACTGAGTTTCCAAGACGGTCACTCTTGACAGGAGTCCTAAGGGCCTTTAGTTTGGCTAAAAGCCCTGGCAAAACCTAAGCTTGACCGTACGTTCAGCTCATGATAGATTTCCCACCAAAGGCTGGCTTCTTAAAGGCTGGCTGCTGGTGGGTCGTCTGCTATTGACTGGTCCTCTGGAGTATCCTTCCTCCTTTCAGGTCTGTAGAGTCTGACACTCCATCAACCAGCGCCCCCCCCCGCCCCCCCATCATGCTGTGCTCCTTGTCTCAGACCCAAACTCAAGAGTCTTCTCCGTTATTGTGATGGTTGTGGGCACATCCTGTCTTCTTCCCCTGGCCATTTCATTACCTTCCATAGCTGATCTCTTCCATTGATGAGGAAATGTGCCCTTCCCTCACCTTCCTCTGTGCTGAAGATGTGTGCATGTGTGTGGGCAAGTCTGCCTCCACCTCTTTTGTGTTTAAGGTTTCTGCCAGTTTCCTTCCATTCCACACCTCCTGTCTTTCTGTTTTCTGACTGGCTAACACTGTGACCAAGCCGAGTTCAGCAGCAGAGAGGTTCCAGAACCGTGAAAGCTTACAGGGGAAGATAGTATCATCTTCCTCCCACAGAAGGGCTGGCTGGTGGATTTGAACTGCTGACCAATACCTACCCAAGAGTGCCACCAGGGATCTAGCCTCCGTGACTCCTTAGGAGCTAAGGAGCAAAAAGAACCTGTCTACTACATCGTATGGGACGTGCATCATCCTTTTGGAAAGATTATAGGAATTTGAGTTGTGTGGACATGCTTGAATTTTCATGGTGAATTTTGCCTCTGAGCCCAGATGTCTTCCACCCTCCATATCCCTAGCATTGCCCCCTAAAGCTCTGGGATTCCCACAGCTTCCTTCAAGCCCAGAGGTGCTCTTATCCCTTTATTCCTCCTCGACCTCATCAACACCCCCAACCCTTATGTAAACATCTTAATCACCCCTAAGCCTCTTGCAAAACTTTTATTGAAGATTGAAGGAGGTGGTGGGATGATGAATGGCAGGTGGTGGGATGGTGAAATGTATAACAAAATAAGGCAAATCGCTTCCTAAAAGATCATATTAGCCTCAGAGATTCCTCACAGCCCACCTTGCTCCACAGATGACAACCCCCTCATCAGGTTGTCTTCCGTCTCACTTCACCTTCACTTTCGAGTAGGCTCTCCACCGGCTACTCAATGTCACCTCTCTCTATAGATCCAAAGATTCGTGAACATGATGTGCTAGAAATGGCACCTATGGTCTCTGGATCTCCTGCTTTACTGATACCAAAACATTTGCACATAGTAGTAGCCCTGATGCACAGGGTTTTTGAGTTACAACCATAAGCATATCAAGAACATTGAATATTCCCCAGGGAAGCCGTGGGGAACTGCCTAACAGGTATGATGTCAACTTGACATCTAGATCCAACCCATCCAAGCATCACTGGTTTTGCGTCTGTAGAGAACCCAACTTCAAACACGGGGGATTTGGACAAACCTAGCTGAATTACGTGACTATGCCCCAAGCATTGGATCAAGATAATGTAACGGAAGAGAGAAGAGGCAAGTGGTCCACCGGCGAAGAACACGAAATTCAGAACTTTGTATCTTTGAGTTGGAACACCTTCTAGCTGATGAGGAAGGAGGATTGAACAGATCGGGACTTCATAGTCCTTGAAGAAGAAAGAAATCACGAGGAAGAAGAGAAGTTGCCCTTTTTTTAACAGTGGATGGATTCGCTGGAGTTTTTTCTGAACTACGTCAGGAACTTCAGAAACGTATGACAACATGGGCCCACAGGGTGACCATTTTAGTCAGTAGGCAGAATCAGGAAGCAATGTGAGATGTGGCCACAAAACATATGCAGAAAAGAGAAAAGGCCCCCCAGACAACGCTCACTGATTTCCTGACGGAAAATGTCATCCCATCCCAGCGACAGTCCAGATGACCCACACCGATTCCCACCACCGATAAAACACTATATGTTGCCCAACTCTTCTTCCTTGGAATACATTTTTCTGATACGTGTTTTTTTAATGCATGTATATGCATGGTACAGTGACTTCACAAAGTTTGTGGGAATGTCTCAGTCCCCTTGCCATGAATGTTTTGACACCTGCTCTTAGGAAGCCATAAGGTAAATCTGTGTGTCAGGTTTCCATCCCCCAGTGACAAAGATCGAATTTATGATGATCTTGAAAAGAAAAGATAGTCATCATATATTTTTAAAAAAGAAGAATTGGAACTACCTCAGAACTGATTTGCAATGGAGTTGTCAGAATGTAACCCCATTTTAAGTTATGGACTTTTATTTATTTTGATTTTATTTTTTCCAACAGTTTTATTGGCACATAATTGACATATCATACAATTGAGTAGCTCAATCATTCAATCATACCGAGGGGAATTGTACAATCACCACCACATCTATCTTAGAGCGCCCCCGACCCCGGGTGAGATCACCTTCAACGTGAGTTGTGCAATCACTGCTGGTTCTCCTGTTCCCTTCTGCCTCTGTACTTATTTCAGCGCTCCTCCAAGCGGTTTCTCTAAGTTGAAATAATTTTTACTCCTAGTGACATGACATATTTATCACCTTCTATTCCTATGTTTGTCCTATAGTAAGTTGCCTTTCAGTAATGTTTTTGCTTAAATTCTTTATCACAGTAAAGCAAGAAACCAAATCTGTTCTCTGCCCCATCTTCCACACAAGACCTACAGCAGTCTTTGGCTTCCTATCCTCCAACTCCCAATGGGATTGAATTGTGCCCCCCCCCCCTCGTTTCTGCTGGAGCCCTAACCCCCGTGTCTGCAGTGTCATCCTTTTGGGGAATAGCGTTTTCTTTGTTAGGCGAATTAGGTCATATCAGTGTAAGGTGCATACTAAGCCTAAAAAGGGGGCAGAAGGAGGGGATGGCGCAGAGCATGACTCATACCAGGGAAGACAGATGCCAAGAGAGGCTCACCAATGAACCAAGGAGTGCCCAGGTACACCAACGAGGAAGGAGCCCGCATAGTCAAGACCCCCGATCAGGACCTTTGTCTCCAGAACTGCGAGAAAAATCAATGCTATTCTGCAAAGTCACCCACTTGCAGCATTTGTGTGACAGCATAAGGTAACTAAGGTAACAGGTAAATAATCAAAGCTTTAAGATCCAACTGATTTGTCTTAATATTTTTACCCAGGTAAATAATCAGAGTTTTAAGATCCAACTAATTTGTCCTAATGCTTTTACATCCGGTATGAGATCCTTCCAGTGACCTTGTTCAGTCTCCCCACGGTATAGGCTTAGAGGACAAAGGGTTGATGACAGGTTGAATCCACGAGGAGCTCCTTGGGAGAAAGGTATGGCTGTCTGTCTCCATAAAGATTACAGCTCTGGGAACCCGACCCGACCAAGTAGTACTACTCTGTTCTGCAGTGTCCCTGAGTTGCAGTGACCTAGCTGGCATACAACAATAGCCACCAGGAATAGCAAGGGTCCGTGACCGGTCTACGGCTCTTTTCCAGCTAGTGTGGCTGACTCTGTACTGACCTGGGATTGCCCCCTGCCGTGGGGGAGTCGCCCAAGTATTTCTTGCTGCCTTGAGCTAGACTCCATCCCTTTGCTCTCCTATGAAAGCTTATTCTTCAGGTGACTTCCTGCCCAATTGATGAATACACAAGCCCACACTTCCTCTACCTGAGTTACCTCTTCCAATTTCTCCGGACCCTTGGCCCTCCCCTCACAATCTTAGATCACCCCCTACAGGAGGTGATTATTCAAGGAATGCAAATTTATTTTCAGATTCACTGCCCCCCCCTGGGTTTTTGTTTTGTTTTGAAGGCCTACATTTTCACCACATAACGCACACTTTCCACTCTAAAAATTCTGTTTAAAACTGATTTTCTTTGTGTGTTAATTAAATGCCCCAGCACGGCTGTATTTAAAGGAAGCTCGCAGGGAATCATTTTGAGAAGTGAGGGAGGTTTTTGTTTTCCTTGGGTTTTTTGTTTGTTTGCGATGTGAATAAGCTTCTATCCTACCCCCAGTTCCACCTCCTCGTCCCACTAACAGTCACAAGGACAACTGAAAAATCTGGCTTATAAATTTGGGTTTTTGAATAGCAAATGGGGCTTCCCAGATTTCATTTACAAACCAAATAGAAACAAGTCCGGGCTGCACCCTGGGCCTCTCGCATGCACATAAGTAATTAGGCGTTTTCTGTATGTGAGAACACAGCTCTCTTTTCTTTGCTGTCTTTCTTTTATCCCCCACCCGCCCCCACACACACCCCCTGCCATCCCCCTGCCTCAGATTGTGCGGATTCTTAAAGGGAAGCTGGAAGGACAGACTAGACAGATCAAAGAGAAATTCTGTTTTCCTTTGTCAACGTTACAAACCTTTCCTGGCCTCAAAGCGCCTTTAGTTTTGTTCTGTCGTTATTCTTGGCCACTTGGAGTGTAAGAAACCCGTGTGCTAAAGAAGATGTACACATGGCAGATTTCTCTGCTTGCCTCGCCCTCTGAACCAGCATCCTAAAAAAACAATTCATATGCCAGAGCGGAACCTGCTGGCACAACTTGCCACTGCAGCGCCCTCGTCCCTTCCCAGTTCCCGAATTTCTGTGCCTGGTGCTCCCCTCGTCCTGCCCGCACACCGCATGCACCCTTCACATCCTTAGTAATGAGGACTGTTCTGGGCAAAAAGCTTCCCAAATGGAGAAACCTTGCCGCGAAAGATAAGCTGCTGACAGTTGTCCCAGGAACAGAGTGCAGAGCGCGGAGGAGCTGCGGGCTCGCCCATGGCACCCGCTTCTCGTGCCAAAGGGCCGGTGCTCCGCGGGCTTCATGCGGAAGTAATTGGAGGGATTTTTGATTGCATTCTGACAAGTTCAATGCGGAGTTGTTTGGTCACTTTCCGCAGTCGCCACACATGTGGGAGACACGTGTGGTGTGGACGGGGTGCCGCAGCTTTCCAGGTGTTGACCAAATCGCTTTGGTAATGTAACTCACAAGGCTGGTCCCTTGCGGGGCCCCGCCCCTCCATCCAAAGAGGGTGTCTGTCAGAGATCCGTGGCTATAAGCTGCCTGTACCACCCCCGAAGCCACAAACTAGCACCACCCTGGCCCGGCCCTGACCTTGGCCTCAGCCCAGGCTCCTTGCTGGGATCCGGCTCAGTGCAAGAGGGCCTGTGTGCCAAGGAGGAGGAGGCCAAGCTGGGGCCTGCTTCAGTTCAGTCTCTTCTTCTCCCAGCTCTTGCAAGGTCTCTGTGGCTCACAGCCTAGCACTAGGCCGCCAGCGGAACCCAGTGGTGAATCTCAGGAGGCGATATGTGTAACTAGCTGATTTATAAGCAGAATCGCTAAGTCTGTGTGATTCCTCCCTCGGAATCATCCTCAGGGGCCTTGGATCCATCTGCCACGTGGATTAGCATCTGAACGGAATGCTGGCCACCATGATGGCTAACTTGCCCATGCCCTTCTCCACAGGGGGCCTCTTGCCTCCAATATTGTTTCTTCCGAAAGGTCCTCGTACTGCAGCACAATGTACATATGAGGGCTCATTCCTTCCTGGTAACCTACAGTCTTCGATGTGAAGCTCGAATTCCTTAGCATGCATGAGGAGGGTGCTGACACCCTTAGCTTGGGTCCACAACCCATGCGCAGGGAGGACAGTGTCAAGAGACCAAGGGGCGCATTGCATTGGGTAAATCTGCCGCGCAAGACCTCACTTAAAGTGCTGAAAACCAAGGGTATTACCTCGACGACTAAGGGGTGCCTGACCCAAGCCGCATGGTATTTTCCATTTCCTCATATGCCTGTGAGAGTTGGCCATTGAAGAAGGGAGACCGTTGACCTGGGGCGCTGACGAAAAGTTGCCAGGAGCATGGACGGCCAGAAGGACACGCACATCTCTCTTGGAAGAAGCACAGCTTGAGTAGTCTGAGGAGACGAGGACGGCAAGACTTAGTCTCAGGTCCTTTGGACATATTGTTAGGAGGGACCGGTCCTTGGAGAAGGATGTCGTGTGGGAAAGCAGAGGAGCCGTGAAACAGAGGAAGGCCCTTGATCAGATGGATTGACTCATCGGCTCCAACAACGGGCTCCAACAGAACAAAGGTGAGGGCTGTCCGGAACCGGGACACGGTTGTTCCTTCTGTGGCTTGTGGAGTCGCTACCCAGTGGAACCCGCTCACAGCAATAGCAACCTGTCATTGGTCCAGACTGGTCACTACTCCAGCTGGAGGAGGGACGGTTGATACCGGTTATGCCAGGACAGCAGGTTTTCACAGGCACTTTCAGGGAGCAAACAAGGACATGTCGTCCTCCAGGGGGATCCGATGCCAATCAACCTCTCCAACTTTGACTCCCATCGCCTTCCTGCTTGGTCCATGTGCCACTCTCCCCACCACTCTCCTCCTCAGCCACCTCCTCCGCTAAGAGAGAGACCTTCCCCAACTTCTTAAGATCAAGCTCAGTGCTCCTGTGGGCTGCTCACTGCCTGCTGCGCTTACTCCTGTGTTAGCAGGGACGAGGCCATGCTGTTTACTTGTCTTTCGCTGCTCTGCCCTGTAGATTGCTACGTTTCTGTAGGGCACAGCGCCCGTGATTGGCAGGCTCTCGATATCTAAGGGGTTGGGAGGCGCCGTGAAGTCAGTGCAACAGAACTGAACACTTCCTGATCCTATGCCATCCTCACAAATGTTATGTGGGACCCCCTTGTCCCAGCCACTGTGGGCCATCCATGTCCTTGGCGGTCTTCTTCTTTTCGGCTTCCTCTCTAGTCTACACAGCATGATGCCTTTCTCCAGGGACTGGTCTCTCTCCTGATAACATATCCCCACTGGTTCCATGAGACAGAGTACCAGCATCCTCGCTTCCAAGGAGGGTTCTGGCTGCGCTTCTGCCAACCCTTGGGAAAGTCCGCAATGGGTCTGAAACCAGCACACCCCACTGGATCCCAATAGAACTGTGCTGCAAGGGTTTGCTCCGCCTAGCTTTTAGGAAGTAGACCACCAGCCCCTCTTCTAAGATGCCTCTGGGTGGACTTGAACCTTCCAACATTTGTGAGCAGCCAAGCACATCAACCTATCGCACCCCTGAGAACATGCGATTGCAGGGAGTTCATGACCTCTGAGTGCCGGGGCTTGAGAGGCAGAGTGATTTAAGGGGGTGGTATCTATCTCTCTGCCGGGAGATGGCAGAGGCACAGCCAGGGGCAAAGGAGTCCTTCTTACCCAGGAGGGGTGGGCACTGGTGCATCCCCCATGCCCCTCACTCGATGCTTCCCTTGCCCTGAAGTTCTGGCATAAGAGAAAGCTTAGTGGTTTGATTTGAAGAAGAAGAAAAAAGGTCATTAAAAATATAGGGAACCCACTGTCATCAAGTTAGGTTGGACTCCTCGTGACTCCCCCACCCATCCCCCCACCCACCCCCAGGACCGACAGATCTCGGGGTTTCCAAGACTGTAAATCTTCATGGAACCAGATGGCCACCTCTTTCTCCTGTGGAGTGGTTGGGGGTTTGTCTCTGACTGAGCAGTGAGCAGCCCAAAGCACCTCGGAGGCTTCATGTGGGATAGAGCGGTGGGGAGAAGCCATGCCTGGGGGTGGAGCGTGAGTGAGCGTTCTGGGTACTGCCGACCCACGGCTTTCGGTTCTTGAGCCCTCCCTGAGCAGAGATGCGCTTTCTCGGTGTGTGACAAACCACTTCCACAAAGGACAAGTCATTCCCCACCAAATGTGTTTTCTACCCGGGATGACTTTGGAAGCCAACCAGCGACTGTCGAGTTGATTCTGATTCATGGCAACCCCAGGGGTGTCGGGGAAGAAATGAGCTCCTTCGGGTTTGCAGGATCTTAAACGCAGAGAGCCAGACCTTTTCTATGAGGCACCTCTGTGTGGGGTTAGAGGAGCACCGTTCCTCACCCAGGGACTCCTGAACTGGGGCATCACACAGAGGGCTCGGTATCAAATGCGCAGCCTTGCAACTGGGGTCAGATTCCCCAATGAACGGTTAAACCGGCGCTTTCCTTGCTCATTGGAAAATGGGGACCCTGCCTGCACGTGCCCCTCTGGCCTTGGCCGAGAAGGTCTGCCTTCGGGCTACCCCTCCCCCCCCCCCAGCCCGAGCACTGGATGCCTTTGAGCCCCACTCCCGAACAAATCCATGTGAGCCACCTTGGTCATTGCTTAGGCGCCAGTTTAATGTTCCTCAGCTAAACTTCCCCTGCTGTCCAAGGCACGTGCGTTTCCAGTGGACATTCCAAATGTGGGCTCGAGCCCCCTCTCCACCCTCATGGCAAAGTTCAAGCCCATGCTACCCCATACCCTGTGCATATGCAAATCAGTATTCCATGCGAAACACCCCCCCCCCACCTCCCCCAGACATGCTTAGCTCAGGCTGGGCGCCTCTGCTCGCCTGGTCCCGCCCCTCCTCTCTGTGCACCCCCTCCACACACACTCTGTCTCCATTGGTGTTGGCCTGGCGCATCCCCGTGGTCCCCAAGTGACACTAGCTGCTGACATCCAGTGGCTGCTTGGCCTCATTACAGAAGTCTGGTTATGCTGGCATGGTCCCCTTTGAAGGGAGCCTGCCCAGAGCTCCTGAGGAACTGACCCTGGGGAGAGGCGGCCAGGAGCCTCCCTTGCTTTGTGTGTGAGCTGAGGTTCTGCGTGCTTAACGCTTCCCTCCCCAGGCAGGGGACAGGGCACCCCGTGGGATGGAGCCTTCTCTGAGCCCTCCTCCCTCCTCGCCCCTCCACTCCCTGTCTTCTACCTAAAAGGGCCTAATGGCTAATCATTTCCGGACAGAAAACGCCACTTGAATTGAGAAACAGAAGCCATTTTAAAAGGAACCGGCTCCGCATTTTATTATTTTTCCAGGGGAAACAGGCTTTGCCTTTCCCCTGGACTCGGTGCCGGGGTCGGATATGAGCTGCGGCAGGCCTGAAACCCATTCAGAACAGTAAACATGAACAAGGGCCGCAGCCCCGCCTTTCAACTCGGGGCCTCCTCAGCAGGCCTTTTGGGGTTCCCCCCACCTCCCCCCTTTCACTTTGAGCACAAATGGCTTTGTTTCCGAGGGAACCGTTCCTTTTGAATCCAAGCCTGCCCGAGAGGGGGAGAGAATATACGAAGGGAAAAAGTTTGGTTTCAATATGTGAAATGGATCCCCGTGGGGGGAAAAACTTTAATGCTTGTCAAATGTTTAGGGAGGATGCAAGAGGGAAAATTTCCACATCTGCAAATCCGTGCAGTGCACTGCAGCTCCCTCCGCAGGGCGGGGCACAGCCTCTCACGACAGTTGCAGAATCGAAGCCCCCAGGTCCCTGGAAATGTGGGGGCAAGAGCCACTTTGTAAGGTGCACGGCCCCCCAGGAATGCACTTGGCTGCTGAGAGGTGGGAGCTTCTTGTTGTATCTGGCAGAATCCGGGGGGGCCACAAAGCCACGCCACCCACCCCCACTTCACACCGCTGTTTTCAGGTGCTTAATCCCCATGGTCCCAGATGGAGTACTAAGTCCCAGATGCGCACCTGCTTGGCTGGTCCCCGGACAGGTGGAAGTTTGGGTACACTCAGCTGTGCCGCAGAAGCAAATCCTGGCAGTCTACTCCCCCCATTTAGTTTTTGAAAGTCCTGTGGGGCCGTGTCTACTCTGACACCTGGAAGCCCTGTGTGCCCAGGGGGACGTGGATGACAACTGTTCTATCTGTCCAATCGGAGGCAGGTACTGTGGACTTGGAGGTGGGCTGTCAGGGGCTGGGTGTTGTGGAAAGTCGGCAGAGGCATTGGCTGCGTTAAAGGAGAGGCGGGCCAGGAGAAATGGCTGCTCCAGTAACTGGTAGCGCTGGGAGGCCTGACTCTTGAGGAGCACCGAGAGCTGCCTTTCAAATGCAGGCTTTGCTTCGGAGGACAATGAGCTGACTTTAAGAGGTGAGTAGATAAATTCCCTGGTGTAGATTATAGTCAACAAAAGGTATCCTGGGACTCTGAACAGCAGGGGAGGAGGTGCAAAAAAGGGAAATGAAGGTATGCCAGCCACCCAGGTAGCTGGTCAAATTGGTTCATATATGGAAAGGAAGCCGCTACATGAGCTGCTAATACAGATAGGTCTCTTCAGACTAGACTGATTTCCATTTGTGACAGCCTCTCCACAGTGTGATGAGCAAACTGTCTAGGCACACAATGCAATGATTTCAGCAAAACACGCGACACCAAATCCAATAGTTTTTTCATAGAAAGTATGGTGAAACAGGGGCAGGGGGGTAACGAGATTAGCTTAGCTGGATTTGAAAATGGTTGAACAATTGAATCCAAAGCGTGATTAATAGGCTGATTAACAGCTAGAGCGTGGCTTCGAAACGGACATTTTTGTCAGCGGCTTTTAGGAAGTGAAGCGAAAAGAGAACGTGAGCGAGAGAGAGCCCGCTCCATGGATGACAGGCTGGAGTCTGAATGTTGTCAACAGGCTCCTTACACCGACTGAGATTGATGTCACAGAACTGAACCGGGAGGAGAAGCAACGTTTTCCCTCAGGTCTCCAAAAATACGTCACAGAAGAGCCGGGTGGGGGGATATTCAGGTTGGCCTCAGGTCATATAGAAGAAAATCTAAGGATTAAGAATAGCAAGAACGTACGCAAAGGAGGATGACTGAGTGGGGAAAGTTCTAGAAAACATGAGAAACCACTGAAAATGTTGACATGTCATTTGAAAAAGACAGCTGGAGACATATGAATGCTCTCTTCAAATAGTCGAAAGCCTCTCTCTCTCAAGAAAACGAGGAAGTCGTTGCAGAAGAGAGAAGTCAAGAATGACAGGGAGAGAGAGTCTTGTTCAAGCACTGAGGGAAGGACATCAGAGCCCTGTACAGCTGTCCAACTGTGAAACGGGCCACTTGTAAGGTCGTGAGCTCCCTGTCTTAGCAAGTCCAAGTCAACGTCATCTGCTGAAAGGCACTTCAACAAAGTGAAGTCCTACCGCAGCGGAACATTGAACTAGGGGATTGACCTGGGCTCTTCTGATCCTTCCCAGCTGGTCCTGTGAGCATGAAATCGACCAAGGGTCAACTGCCTTCAAGTTAATGCCAACTCATGGCAGTGTTGTGTACAACACAGCCGGGTGTCATCCAGTTCTGCATCATCCTCGCATCCTGCCTAACTGAGTTCATGAGCAGGAACGGGACTTCATGCATCGCTCCTGGGTAGAGCGAGGAATCCCTGGGCAGTGCTCGTGGTGAGTGCCCTCAACTGCTAACTAAAGGCTGGAGGTTCAAGTTCACCCTGAGGGGCCTCAGAATATCTAAAAACAAACAAACTCACAGCCATAGATTCAATTCCGATTCGTGGCAACGCTGTAGGATGAAGCCGACTTGAAATCTTCATGGAAGTAGATGCCCTCATCTTTCCCCCTCAGAGCGCCTGGTGGGTTAAGAACCACTGACCTTGTCGTGCATAGCCCACCCCGCCACCAGAGCCCCTTGCCTACTGCAGAATCAGCCGCTGAACACCCTGTGGAGCACCGCTCTCCTCTGATACACATGCGCTCACCATGAGTCAGAGGCCACGACACCCAACTGTCAATCATCGCGGGAAGCACTAACACAGCAGAGGGACCCATTCCCTGTCCTCGTGGACCACAGTCTTGGTGAGGACACACATTCCTAGGAAATGGTGAACTGCCAAAGAAACCTCAAAGCCAAGCCTGAGTGCACACACGAGTCCATACGGCGATCGGACAGAACTGCCCTTCTTTCTCCTGCACAGTGGCCGGTGGGTTTGAACCCCTGAGCTTCCAGTTACTAGACCACTGCTTAACCCACTGTGCCACCAAGGCGCCCACTGGAACGGACTCAACGGTGGTGGGTGTGGTCTGAGTTTGTGTGCACAGGGAGTTCCGCCCGTGGGTTTGGGGCCGGGACAAGGATTCTCGTGTAATGGGCTTCCAATGGGCAGTTCTCCGTGGATGGGTGGCTTGGCATCGTAAACAACTTCCAAAGTTCCTCTTCTCCCCTCTTGGAGCCGCCTCCCTGCCTCGGTCTTGGCGAGGACACCCGTGGTTAGGTCCCTGGGTTTTCTTTGTGAATCACTCATAGAACAAGCAGTCGCTGGGCCATGTCATAAAAGATTTTTCCACTTAAGGACACAAAAGAATTTGTTGTGAACACAGAGAGCCCTGACATTCTGTCCTCTTGCCAGTCCTTCCAGAAATTGTCTGAAAGGGAAAAACAGGGGAGGAGGGGAGGAGGGGAGCTCTAGCCCAGAGGCCTGCTTTGGTCAGGTCTATTTAATCCGTCTGGCTGGTCTCATGAAACATTCTATTCTGTACCTTCTGGGGCTGTTGAAGAAGGCAGAGTGGAGATTTATAACAACAGTTGTTCCTTCAGCCCAACTGGCCTGGCACAGGGAGGAGCTGTTTTTCAAAGCAGCTTTTTGAACATTCCTGCAGGAGCTGAAATGCATGAAACTTTCAGTTTTGTAAAACCAGCTGTTTTCGTCAGAGAAGAAGTGGACGGCCTAAAGGAGCCTGCGAGGATGAACTCCGGCGCCGGGGGAAGGAAACCGACTGCAGGAGGCAGTTGTCCTTCTGGAAGCTCCTGGCAGCCACTCGCCACGGGGCGCCTGCTTGTACGGAAGCCGGTGTCCACTCAGCGTTTTCATTCCCAAGGGTCCCTCCTGGGCAGCCATACCGTGGGACCTTTGGGAGTCAAGGAAGAAAGCACCGTGCCTTCCACTGGCGGAGCCCAGGCGAAGGAGGCCAGAGTCGGGAAGAGAGCCCCTTGTGACAAGACCAAGGTGGTCCAGGTGGAGCCACGCTCCACCTGTCAGGACCTGGTAGATAATGCTAGACTCTCAGGGGCACTGGGTTTCTCAGCCTCCTTCCCCGCACAATGAGGGCATTGGAGCGGAGATCCCTTCCCCAGCTAGACCCAAGACTCAGGAATCCCTGATTCTTCTCTTCCTTGAAGCCAGATGGTAACTATGGTTTTCAGGGGGGTTTTCCTACAAGGGGACCTAACCTATTTTGAAAGTCAGTGTCACTTAAAAAGACTCATGGAATCAAATCTATATCACAGCGGCCAGTCACAGAATTTCCCAAAATCATCCTGACTGGATATTCTGACCTACCAGCTGACCAAATCGCTTACCAAGGACTTTCTAAACCAGTGGCTCTCAAACTTCCTAATGCCCTTTCATACAGTTCCTCAGGTTGTGGTGACTCCCAACCATAAAATTATTTTCGTTGCCACTTCATAACTGTCATTCTGCTACTGTTACGAATTGGGAAACCCCTGTGAAAGGATTGTGTGACCCCCAAAGGGGTCGCCACCCACAGGTTGAGAACCGCTGCTCTAAACCCAAACCCAAACCCACTGCCCTCGAGTTGACTCACATCACAGCAACCCTGTAAGAGAGCGTAGAACTAACTGCCCCACAAGTGGCCGAGACAGTAGCTCTTTATATGCACGGAAGCCCCATCTTTCTCCTGAGGAGCAGCTGGTGGTTTCGAACTGCTGACCTTTTGGTTAACAGCCCAACAAGTAACCACTATGCCACCAGGACTCTAGGTGGTGCAAATTGTTCATGTGCCCAGCGGCCAGCCAGGAGTTTGGAAAGTTGAGGTAACCCAGACATTGCCTCACAAGAAAGACCTGGCTCTGGACTTCCCACAAATCAGCCAGTGAGCTCCCTGGAGCTGGGTTCCCCTCTGACACGAATGGGGATGCCATGACTTGGAATCAGCTGAGTTCTGGTTTTCCATTGAGAAAGTATGCTGGGGGACTTCTAAATACTGGTGGGGAAAGGGAAAGAAGTAAGAGGACATAGAGTTCTTAGTTTTTTAAATGTCTTGTCATGTATATAAGGTTTTCTTGTCAGTTCTTCGTGTCTGAGAAGCCCCGATGGAGTGACAGTTACATGGTCAGCAGTTCCAAACCACCCACCGCGCCTTCAGAGAAAGAAGAGGCTTTATACTCCCGTAAAGAGGTACAGTCTCAGAAACCCACAGGGGGCAGTTCTACCCTGTCCTATGGAGTCACTGTGGGTTGGCATCAGCTCGATAGCAATGCGTTTGACTTTTGAGAGAAAGACAAGCCCAGGAGTCACACACCTCCCCCACCTTGGCCTCCTTCTGCAGTCCTTCTGACACACCCAACAGGACACTGGCTAGCTATCTGTTGCTACAGTCAAGGCTCAGGAGCTCCAGGTATGCTAAGCGATGCTCCCTGGCCATCTGGTCACTGCGACCATGTCTCTTATTGCTTCTTCCCTCTGTTCATCAGCACCCAGCTTGGTTCAAAGAGGAAAGGGGGACTTTGAAAGTGACTGCACAGGAGGGCGGCTTAACAGAGATCCCCCCTTCTACCTGCAGGGAAGCCACACCCCAGCCCCGCCCGCTGCGAATCTTAGCCTGGCCGGCCTCAGCTTCCCAGGCAGCTCCGGGCTTTCCAAGGGCTACTGGCACCGGGTGATTTGTTTCACATCACTCTTGTAAAGTTGCTGCCTCTCCTGCAGCCGCGTCAGCCGGCCTCCCTCCTCTTCCAAGAGAGCCAAGAGAAACTATTAAAAAATGTGTTTGAAATTACACATTCCCTGCTCTCCTTGACAGAGCTTTGCGAAGCTCGTTAAGAGAGCTGGAGAAAATTCCACAGCACATTTTCTGGGTTTATGGTTATGATTTTGCATGTGCTGCTGAGCTAATAGAATGTGATGCTGGCCATCCACGAGCCAGAGGAAAATGGCTGCTGAAGTCTAGGGGCTTTCCGACGGGAGCGGCAGCCATGCTACCATTTTGGCCAGCCCTGGCCCGTGGCTCTCGGTGCAGATGCACTGGGAGGGAGCGGCGGCGCCAAGGAGACAGAGCCCAAGATGACAGGAATACAGCAGGCGGACCTTGGAATGGTCTCTCTTCCCCCCGAATGCCTCCCTCTCCTTGTCCTTTCAGAGGCTGGCGTGGGTGGCTTCGGCTGATTTTACAACTTGCTCAGATTCTGTAAATCTGTGCTCAACCAGACCTGGACTCGAAGACTTATAAATAACCTCGCCAAGGAGCCTAACTAAGTGGAAGCAGCCCGTTCGGTTCACTGTTCTCCTCCGGTTTCCATCGATGACCTCCAGACATCTCAATTTCTTACATAATCCTCTAGCCAGCGAGCCCGCGGCTCCATTGCCTCTGCTGGAAAGAACGCTGGACTTGACCTTCTCTCTTACTGGGCCCCCAGGGTCACGATGCATGCACCGGCCCAGCCGAGAACTGGATCCACCACACAGAGGCCAAACTCCAGAGCCGGGCCTCGTGGTTTTCTATCTCCCCCAGAAGATGCCAACGTCTGGTGAACGTATTGCTAAGCGGCCACATTAGAAGTGAAGTTCACCGCCACCTCATTGAAACAGATCCTTTGCTATAAAAACAGTGGAGACCAGGGAGATTTCTGCCAAGCACCATGTGAAACAGCACCATCTGACCCTGGGGCATGCAAATAACCTTAACGAGCCACCGCCCCAACATACCACCGAGCCCGTCTAACAAGAAACATATAGGGAGGCAGCTAACATGTGGGAGAACTCCAGCAGTTTGTTGGGGCTTTTTTTGCATCCATTAACCAAGA
The DNA here is from genome assembly GCF_050624435.1 of Tenrec ecaudatus. NCBI lineage: Eukaryota > Metazoa > Chordata > Mammalia > Afrosoricida > Tenrecidae > Tenrec > Tenrec ecaudatus. The sequence goes on from NC_134534.1 coordinate 181,473,533, forward strand.
GGACTGAACAGCTCAGCAATACCAGTCCCTAGGCGATCATTTACAAAACAAGGCGGGGAATCAGGAATGCATGTCGAAGACTAGGGGTACACCATTATTCTGAGCCCAAAGGTGAGACAAGGTCCCTACCCTCCCTTCTGATTTATTTGTGCTCTTTGTTCGTGAGGGAGTCTCTGCGTGGTACTCATGGCTGTAGCTCTCTGCTGCTAACTGAAAGGATGGGGCCTGAGCCTCACCGATGCGCACGGGGAAGAAAGGCCTGGTGTCCTCCTTTGGAAAATCTCAGCTGTGGTCAACAGCACAGAGCACAGTTTGCCCTCCCCCCTGCTGCCCCTTCCCCCCTTGACATACGAAGGTTGCCATGAGTGGAAATCAACTACACAGCAAATGAATTTGGATTTATTTGAGATGCTGGACACACCGGTTGCCCCTTCGAGGCTGAATTTTCGCATTGAATTCAGGTTCTCGGTCGGAAGAAGCAGTAAGGGGAAGAAAGGGCTCCTCTCCTATCAGACCAGCTGTATAGCTTGATCAAATATGAAGTGAGGCTTTGCTACTGGGGCTCCCAGTTCATAATATGCACAGCTCTATTTTCCAAGCAAATCATTTCAAACATGTCTCTGTGGTCCGGGGGTGGCTGCAGACAATTCTCTCCGCGAGACCCGTCTCTTCGTCTCACTGGAGCAACTTCAATAAAAGGAGTGGTCCAAACAGCGGCTTCCAAGGGCATCTTTGAAGTCAGCCAGCTCGAGGCAGGGAAGTCAGCTCGGGTTACGGTGTTTCAGGGGACCCCAGAGGCATCATCTTGATCGACTTTCCCAAAGGACAGAGCACTGCCCCAAGGGCTTATTATAAACAAACTTGGAAACTCCATCGGTGAGATAAAAGGCAAGGAAAATCTGTGGATTTTTCCCGTCACCACACAACACCTGCTTGTTCTTCAAAAGCACCCTAAGCCATCCGACTAGAATCACTGGGGAACGTCCTATAGCCATCCTACAGCCGATAGCTTACCCCTTCAGGCTTCCTTTTGTTCCCCAAACTCAAGTCATATTGCAAAGAGACACAATTTGAGTCCCCCAAGAATGCGCCAACTGCCTTGGCGACATTGCTGACATTCAGGTGGAGAGGGAAGGGTGAGACACATAGGAATGCTGCCTTCAGATGTGTGCGGGGCTGGATGGAAGATAGGGCAAGAAACACTAGCTGTACGTTTGTTTGTTTGTTTGTTTGTTTCTGGTTCCGCATCGGGCTGCTAACTGCAAGGTCAGCAGTGCCCAACTACCAGTCGCTCCACGGGAGAATGGTGGGGCTGTCTAGGCGCCTACAGTCACAGTCTTAGACACTCACCGGGCCGTTCTACTCTTCCCAATAGGGTCGCGATGAGTTGGTATCTACTCACTGGCAATGAGAGTTTTGAGAAAGATTTCTATGAATGAACAGCATGATGATAGAGCAAGAAGATTGCCCTTGTCGATCCCATCTTGCTTGGTTCCACAATCAATACTAATGGAAACAGCAGTTTAAAACAAACAACCAAAGGATGCATTTCATTGGGCAAATCTGCTGCAAACGACCTCTTTAAAGTGTTAAAGAGCAACGCTGTCTCCTTGAGGACTAAGGTGCACCTGACCCATGCTGGTTTCAGTCACTCCAGACACGCGTGAAGCTGGACAATGAATAAGGAAGACAAGAAGAAGAATCGATGCCTTTGGATTATGAATGCTGGCAAAGAATCTTGAAAGTACCAGGGTCCCCAGAAGTAACCAGAAAGCCGGTCTCGGAAGAACTGCAGCCAGACTGACTGCCTTTGAGAAGTGAAGACGGTGAGACTTCATCTCGTGAGCTCTGCCTTCTTATCAGGAGGGACCAGTCTTGGAGAAGGACAGCATGCTTGGTAGAGCAGAGGGCAATCAAAGAAGAGGAAGATCCCCACTAAACTGCACTGACACAGTGGTTAGGGCACGGGGCTGAACCGTAACGGTTATGAGAATGACATACCACCGGTGGGTACTGTTTCTTCATTGGTCGCTAGCAGGGACCCATGAGTCAGAACAAACTTGATGGGCATCTAACAACATCAACAATAGTGCCACGTGGTGAACAATTCTTCGAGTCCTACTCTGCTCAATACTGACTTTTTCCCAACATCATGCAACCAGAGTCAACAGGATATATTCTGCTATAAAATTGTAGGCATGATTAAGTCAAAAACAAAAACTCTGCGACTGCCACCATCTCGCTAAAACAACATCTTTTCTGAAGCCCTGTTGTTTCTCGTGTCCTTGAATTTGCCTTTCTCTCTCAGTTTTTACCTACAGCCAGCACCGATCCAGCTGTACCCGGAGGCCTAAGGAACCCAGTTCATCCCAGATACGACCTGTGGCGTCGTACGCGCCTTGCGTGTGCTCCCACGGTCTACAGAGGTCTGTCCAAGAACGGGTACTTTCCTGTGAGCATGAACACGTTTGCCAGGTAAATGTTATGCACAATGAATTGTTCAGAGCTTACCCAAAGCCCACTCCACTGCCACCTTTTAGATTCCAGCTCAGAATGATCCTATCGGACAGACTAGAACTGTTCCATAGGATTTCTGAGGCTTTAAATCTTTCTCTTTTTTTCTCCCCAACAGTCTTATTGGCCTACAATTCACAGAGCGTACAATTCAGTCGTTCCAGCACATCGAGAAGAGTGTGCGATCGGCCCTGCGATCTGCTTTAAGCATTTTCTTTCTTCTTGCCCTCAGCGTCAGCAGCTTTCAATCTGGACGGAAGCAGATGACCTCATCTTTCTCCTGTCGGGTTGCTGGGAGGCTCAAGCCCCCCTTTGAGTGAGCAGCCCCCCATGATTAATCCGCAGCACCAGCCCGGCTTCTTGTTCAAAGCTTACAGAGCTGAAAGGGGACTTTTGTTTGTTTATTTATCTTTCATACATTTGAAATGAACTTGTCTGTCACTAAAGACTCCAAATCCATTTCGGTTTCACTTTTCCTTCTTTTTGTTAGAGTCCTCAGATCACTAGTTAGGTCGAAGGGATCGCAATCTGTGGGGGGGGGGGGTTCTTTTTAAGCACACTATAGAGTCACACATCCCATCTCAACAAATGAAATCAATAATACTGTCCCATTAAACCATCCACAAATGTGGTTCTCTTTCTGCCCTAGTACCAATCCCACCCCTCAACACCCCATCCCTTTCTTCTCCTTGTTCCTGACCTTGTGGTCGCCGAAGTCTTCTCTTTTGATGTAAAATACACATTGCCTTTTCTTCGTTTTTCCTTGCAATAATGGTGTGATTCAATATCTGTCTCAGTCAGGTTGACTAAGTTGGCTAAGGATCATGTTTTGTCCATGTCTGGGCTGTAGAAGAGAGTCCTTGTTTTTCTGTAGGTGCATAATATTCCATGTGTATATGTACCAGAGTTTATTTATCCATTCCTCTATCATGAAAGGGGGCTTAGCCCATCGTCTTCAACCTTCTGATGCAGCCCACCTCGCGGAAGCCCCTCAGACACGTGCACTGCCCCCACAGAGGGCATTTCCTCCTTGTACGGAAGAGGTGTGTGGGTGTTCCTGGTCCCCAGAGTCACTCTGGTCTGTGGCATAAGGCACCTGACTCAGACACAGCCAGGCTCTGTGTTACTGGACCCCGCCCCACGTGGGGGTGGCAGTTGGTGAAGCAGGGCTATGGGCAACAAAGCAGCGATTCCGGCACCCCGCCTAGCAGCTGGGGCTGATCGTTTGTCCAGAGAGCTTAGCATCTTCTAAGTGGCCATAACTGAAGTCTCTGTGTGATGTGGGACAAGAAGTCCTTTGTGTGTTTAGTTTACCAATAATCAGGGTGCAGGAGGTTGACAGCAGTCAGTTTTCTTGGATGTTTTCCTTGGTCCTATCTCACTCTCATGGAGGGACATCATTTAAGAAAAGACCCTCCCCACCAAAGTAGAGACTTCAGAATGGGGCGGAAGAGGGCTAGCCTTGGCAGGTGGGAGCACCTGCAAACCTCAAGTCGCTCTTGACTCTCTCAAGCTGCCATCCCATGTGGCTGGCCCCTGACTCACAGAGAAACTACTCGGACAGAACAAAATACAGTCCAGACATGCACAGACAGTTGTGATCCACGGGTGTCCATGATTTGGTTTTTGTGATAGATCTCCAGGCCTTTATTCCTAGTCTGTCTTAGTCTGGGAGCTCCGAGGAAACCTCTTTACAACACAGCATGGGCCACACAAGCCTTTACCAACAGCCAGGTGATGTCCATGCATGACACTGACCAGGTCTCCGCTGTGGGAGGCAAGCATTCTACTACGAAACCCCCATTGTCCTGCTCCCTCCCACTTCATGATCCCCAATCCCTAAGCTGCAGGCTCCATCAATGCCCCTGCTTCTAAGGTGCTTAGCTCATCTCTGGAAAAGGTCATAAGGCCCTTAGGAGCCTCCTGAACCCCAGAGGGATCTTGTGATCACCATTCCCAGTTCCCCAAAATGGATTTAAATAAACAGGACACGTTCAGAAGACATGTCCTTTCAGGTTCATGCAGAGCTTACAGAGAGCCAGAAATGTGCCTGGCTCTGCCTGGCTGGGTTCTGATTTGTCACTTCACCCCTTGGGAAAGCTCATCCACCTCTGGTGCCACCCTGCTGCTAGCTCCCTGCACTCCCCTGCTCCCTCACCGCAGCACCCACTCTAACTCCCCGCTGCTGCCACCAACCTGTCACAGCTGCCGTGAAGGCCACTGGCCGTCAGTGGAAGGAAGTAGGATTTCCTCAGCCCCATTCAAACACGCACGCAGATCTTCGCCACTGGACAGAGAGGGAAGACCAGTGACTACGGCGGAAAGGGCATTGTGAAACGTCAAGGCTGGGGTGCGAGCAACTCAAGAGCAAAATAGGATGATGATGATGATGATGATGATGATGATGATAACCAAAGGGAGGGGGGGTGTCAGTGAATTTTATGGGTTTCTGAAGTGAAATAAGCTTTTCCAAAAAGAAGGAGGAAGAGGAGGAGGAGGAGGGAAGCAAGGAAGTAAAAAGGAGGGAAGTTGGTCGATTCAAGGGTAAAGAGGACTTGCTGTATTAAAATCCACTATGCTGAATTAGCTGACAGAGAGACTCTTGAGATTCAGGTCACCACCCAAGCGTGCCTCACATCCAGCCAGGAAGGAGTGCCTTGGGAGAAGGCCAGGTGAGCTACTTTCTTAAGATCAGAGCCGCCAGAGGCCCTCTGAGGTGCAGTTCTGTCCGGAAACACCTGGGGTCGCCATGAGTCAGAATTAACTCCACAGCAACTGGTTTGGGACTGGGGGAGACTCAGTAACTACTCTGGGGAGCCAACCATTCTCACCCAATTGTCCTCTCACTGTTTCATCTCCAGGGCCGATCTAGTCTCCAGCCAGTGGAGAGATGCTCCTGGTCACTCCCATTGTATCTACAAACCACTTCCCCAGGGAAGCCTCCCTGATCCCGCTCTGCGTGGCCCAGGTTCTCCTCTCAAAATCTACCATGGCACCTGAAGTTGTTCACTCTGTTATGTGTTATGGATTGAAATGTGCCCCGCCACCCCCACCCCCAGCCCCAAAGAGATGTTGATGTCCTAACTCCCAATACCTGTGAACGTGGCCTCGTGTGGAAATAGGATCTTTGCAGATGCAAGCAAGTTCAAATGAAGTCATGCTCGATTAGGGCGGGTCTTACGCCAATGTCTGGTGCCCTTCTAAAAAGAGAGGAATGTATTCAGAGACTCAGACACGCAGAGAGGGAAGAGGGCTGAGAAAGGGATGAAACCACAAGTCAAGGGGTGCTGGCCACTGCCAAAAGCTAGGGTAAGGCAGGGAAAGATCCTTCCCTGGAGCCCTGAGAGAGCATGGCCTGGCTGACACCCTGAATCCAAATGTCCAGTCTTCAGAAGGGGGAAGAGAATGCACTGAATCAAGTCACTGTTCTGGCGGCCCCAAGAAACACATCCACGGTATGTCATCGGGAGTCTGGGTTTGGTTTTAAGATCCTGGAAAATCATGAGAGGTTTCAGCAAGTGGGACAGCAACCCGGCTTGAATGGCATTTGACAAAGATAACTGACTGTTGTACCGAACGGTACGTGGGGCTGTGTAATGACGAGGGTACCCCGGGTCATGGATCAGAAATGAAGGTAAGCAAGCAGTCATCTAGCTGAGAAACAGCAAAGCCCACATGGAAGAAGCACACCAGCAAGTGTGATCATGAAGTGTCGATGATCAGGGATCAGGCATCAAAGACCCAGAACAAAAAAATTATATCAATATGAATGACAGGGAGTGCAGAGTGGAGACCCAAAGCCCACCTATAGACAATTGGACACCCCCTTACAGAAGGGTCACAAGGAAAAGACAAACCAATCATGGTACAGTATACCACCAATGAAACATACAACTTTCCTCCAGTTCTGTAATGCTCCTGCCCCCTCCACTACCATGACCCCAGTTCTACCTTACAAATCTGACTAGACCAGAGATGTACACTGGTACAGATAGGAGCTGGAAATACAGGGAATCCAGGACAGATAAACCCCTCAGGACCAATAATGAGAGTAGTGATACCAGGAGGGGAAGGGGAAGGTGGGGTAGAAAGGGGGAACCAATCACAATGATCTGTCCCCCAGGGGGACAGACAACAGAAAAGCAGGTGAAGGAAGACATCAGTCAGTGTTTAAGGCATGAAGAAAACAGCAATAATTTATAAATTATAAAGGGTTCGTGAGGGAGAGAGGGTGGGAGAGGGGGAAATGAGCTGATACCAAGGGCTCACATAGAAAGAAAGTGGCTTGAAAATGATGATGGCAACTTAGGTACAAATGTGCTTGACACAATGGACGGTTGGATGGATGATAAGAACTGTATGAGTCCCCAGTAAAATGATTTTAAAAAGAACGAAATCACAACAGCAAGGTTCTGGGTGGAACTAGTTGTTTCAGTAGTGAGTTGCCAACCCATAGCGACCGTATGCACAACAGCACGAAACACGGCCCGTCCTGCCCCATCCTCACAATGACTCCTCTGCCTGAGCCCACTGTTGCTGCCCCTGCGTCGATCCATCTCCTTGAGGGCCTTGCTCTTTGTCACTTTCCCTCCTCTTTAACGAACAAGGTGTCCCTCTCCAGGGACTGGTCTCTCCTGACAACATGTCCAAAGTATGTCAGACAAAGTCTCGCCATCCGTATCTCTAAGGAGAATACTGGACTGACTTCCTCCAAAGGAGGTTTGTTTGTCCTTGTTAGCAGCCCAAGGCGGTTTCAATCTGCCTTACGAGCACCACAACTCAAACACCGCATCGATTCTTCCGTATTTGACGTCCAACGTTCGTGTGCGTAAGAGGCCATGGCACGCTTGGGTTGGGCGCACCTCAGTCCTCAAAGGAACATCTTGCTTTGCAGTACTCGAGGAGGGCTCGAGCCGTAGGCTGACTCAGCATCGCTCGTTAGGTGTGGCTCGTAGGGCTGTGCCAAACCGCTCTCAGAAGCACTGATTTCATTCTAGGCTCCTGGGGGGGGGGGGCGCGGGGGCAGTGAGGCAGAAATAGGAGGCATTGGAGGCAACTGGAATCCAGATTCGTGGTTTGGGCCCAGACATTCAAGTATCTCAACTGCACCGTGAGAGGAAGCCGATTTTCGACACTGACCACTGTCTCCCTTCATCCACTTTTCTGTTGTTTGTTCCCCTGGGAGGGGGGTTACATGCAGATCATTGGGATAGGTTCCCCCCTTCTCCTCCCCCTCCTTCCCCTTACCCTCATGGTGAGCCCAGGTGTGTCGGGGCAGAGTTGTGTTATAGAAGGAGGGCAGGCATTTCTCAGGAGCCAACAGCCAGGCCATACTATCTTCCAGGGTGCTTTGGAAGGGGTGGGGAGACTAGACCCTCCAGGCTTTGGATTAACAGATAAACATGCAAACACTCGTGCCACCCAGAGCGAGGGTACTAAATTGAGGAGGAGGGGAGAGAACATGCTTTTCCCTTCTTTCTGCTGATGATGTTTAATTTGCTCCCTTCCTGTCAGATGGCATGCACCCACAAAGCTCGGTGCTTTTCTTCAGCAAGGGCGGTTGTTTCGGTCCTCGGCACCCAGTCTCATGGGGAGGGCGGGGGGCAAGGAAGAGGGAACCATGGGCAGTTTTGTAGATCAGTGCTCCTCACCCTTCTCCCCGAAAGCACAACAATGCCTACCCCCAAACCCAAACCCAGTCCACTGCCATCAGGCCCATTACACCTCATGGCGACCCTGAGTAGGGTTTCCAAGACTCTGAATCTTCATGGGCGCAGAGAGCCTCATCTTTCTCCCATGGAACATCTAGAGGGATTGAACCACCAACCCTGAGACTCGCAGCCCAACCTCTAACCCACAACTCCACCATGGGGCCTTACGATGACCCCAGGGGAAGCGCGAGTCTCATGCTAGCTGCTTTGTCGGTGCTCATGCTCGTTTCTCAACAGACCAAGTACTGTGGTGGTTCTTTTTCACCGAAACGTACAGTATCTGAAAGCACTGCAATTACTAAATGATTTTTCTCTCCCCTCGTGTATTTCTTAAAAGCAAATAGCTCAACCAACCAAGAAGGTCTTCTGGTGACCTCATGCAGTGCTGTCTACCCCTGGCGCGTCTCCTTTCCAATGTAAGTGGCACAATTCCAGGTCCACCACCACCACCAATTGGGCACAGGGAAGGCTAAGCGTAAGAGAGGAAGGCAGGAATTGAGAAGATAAGAATCTATTCCCAACCAAGCTTCCTTCTGTTGAGTCTGACTCAGAGGGAGCCCTTAGGACCGGGTAGAACTGCCTCAGTGGGTTTCCGAGATGCCTAGGTTTTGAGTTGATAGCCAGTCCCTCCGTGATGTCCCTCCTTCAGCCATCGTTCCTCTGCTGCCTGTGGACACTCACGGAGATTTTGTTCCATGTTCTAAATGACTGTTCCATCATCCCTCTCCCGGGTCTCTCTTCATCCTCCACCAGGCAAAGAATCTGTGAGGCGGGCATTAGCGGGAAGACATCATGCTCCCACACTTTGGGGAGGTTTAGTTTAATGACTGGGCAGCGCCTGGCAGGTAGGTTTTTCTTGTTTGGCACCATCGGCGTGCTTTCTCGCTTGCTGGGGCAACAGCAGTCACCTGGCACAGCCAGCTGTCCTCTGTTATCTTTCCAAATGAAAACTCTGACCCAAGACAGACTCTCGTTTCCCTGCTGTGTCTTGAAGACTTTATTTCTAAGCCCACACTGTGATTGCCAGCTTTTATTTAGAAACACATTTTTATACATTTACTTCAATTTTCGGGCAGAGAAAAGAGCCAAAAAGAATGAGTAAATAAAACCGGGGCCAAGGTTTCCTATCCATCCATCCATTGCAGGCCCTGAGTGAGCCGGGGCCTGCAGCCACGGCCTTTTGCAGGCTAGGTGGCATCCGCCAGGCCAGCTTTTTAAAGGAGCCCTCTGCTGCCCTGGAGGGCTCAGACCTGGAAAGGGAAGCTGCCCAAAGCTATCAGAAAGTGAAAATCCATCAAGCGCGTCCATGGAGCACAAGTGTGTCGGGATTCATAATTAGGGGCCGTCAATCTCATTGCAACGGAGCTAAACACGCGCTTGCTCTCGGGGAGCCTGAACCTCAAAGCAGCAGGCTTGCGCACACACTCCCCGTGGCAGCTTTCATTTATTTCTTCTCTTGGAAAGAGAAGACCTTGATAGCTGGCTGCCAGTCTGGGGTATCGGGGAGCCTCCTCGGGGCTTCTTCTGGCCCAAACAAAGATTTGAATGCTGCAGCGAGAGATCCAAATAACAACACGGGAAGCTTCTGACTTCTTGCATTAAAGCGAGCTCTTTGGAAGACGGAAAATAAGAGAGAGCGTGCGCGCAGGCGAGAACAAGCCCCTTGTATAGTAATATCGTTTGTATAATCCAAAAATGCTTGGCACATTGAAGCCAAATACCAGCAAACAAAAAGGAAAGAAGGAGCAAACTGGTTTGCAGTAGACGGTTTGCCACATCTGGAGGGAATTTGGAAGAGACACTCACAGACCATTTTGACTGCACTGAGAACTTTGTTCGGACCACAAAGCGGTACGTATAAATATGCACACATGCGTTCACACAATCCGGAGCGTAGAAGTCACAGTTCAGGATGGTTTTCCCTGTGACGGCAACAATGTCGTGAGGACATGAAAAGGGGAGAGATCCCTGGTCATGGGATTGCCTGAGAGGTCCACATGGAAGGAGGGCAATGGGAACAGTACCCGCGGCACCTGTTAGTCTCATTTGATCAGCAGCATTCAAACCAACCTCACCGCCTAAGTGGCAGTCACAACTTGACAGCAAGGGGACCGGAGGTTTCAGACTAGCCGTGCCGCTCCAGGAAGACGCGGGGGCTCCACGGACATGTGCTTCGTGGCAAACCTTCGAGTTGAGGTCAAGGTTCAGAAGGTTAGGGGCCCAAACCACACCATGTGCATGTGCCAACCGCCTGTGGGGATCCCGCAGGGCTCATCGCCACCCTCCTGGTGCCCACTCAGAGTTTTGCATCTCTGCCTCCAAAAGCGTGAAGGGGAAATGGCACTGAAAAATAATGGCGTCTCCTCACCGACTTTTGAAAAGCCCCTCATATTAGGAAGCTCTTCCTTGCCTATCATATAACTTAAAAAAATACTTAAGACAAAATGAGGTAAAATACTAAAAGCACCTTTAAAGCACGAAATGTCTTCAATCTACCAGAAGCGTATTGTTGCCAACTGATCTAGGCACCCTGAGCAGAGGGCCAAGGGCAGGGAGGCTTTGAATGATACAGGAGAGTAGGTCTGTCCAGTTTCTGTTGAAGGCCAACATGGGTTGGAAGGTGGCAGGTGGAGAAAGGGAGTGGGGGTCCCAGGTTCTGGGTTTGTATACATGGGCCAGGAAGGAGTTGGGTGGGGAGGGCTGGAGGTCAGCGGTGTTCAATGGGCTTCCCTAACTGGACTTGACCTCTTCCCTGCAGACAACTCCAAGGAAATCCCTGACGGACTCATTGCCATTCAGTCAATTCTGACTCGTGCTGATGCTTCAGGGAGGATAGAGCTGCCCCTGTGGATTTCCAAGACTGTACCTCTTTACGGGAGTAGAAAGCCTGGTCTTTCTTCCAGGCAATGGCTGGGGGTTTCCAACTACCCACCTTGCAGTTGGTTGTCCAACCTATAGCTCACTACCACGTTGGCATCCCGACTCACTAGAAGTTCCCACCCCGCTTCTCAGCCTCATGTGTCTTGCTTGGCCAAGAAGAGCTAGAGACATTGACTAGGGCATGGCATGAGCCTTGGGAGTGGAAAATACCTGAATCTTTTGCTAGATCTTTCCAGAATCGCAGAATTCCATCTAGGGGGGCATCTGAGGCCTACCTAGAATTCCTAAACCCACAGAGAACAAGGAACGTGCCCCCGAGCTGGCCATGCTGGAGTTGAGCTCACTGGCAGGAGTCGCTCAGGTCGCTGAAAGCAGGCTCTTCCTACACATTTCGGGGGACCTGGTCCAGAGTCCTCCCCTTCTCACCCCCTGCCCAGCACTGCGTCTGCCCTCTGGCTAGCGCTGGAAACCCCATCTGCTAATAAGTTTTACTTCATCTGAGCATCCAGACACAGAAATAGAAGGCTGACAAAATATGGCGGGATGAGCTGTCTGCCAGTCTGGCAACACACAATCACTAGCCCATCATGTTAAGATGAACTCACATTGCTACTACTGACGACATCCTTCCCTCTGGATTTGACCTCACTCTTGCCTAATCTCATCAGGAAAAGGAAATTATTCCCCCTGCTCAGCAAGTTCACTTCTTATCGAGTTTTCTCACGCCTCCTATGGCCTCCATTAATTACCATAATGCCTCAGGGGCGTACACGGGGAACGTTTATGTTGGTTCACAAGTTCTTTGGGTCACTTGGGCAAATCCCACTGATGTGGGGTAGCTTGGCTGATTTCAGCCAGGCTTCATGTGATCAGCTGACCGGTCAGTTGCAGGCTTGCTGGTAAGAGTCAGCTCTGCTCCAGGTGGTCTCTCATCCCCCAGCAAGGTAGCCTGGCCAGTCACTACTGCGCAGGATTCTGAGAGTCAGAAGTACTATTTAAAAGTGCTGCTGAGAAGGGTGTGGTCCCAAGGAGAAGTAAAGAGCTGAGGACATTAAAAAAAAAATCTACCACCCCTTTTCCCTGAATGAATGAGACTCATGACTTGCAGGTGGTTACTAGGTAGGTTACCAGGTTGGTGCGCAAACCCACCCAGCAGCACCTTGGAAGAAAGCCCTGGCCATCTTCCTCCGTAGAGATGACAGCCAAGAACAACTCACGGACCATTTCTACTCTGCCACATCCAGGGTAACTCTGAGTCAGAACTGACTCCATCACGATGATTCTAATAAGCCCGAGCTTTCTCTAGAAGGAACGAGTAGCTGTCTCTCCTCCTTAGCGCAGATGTTTGTCCTGTCTGAACCCAACCTATCATATGAAATACCAAAGGGAAAATTAGCATTGCCTTCCAGCCCCCAAAGGTTTATATTCAGAAATTTCCTAATGACTAAATAGCTTTTCATTAACCAAGGCAGGGTGTAGACACAAATAAAAATATATTGCCCTTTATATTAATTTCAGGTTTGAAGTGTGGGGCTCTTTCCCCAGGCAGCCTGAAAGAAAAGCACTTGTATTGCAGGGGAGGCTAGACTTCCCACCGACCTGGGCTTGCTCAGGGAGGGCAAGCTTCTGAGCAACTCGGTGGGTGTGAGCTGTTCAGTCCAGACTTCACACAGCTTTCTGATAAACCCGACCCAGTGGGTCTTCATACACACATCCACCTATTAATGTACTTCACTTAGCCCTTGCATGTCTGGATCCAATTGGACAGCCTTTTAGATTTTACATACTATAACCCATCCAGCCCCTGACATCATAATTTTGGGAGAAGTTGGTGCCAGGACTGGAAGCAACCCTGCCAAAGCTAAGGGAAGCCAAGACCAGGGGGAGTCTGGGCTGGGAAGAGGGCTCCCCTGCGGGCCCCTCTGCAGGGAGAGCACCATCTAGTTGATTCCAGTGCTCGGTGACCCCCTTGTGGGTCAGAGAAGAACTGTGCTCTGTAGGGGTCTCAGTGGCTGATTTTAGAAGCTGCTCCCCAAGTCTTTCTTCAGAGGTACTTTTGAGTGGACTCAGAGCTCCAAACTCTCGGTTAACAGCCTAGAGCTTGTTCTACCCAAAACTCCTTGCAAGGGGTGTGGCCAGAAACAAAGGCCCCAGAAAACAAAACAAAAACCCAATAAACTCCCTGGCCTCGAGTGATTTCCTGCTGTGGAAAGCCTCATTGGTCTCCCTGGGAGCAGATGGTGGTGGCTTCAAACCGCTGACCTTGTGACCGTTAGCAGCTCAACCCATAGCCCACTGCATGACCAGGCCTCCTTCATGCAGAGGCCTGTTGTTGTCATGTGCCATTGCGTCTGTCCCGTCCCATAGCAACCCTAAGCACAACAGAAGGAAGCCCCTCCAGGTCCCGCTCCATCCTCACAACGGTGCCTCTGCCTGAGCCCATTGTTGCAGCCTGCCTCTCCCCGGAGCCCCTCTGCTTTACCAAGCAGGTTGTCCTTCTCCAGGGGCTGGTCTCTCCTGACAACATGTTCAAAGCACGTGAGACAAAATGCCAACATCTTTGCCTCTAAGGAGCCTTCTGGCCATACTTCTTCCAAGATTGTGGGTTCTTTTGGTAGTCCATGGGACTTGCCAGAATCTTCATTCAAAGGCATCGAAGGCACTGATTCTTCTTTGGTTTTCCTTATCCGGTGCCCAATGTTCACAGGCATACGAGGCAGTTGAAAATCCCACAGCTTGGGTCAGGTGCAGCTTCATCCTCAAGCATCCTTGTGTGTCAGCACCTTAAAGAGGTCTTGTCCTTTGGTGTCCTGGCTGCTTCTTCTAGGAGCATTGGTTGTGGATCCAAACAAGGAGAAGATCCTAGATAAATTCCTTCTTTTCCAGCCTAAGAACAGATTATGAACAAGGACTCGGCCCCCCACCACTGAGGACGGTACATGTAGGATCAATCGATGGTGCGGAAGCCTAGAGAGTGTCGACCACCCATTGGTGGCAACTTCTTAATGGGAAGCGAAAACCAAGTGATCAGCTGAGTCATGTGTGGAATATTGGCCGCTCCATAGGCATCCCCTCGGCCGTGTGGCTTTATCGGGCTCCCTAACCTGTGGCTTGCTTTTGTCTAACACGATGTTAACACATAATGCAAACAGAGGCTTCCTCTCTGAAGCCCCTGTGTGTCGTGAGAAGAACAGACCCTAAGTGGCTTAATGATCCTAAAGAATGAGAAACGCATGAAGCACACGTGGGCTGCTGAAACCCTCCGCGGGGGCCAGGCCAGCCCCGCCTGAAGCCAGCCTGCCCCAGCACAGCAAGAGGCCCTCCCTCCAGGATGAGAGGCTACATTGGGTGCCACTGCGTTTTGGGGGATGCCCGTTGGGCAGCATTATTGGGGCAATCTCTGACTAAGATAAGCCCCCGTGGAAAATACTCAGTGCCATTGTGTCAAGGTTGACTCAGAGCAGTCCTAGAGGACAGGGTAGAACTGTCCCTGTGGGTTTCTGAGACGGTAGCTCTTTATGGGAGTAGAAAGCTCCATCTGTCTCCCGCCAAAGAGCTGGTGGTTTCAAACCGCTGACCCTGTGGTTAGCAGCCCAATGCATAACATCTACACCACCAGGGCTTCTCATGGAAAATAGACAAGTCATGAATTACAAGTGGCAACCTAACATTTGATGTGTAATAAGGATTTTTTCCCTTTAACCTTCTTTTAAAAGGATTTTTAATGTAGTAAGTAACCCTTTCCTGGCACGCCCCCACAGCACAGGTAAATCTATGAATTTGTCCATTCCCCATGTTCCATATAAGTAGGATCATGCCGTATTTACTCTTTCATGGATGGCCTACTTCACTCATCATAATATTTTCAAGGCTTACCCACATTGCAGCACATTATTAGAAATCCATTTCTCTCTAATACAGGATTTTTGAAGGCAGCACAATTTTACAATGGCATCTTATCGTTGTGACTTTAGTAGTACTCTGATACCCAGGTGCCACCCAGAGTCCTTGAATAACAGAGACGTCAATACAATTGAAGGAAATCAGACCTTGTCCTGGAATCCTTCTCTTCACTGTTGTGAAAATGTTCACACCCAACAGAAAACTGAGCAACGCACTCCCCCACAGCCAGCTACCCAGCGTGGATGTGCAGACTCCATTGTTTCTTCCTCGCCAACTGTTTTTATTTTTATTTTTTTAAATAGACATCTTTAATTCCAGACACACTCCCATACACCTCTGGTGAGTCTCGAGAGTCAAGTGAAGTAGGAACAATTCCCTCTTTAGCAAAGGGCCCTCATTTTCAGTTTGGATAGGAGGCGGGAAGGGTTTCCATGTTTCAACTTTGGAAACTTAGGTCAAATTTTGTGTGTGTTATGGTCTGCTGATGGTATAGTGGATTATGACATCTTGGGCATCTAACCACAAGGCCAGCAGTTCAAAACCACCAGCCACTCTGAGGGAGAACGATGAGGCTTTCTACTTCTGTAAAGAGTTACAGTCTCGGAAATCTACAGGGGAACATCTAGTCTGTCCTCAAGGTTTCTATGAGTTGGCCTGGGCTCAAAGGCAGTGAGTGAGTGAGTGAGTGAGTGAGTGAGTGAGTGAGTGAGTGTGTCAGTGAGTCAGTGAATGAGTGAGGAGTGAATGAATGAATGAGTGAGTGAATAGGTGAATGGGTGAGGAGTGAATGAGTGAATGGGTCAGTGAGGAGTGAAGAGTGAATGAGTGAAGAGTGAATGAGTGAAGAGTGAGTGAGTGAGGAGTGAGTGAATGAGTAAGTGAATGAGTGAATGAAGAGTGAGTGAGTGAGTGAGGAGTGAGAGTGAGTGATGAGTGAGTGAGTGAATTGGTGGGTTAGTGAGAAGTGAGTGGGTGAGTGAGTGAATGGGTGAGTGGATGAGTGAGTGAATGGGTGAGTGGGTGAGTGAGTGGGTGAGTGGGTGAGGAGTGAGTGGGTGAGTGGGTGGGTGAGTGAGTGGGTGAGTGGGTGAGTGAGTGGGTGAGTGAGTGGGTGAGTGGGTGGGTGAGTGGGTGGGTGAGTGGGTGAGTGAGTGGGTGAGTGAGTGGGTGAGTGGGTGGGCGAGTAGGTGGGCGAGTGGGTGAGCGAGTGGGTGAGCGAGTGGGTGAGCGAGTGGGTGAGCGAGTGGGTGAGTGGGTAAGTGAGTGGGTGAGGAGTGAGTGGGTGAGTGAGTGGATGAGTGAGTGGGTGAGTGAGTGGGTGAGTGAGTGGGTAAGTGAGTAGGTGAGTGAGTGGGTGAGTGAGTGGGTGAGTGAGTGGGTAAGTGAGTCAGGGGTGAGTGAGTGGGTGAGTGAGTGGGTGAGTGAGTGGGTAGGTGAGTGGGTGAGTGAGTGAGTGGGTGAGTGAGTGGGTGAGTGGGTGGGTGAGTGAGTGGGTGAGTGAGTAGGTGAGTGGGTGGGTGAGTGGGTGGGTGAGTGAGTGGGTGAGTGAGTGGATGAGTGAGTGGGTGAGTGAGTGGGTGAGTGAGTGAGTGGGTGGGTGAGTGAGTGGGTGAGTGAGTGGGTGAGTGGGTGAGTGAGTGGGTGAGTGAGTGGGTGAGTGAGTGGGTGAGTGGGTGGGTGAGTGGGTGAGTGAGTGAGTAGGTAAGTGAGTGGGTGAGTGGGTGGGTGAGTGGGTGGGTGGGTGAGTGGGTGAGTGAGTGGGTGAGTGAGTGGGTAAGTGAGTGGGTGAGTGAGTGGGTGAGTGAGTGGGTAAGTGAGTGAGTGAGGAGTGAGTGGGTAAGTGAGTGGGTGAGTGAGTGGGTAGGTGAGTGGGTGAGTGAGTGGGTGAGTGAGTGGGTAAGTGAGTGAGTGAGGAGTGAGTGGGTGAGTGAGTGGGTGAGTGTGGGTGAGTGGGTGAGTGTGGGTGAGTGGGTGGGTGAGTGAGTGGGTGAGTGAGTGGGTGAGTGAGTGGGTAAGTGAATGGGTGAGTGAGTGGGTGAGTGAGTGGGTGAGTGAGGAGTGAGTGAGTGGGTGAGTGAGGAGTGAGTGAGTGAGGAGTGAGTGAGGAGTGAGTGGGTGAGTGAGTGGGTAGGTGAGTGGGTGAGTGAGTGGGTAAGTGAGTGGGTGAGTGAGTGGGTGAGTGAGTGGGTGAGTGAGGAGTGAGTGGGTAAGTGAGTGGGTGAGTGAGTGGGTGAGTGAGTGGGTGAGTGAGTGGGTGAGTGAGTGAGGAGTGAGTGAGGAGTGAGTGAGTGAGGAGTGAGTGAGGAGTGAGTGAGGAGTGAGTGAGTGAGGAGTGAGTGAGCAGTGAGTGAGGAGTGAGTGAGTGAGTGAGGAGTGAGTGAGGGGTGAGTGAGTGGGTGAGTGAGTGGGTGAGTGAGTGGGTGAGTGAGTGTGGAGTGAGTGAGGAGTGGGTGGGTGAGTTAGTGAGGAGTGAGTGGGTGAGTGAGTGGGTGAGTGAGTGGGTGAGTGAGTGTGGAGTGAGTGAGGAGTGAGTGGGTGAGTGAGTGAGGAGTGAGTGGGTGAGTGGGTGAGGAGTGAGTGGGTGAGTGTGGAATGAGTGAGGAGTGAGTGGGTGAGTGAGTGAGGAGTGAGTGAGGAGTGAGTGAGGAGTGAGTGGGTGAGTGAGTGAGGAGTGAGTGAGTGGGTGAGTGAGTGTGGAGTGAGTGAGTGAGTCGGTGAGTGAGTGAGTGAGTGAGTGAGTGGGTGAGTGAGTGTGGAGTGAGTGTGGAGTGAGTGAGGAGTGGGTGGGTGAGTTAGTGAGGAGTGAGTGGGTGAGTGAGTGGGAGCCTGAGTGGGAGCCTGCTGTGTGCGGTGACACTGTGGGGCCAGTCCACTATTGCCTTCAGACTCAGAATACAGAATCTACTTCTGAACAGCAGCAGCTCCACCCATCCTTGCCTGTTTCCCCTCCACCCTTGGGAGAGGGGAAGATCTTGCCCCCTCTGCTGGCAGAAGAAAGCACCGGGTATGAAAGGGCAAATCTCACCCCAAGGAGGTCAAAGGCGTCTCCGGATGGGCGGAATCACTGCTTGCTTCCTTGAGGACTTGGTGGCCCAGAGTCCGCTGTGACCTGAACATGTCGCACTCCTCCATGATCAGCAGTCAAGGTCTGACTCACCGTGGACAACCTTGGGTGACGAATGGGTTAGGTATCTGGCTCTCTTGGTTTCCAATGCCGCCTGTCAGCACCCTTGGCGGAGGGCGCACTGCGCCCTCAGGTTGTAATGAGCACAGGTACCCCTTGGAAAGCTTTTCGGCCCAGTCCCCGAGTCCCATCCTGAACCGATTGGGCTGCAGCCTGCGAGGTCGGTCCTTCTGTGTAGCTCTAGTGGGTGGACGGAGTCCCCCGGGGTCCTCACTCGGAGCAGCACTGGCTGAGGGCCCCAGGCCTGTAGCAACCATCAAGTTTCAAGTAAGCCTTCCTTTCTTGAATTTAAATTTCCTTTCCTTCTATAAATGGGGGCGGATTAAAAAAATTGTTTTCAGTCTCTTCCAACTAAGAAATCTGCAAGGTCTGAGACTTCTCACTTCCTTGAAATCTGCTACTAGTTTGCAGAGGCTGGGTCATACAAGAGAGAGACGAGGCTGTCCGCGCCCGTAAAGATTTCGATTACAAGGATCTACATATGATCTCCTCCCTGGGGGAAGGACAAGAGAAAAGTGGGTGAAGGGAGATGTCGGACAGGGCAAGATATGGCAAAATAATAATTTATAAATTAGCAAGTGTTCATGAGGGAGAGGGGAATGGAGAGGGCAGGGGGAAAATGAGGAGCTGATGCCAGGGGCTTAAGTGGAGAGCAAATGTTTTGAGAATGAGGAGGGCAATGAATGAACAAATGTACCTTTACACAATTGATGTATGTATGGATTGTGATAAGAGTTGTATGAGCCCCTAATAAAACGATTAAAAAAAAGATTTGCAGTCTCAGAAACCCCGAGGCGCAGGTCTGCTGTGGGACAGGGTCGCTGTGTTTTGGGGTTGACTTGACATCTGTGTGTACATTGTGACATTACGCTGGTTGTAAGGGTTTAGCCACTGGGAGAGCTCTCATTGACCCAAATCGGTGGCTGATAGCTGCAGTGTCGGATGACCTGGTAAGCACTGACTTACTTGTGCTTACTTATTCATCTATAGCCTGGGTGTACCTTGCTTGTTAGATAATTGACTCCTGCCTTCTGGACAGAGCTGGGGTCTTCCAGAGGGAATACAAGCTTTAGGCTTGTATACTCACCCCTACTCCAGGCTTAATTTTCTTTCTTTCTTTTTAAAAAATCATTTTATTGGGTGCTCGTACAACTCTTATCACAATCCATCCATTGTGTCGAGCACATGTGTACATTTGTTGCCATCATCATTCTCAAAAACATTTGTTATCTACTTGAGCCCTTGGTATCAGCTCCTCATTTTCCCCACTGCCCACCCCATCCTGGAATAATTTTCAGCCAAAGAGATAGACCTATAAGGGGAACAAGAATTCTAGGCAGGTACACACTCGGGATGATCAACCATTTGAGACCAGAGGGATCGCATTTGCCCAGGTCCACAAGGCAGGGAGGGTTCCGAAAGGAGGAGGAATTGACACTGGGAATGGGGGGACGGGGAGTGGGTGAGAGTGATGGTCCGTCGTGGGGATGGCAGCCAATGACATGAGACAGAAGGCATTTGAGTTGTTGGATGGAAAAGACTGTGAACCTTTATCCAATTCACCATGGAGAGTTATGAGAGCGTGCGAAGTAATAGAGCCAATCAGATCGTCATGGCAGAGAGGCATGGGACACATCCCCAACCAAACACCTTGCCACCAAGGCAACTCTGACGCATAGCGACCCTACTGGATGGCCCTGTGGCGTTTCCAAGGCTGGAAATCTTTACGGAAGCAGCCTGCCTCATCTTTCACCAAGCACAGCAGCTGGTGGATTCAAACCACGGACCTTCCCATTGCAGCGGGGCTCGGAGCTCCTGTGCCACCGTGGCTCCTACAGAACAAGCATTATTTGAACCTCTAAGCCACTGTTCCCACTATAAATGCCCACATGTGGCGGGGGCACTAACCACAAAGGCGCAGGCGCAGAACGAGGCGCTCTGTGCCAAAGGAGAGTAGATCCAGCTGCCCTCCCCCTCCCTGCACAACATCAAGGCCACTGTGGCAATGTGGGTTTCACTAATGGCTCAAAGACGCTATTTCACAGAGTGACAAGTTCAAGATGTTATTGAAAAACTCAGACTGTGTTTTTTTAATACCTACCTCCCTCCTGTTAGCCCCCAAGGGTTTCCTTAAATCTTTTTTTTATTTTTTAAGGTTGTAAACCTGGTTCTACCCAAGTGGTCCTATTTCTGAGGGTCTGAGGCAAAGCACACCAGGGCCAGTGAAATCCAAAACGGTTGGGTAGAAGGCTGATGCGATTCCTCCGCCCGTCCGTGGGAGATGGGGGAAAGCTGCGAACCCGTTAAGTACATCAGCAGGATCCTGTGGGTGGCCCCAGAGAGAGACACCTGTTTTGCTACTAAATGCAAGATCACAAACACAATTTTTCCATCGTGCTGGCCTATCTGAAGCTCAGCCAGCCTTGCGGAGCCAAGGGAATTTCTAGAGAAGTTTAGAGCAAAGGCTCACAAGGTCTTAGGCATGCTCTTGGGCCAGAGCCACACCTGGAAAGAACACGCCTGGGTTCCTGACACTTGACATTCTTTTTCTCAGATGCAGACTACTCCACGGGGTGGCCGTGCTGCTGACTGGTGGACCTTTACTGGTGGGCGCTCTGGCGGTTCCTGATTTGTGGGTTTTTTACTATGATCAATGTTTCAATCTGGGGATCTTTTCTCTTCCCTTCCCTTCCCCTCCTCACTTCCGTCTGTCTCTCCTCTGTCGCTCTCACACACAGACACATTCACATATTACTGGAGGGTGTAGTCTAATTACTGGTGCTGGATTGAGAGTACTTACAAGTGTGCACATTTGATCATTTCTTCAATATTGCCATGCTGTTTACAAAAAAAACGGTATTAGCGAGTCTCATTCCCACCAACAGATGAAAAGTGCTGTTTCTTTCCCCTTTTTATCCCATTCGGATGTTCATAAAAATATTTTATCAACCTATTTTTATTCTATTGAGATGAAATTCATATAACATAAAATTAACCATGTTCGAGTGCCTCATTTGGGGGCATTTACTACATTCACAGTGCGTGCACTCTTTGGGCTTTCTTCCTCTCAGGCCTTGAAGGAAGGCAATTGTATCGCGGGCACGATTTGCCACCAATCCCTGCTGCCCAACAGAGGGGAATCTTTCCAGTGAGGGGACATGGTGCTATTCTTACGACCCTGAAGGCAAACATCAATCAAGCAGGTGGACGATGTCATCATCACCTCACCCCAAGAAAGCTCATCAAGTGAAATCAAAGATCAAGATGATACTCATTTTTTTTTAATGTGAGAGGGATAGTGCATTTGGAGTTCTTTCCACCAGGTCAGACTGTTGATCAAGTTTACTATTTAGAGGTTCTGAAAAGATTGCATAACAAAAAAGGCCTGATTTGTGGCAGACAGGGGGCTGATTTTGCCACAACAATGCACCTGCTCACAAAGCCATCTCGGTGTGCCAGTTTTTGGCAAAAGCCAAAAACCAAAAATAAACCCAAACCAGCATCCCTCTCTTGCCCCACATACCTTACTGCCTGACCTCCCTCGGTGTGACTTCTTTTCATTTCTGCTCATGCAAAGGGACAGGAAAGGGCAGTGATTTGACGATGTAGAGGTGAAGCAACAAATGAGGGAGGTGCTGTCAGCCATCAAAACGGACGAGTTTGAAAAATGGTTTCAAGAATTGGAGTCGCAGATTTGACCAATGTAATAAGTGTCATGGAGAGTACTTTGAAGGTGTAAGGTTGTTTTGTAAACTACAGAACCCAACTACAGGAAACCACAAGTGACCTAAATAAATGGAAGAATATTCCATGCTTCTGGACAGGAAGGCTGAGGATGACAACACAACCCAAAGCAATCTATAAATCAATGCAGTTCTGATCCAGATCCCAACTTGGTTCTTCAAGGGAATGGGAAACCCCAGTACTAACTTCATAGGAAGAGGAAAGAGACCCAGGATAAGCAAAAAAAAAAAAAAAAACTTCTTAAGAAAAGCACAGTAGGAGGCCTCTCACTTCCCAAACTCAAAATCTGTTACACAGCCACAGGCCTTAAAACAGCTTGGTGCTGCTACAATGAGATGCGTAGACCAAGGAGGCAGAATAGAAAACCCAGAAATAAATGCATCCATATACATGCAACTGATCTTTAACAAAGGGGAAAGGAAAAAAAACATTAAATGGGAAAGAAAGACAGTCTCTTCAACAAACAGAGCTGGCAAAATTGGATCCCCATCTGCAGAAGAAGAAACACGACCCATACTTCACCCCATCTACAAAAAGAGAACTCAAGATGGATCAAAGACCTAAATGTAAATCCAGAACTGGAGAGATTCTCAATTACAAAACAGGGACAAACTTAGGGGCCCTATGACAGGGCACGGACAAACTATCAAGTGTAACGAAGGAAACACACAGAGTAAATGACCAAATAGGTGATCGAGACCCACTCAACGTAGGATGCTGATGTGCTTCAGATTTCACCAAAAAAGGGAAAAGAGAACCAGTGGAGTGGGGGAGGGGGGAGTTTTTGACGATGACACAACAGACAAGAGACTAATCTCCAAAATCTAGAGAAACCTGCAACACCTCATAAAGAAAAAGATCATTAACTCAGTTAAAAAATGAGTAAAGGACGTGAACTGACAGTTCACCCAAGATCATCTCCAAACAACCAACAACCATGGAAAGAAATACTCACAATCCTTCACCATCCGGGAGACGCAAATCAAAACCGTGAGGAGCTGCCACCTCACGCAAACAATGGCAGCAAGGTTGAAAAATAAAAACAAGTAATAAATGCCGGAGAAGCTGGGGAGAGGTTGTGGGACTGCAAATATGTACAACCACGGCCGCCAGCAATAAGGCACTGCCTCAAACAATGGAGAAGGGGAACTCCAAGCAACCCAGCAGTCCCTCTGCTGGGCGCATGCCCTACAGAAGCATGCGTCATACTGTGGACAGACATGCACGCCGCCATGTTCACTAGCACTGTTCACAGTAGCAAGAAGATGGAGACAATCTAACTGTCCATCCATAGAAGGATGGACAAGGAACTGTAGTCCATGCGCACAATGCAAAGCTATGCATCTGTGTCAGTCCGGGTAGACCAGAGAAACAAATTCATAGGCACTCCTGCGTGTATAAGGAAGAACTTTATATATATAAAGAGTAATAGTACATGAAGAAAACATCCCAGCCCGGTCCAGATGAAGTCCAACATTAGCCCAGATGTCCAGTACCAGTCTCTGCAAATCCCTCTTCATACTCATACAACCCAGGCAATGACACCAAGTGCAGGACGACTGCAAGCCAGTGGGTGGAAAGTCTGGTGGATCCAGTGGCAGAAGCAGCTCAGCGCTGGCAGGGGTCTCCACGTGGCTCCTCCAGCACCCAGGGCTCTGGCTGCATCAGCATAGCTCCATCAGGGTCGTGGTCAGTAATGTCTCACAGGGAATGAGCGTATCTGGCCTCCAGTCAGCTCAATCTCCACAGCACCCCCCATCTCCCAAGGAGGTCATCAAACTACAACCCGATTGGCAGACTAGACTCCATCCCTTCACAAGTTGACACCAGATTATGTAACTGCCACAGCATCCCTGAAGTACAGTGACAAACCACAAAGCACCTGGTAACATGGATGAACCTGGAGAACATTATGCTCAGGAAAATTACACAATCACAAAAGGAGAAACACTGTATGAGACCGTTCGTATAAGGGGGTGAAAGACAAAATGGGGTCTCATACCAAAGTTTGAAACTTTGGAGGTTGCCAAGACCGGGGAAGTGAAAGAAAGGGCACGAGGCAACAGGCTGGCCAGTCGCCAGTGCTGACTTGGGAGAGGAGGGAGCCGTTGCTCCATGGGGACAGCAGGCAGGGAGTGTACTGCTGGGAGGTTGGATCGGTGGTCTGGGCCACTGAACGCAAAGCTGGCGATCTGAAATGTTAACCCCCACCTGATTTACAAAAAAGACCTGCTCGTTGGAATAACGTCTTCTCACCCAGAGGCTGGTTGTTCTTGTTTTGTTGTCAGTGGTGTCAAATCAGTGATGACCCCTGACAACCCGCTGTGCAGAATTGCTCCTCGAGGCTGTGAGCTCTCAAAAGCAGCCGCCACGTTGGTTTCCCAGAGTAGCTCTGATGGAGTTTAAGCCTCCAATCCATCCGCTTGTCGTTGAGTCAACGATTTGCAGGGCTCCGGGACATCCTCAGACTTTCCTTTGATTCCTGTCTCCTTGAACACCCTTGGATGACCCCGGTCATGACCATCCTTCTCCACAACTAGAGTCTGCTGCTGCTAATATGAATGCGCATCTTTGGCTGGTCGCTTCTGAGACTTGGTTATTAAGATTCCGCTAGCTTCGTACAATGAATTACCGAGCTCCCATCTATTGAGACAGTCTGAACTAGTGTCCCTGGATGATTTCCAATCGCTGGGCTCCCAATCTGGGGGAGGAAGCGACGGGTGTTTTACCAGGAAGGTAGGAACAAAGGTGGAGATGAAAAGGGACAAGGAGGAAGAGTCGGGAAGTCATGTTGGGCACAGAGCCCTAGAGAGTCTCTTGGGGTCCAGGAATCCGTCCCCCAAAGAGCAGCGTTTGGTGGCCTGCAGAACAGAGGCTAATTTGATGCTGCCAAGCAAGCAACAAATAGCACCAGACATACAAACACAATCCCTGCTCCGCCTGGACACCCACGCTCATGGCAGCGCCACTCCATGGACCATAGCCCAAAGGTAGAATCCACCTCAGTGGCCACCAATAGACAGCAGGTGGCCGATACATTACTCGGACATCAAGGGAAACTATGTCCCGCTACAGGCTGCAATATGGAGGAGTCTTGAAGACGTCATGCTGGGGAAATAAGTCAGCCACAAGCGATAAATCCTGTACAGCCTCACTTATATGAAATAGGCAACTGTAAAGAAACCAAAGCGTCCCCATGGTTATCAGAGGTGGGATGAGAGAGGAAGGGCCGGGTCAGTCACTGAGGAGGAAGGTGCTAATCGTGCTCTACAGTGGTGGGATATTATCTTACACTAATAGTAGCGGGATAATCCAGAGAGGAGGTGACAAGAATTGTCCCTCGTAAAATTGCTGGTTCCTCAAATGCCTTGCTGTGCATATTTGCGGCACCATTGAAAAGAGAAAAAGGAGAAAGAAAGGTTGGTGCCCCTGTTCCTCTCGTCCCTGCTTCCTTTGCAGCTCTCGTCTTCCCGTAAGGGCATGAGAGACATGAGAGTAGGCACGGACTGCATCCTCCATGCCCGTGTCAGACACCAGTGAGGAGGCGGAGAAGAAGCTGTGAAAGGGGTGGGAGGTGGCATATGGGGTTAGACTGGGCTGGACTCTGTAAATACCTGTAAATACGACGTTCTTGAGATGAAAGGGAACCAGAGGCCATGGAGTCCCTCCCGTGATGCCTACAAACCTACTCCCTCCATGATACGCAGCCCTTCAAGTAGAAGAACCTAGGGAGAAACATCACCTCCAATTTATTGGTGGGACTGAGTGGACTGGGGTACCATCAAGAAACTACATCACGTTTCCTCTCCACACTGCCTTTAAACAGGCTCTTTCTGATTCCCTTTCCTGTTTCCTAGGAGGCCTGGTGGTGCTGAGGGATAAGCTTTGGGCTACTAACCACGAGCTTGGCAGTTCAAACCCACCAGATGCTCTAGAAGAGAAAGAAGAGGCTGTGCTGCTGTCGACTCAGAAACATCGATACATCATGATGAGCTGTAATTGACTCAACCTGGCGGGGGGGGGGCGGAGGGGCTGTTCTGCTTTGTTTGGTCTTGCCTGATGGTCGTAACACTCTGAACTAAAACATGGTGAGGAGCCATAGAACGTGCCACCCACAAACATGGCACTCGGCTCCCTTACCTCATAGTCCTAGTCTAGACAACCACCAACAGAGCACTGAAGTGTTCTTTCCCTTCTATCGCTTGATTTCTAGACACTGCGTCTCTTCCGAAGAGAGGTAACCGGAGTTTGTAATCATACTTGACACTGGTTTTTTTTATGGTTTCCTTTCAGCTAAACAACTTGAGGAAACCTGAGGCTCTGCAGGGCAACAGAGATGTCTGATTGCAAACGTCAGTGCTGGCTAGACTTCAGTGTAAGCGTCTCAACATCTAATTTTATCGGCAGACGTAATTTCCAAATAGCCATAAACAATGTTTAGCGCTCGCGAGCACATTTGCCTTCCTTGTGGCAGCATTTCCGTGACCTTCCCCTTGGAGGATTAGCACGCCTCGACCCTCTTAAAAACTGTCGTCTACTTCACTTGTCACATCCGTGTGGCGCTATTGCCCCACATACTCACGTAGCTGCTGTTTTCTCAAGCTCACTGCCGTCTTTGTCCCCAAATAGCTAAAGGCACCCCTGCACCCCCAACTCGACATTCCTTCCATTCGGCGGCTGTTTCCAGAATTCGTCTGGACACTGGGTCAAGAGCAAAGAAGACCAACGCCTGCCTTTCGTGAAACGCTCGCTGCGGTGGGGGGAGTTCGCCAGCAAACGCATCGGCCGATAAATGGAGGCCTCAGCGCAACAGCAATCAAATTGAGCAAGATCCCAATGGTGTACGATCATCAAGATCTTAGCTCGTGCTGGTACCACAGAGTGACCAGGCCGGGGAAGAGGTTACTACAGGTCTGTGTTGAAGTGATGCTGCTGCACCAAACCTTAAATCCACCAGTATTCAAATGCCACCTTGTGGCTGCTTAGTCACATTGAGTAAGGTCTCCCCTGTCTGATGCCATTCGCCCGACATCTGTTACAATGCTTTCAGGAGCCAATGGAATTGACATCTTAAGGCTCCGGAGTTTTATGTCCTTATTTCACTCGAGTTATTGGGCTCAATTCAATGGCGATGGCTTCAGGGTCCTAGCAGCGGCACTAGCTCCTCTCCAGGTTCAAATGCCTCCTTTGATTGCGATGGATTTAACTCAAGCACACCATAATCAAATATCAACGGTCGGTGTACATAACGTTGCCATAACAGAAATATTTACACGTTTAAACGCGCATATAGAATCACTTTACAGCCCTCTGTTCAACGTAACAATAACATCATTACGTAGAATAAACAGCACTGAGTTATTTCCCCAAATCTGGATCTCTGCAAATACTGGCCTGCATTCTTGGCCCAATGTTACAATCTTTGCTTGATAACTCTTCTCAGCCTTATAAAAAGACTAATTATATTAAAAACAATTCCCGGACAAGGCCCATAACGCATGATTTTTCCTTAAGTCATCATGACGTAAG
Organism: Tenrec ecaudatus; assembly: GCF_050624435.1. Taxonomy (NCBI): domain Eukaryota; kingdom Metazoa; phylum Chordata; class Mammalia; order Afrosoricida; family Tenrecidae; genus Tenrec; species Tenrec ecaudatus. The sequence continues at coordinate 181,500,998 of NC_134534.1, forward strand.
CCAACCCTTTATATCGTGTGTATATTCAGGCCCTCTGTGTTACATCTGCGTGTTCACAAGATCCCGGAACTCCACGCATGGTTCACAAGATCCCGGGACTCCACGCGTGGTTCACAAGATCCCAGGACTCCACAGGAATTCACTGCTGGCCTTCACTTCATTGCAAAACAATGAAGTTTATTAAATAGAAATCCACACTAATGACTAGGAAAAGGTATAACCACAATATTACAAATACTCGTGTGTATTAGTTTCTATTGCTGCACAAACCTGGCGACTTAAAACAGCACGGTTATTAGCTCACACTTCTGTAGGTCAGAAGTGTCCTATCACGTGGTGCGATTGGGTCACAAACACACCTGTCACTGGTCAAGTGCTGTTCCTGGAGAATTGAATCCCTGTTGGCTTCCCATGCTTCCCAGCTTTGGCTTTGGTCCTGGAGCCACTGGAGAGAACGCTCCTACTCTAGAGACATGAGGCCCACCGGGAGCATTCCCTTTCCACGGACTCGAAAGCAACCACTAAGTGATCTAAATTCCTGCTCCTAAATCCCCTCTGCAATCCCACCTCACAGCATCCCAGGCCACTGAGGTGATGAGGGCCCACTTGCAACTCGGCCTTCCTTACCTCCCACCTAGCCGCCACTCAGGTAAAGTGATGCGAGGACCTTCAGGTGGGAGCCCCTTCTCTTATCTCCAACTCTACCTTTCGCTTTCCCTTATGGTTCTTTTTTAAGTTTATTTTATTGGGAGCTCATACAATTCTTATCACAGTCCATACATACATCCATTGTACCAAGAACATATGTATATTTGTTGCCATCATCATTCTCAAAATATTTGCCTTCTACCTGAGCCCTTAATATCTACTGCTCATTTTCCCCCTCCCTCCCGACTCCCCCCTACCTCATGAACCCTTCATCATTCATAAATTATTATTTTGTCATATATTACACTGTCCGATGTCTCCCCCCACCTTCTTCTCTGCTGTCCCTCCCCCAGGGAGGAGGCTATATGTAGATTCTTATAATCAGTTCCCCTTTTCTACCCCACATTCTCTCCACCCTCCAGGCATTGCCACTCTCACCACTGGTCCTGAAGGAGTCATCCGCCCTGGATTCCCTGTGTTTCCAGTTCCTATCTGTACCTATGTACATCCTCTGGTCTAGCCAAATTTGTAAGGTAGAATTGGGATCATGATAGTGGGGGGGGGGAGGTTCCTTATGATTCTTATCGCCTACCGGTGTCCACGTGCATAGCGTAGAACACGGAGCACTGTACCATTTTGTAGTATCTCACTTCAAAATTGCTATAGGTTAAGTGACATGAAAATAATCTGCAAGTTGCACCCATGTTGCTGTCTGGAGATGTTCTTCATAAATATTTACTGATCACGCCCACTCCCAAAAAAGCCAATGATGACTCATCGTGACCCTAGATCGGTTCTAAGACTGCAAAGCCTGACAGGAACAAACAGTCTCACCATTATTTTTCATCTAGGTGGGTTTTTTTTTTCTTCGCAGCTGAAAAGCTGTTTCCAGACATATTGTTCCCAATACTTTTTAAAACAGAGTTTGCTTTTATGACGTTCTTTTCCATGCTCACACATGCCAGCATCTCTCAAGAATAGAAACCTAAGAAAGTAATCATAGAGCCATGGAATATCCACATCTTGAGCTTTATTGAATTGTGCCAAAAAAAGTCTTCTAAAATATAGGGTTTTATTTTTAGTAAAAACACAATCGATGTGATGCTCACCCTGTGTGTCTGTGTGGTTTGTTTTTAGCTTCGCAGATCACCTCACGTGGCAGGTGCTTTGCAATCCACAGCTGCTAAGCGACATCCTAACTGCCAATCACTGGGGATCCAGGCGACACGTGACCTCGCCATCCCGCTAACATGCCATTCTTCGTCCGTTCATTAAAGACTCGAAGATCTTCCATTCACTGTGATTACTAATACAGGCTGTTGTGGTTGAAACCACCTCCCAGCGACCCCATGTACAGTACATAGAAAGACTCAACCCTGCACCATTCTCACAAAGGTCACTGTGCTCAGTCCTCTGTTCCAGCGCCTGGATGCGTCCATCGCGTCAAGGGTCTTCCTCTTGTTCACTACCGTTCCCATAGTATTTGGTATATTCTATACGGCCTTTTCAATGTTTTTCCAACTTCATGTTTCTCTTCTTTTGGATTGGTAAAAAATGTTTCTCCACTACTTTAGTTTGCTTTGTTGGTGTTGGTGTTGGTGTTGTTTTAAGCACCATCTAATTTTACTCGTTTATCTGGATATTTTGATATGCACATTTCATAAATTTATCCCCAGTACCTTTTCCCTCTTGTTTAGTAGTTTAAGAAGTTCAGAACATTACTCCAATCATCCTTCTGTCTCAGTGTTAACCTGTTTTAGTTTTAGAGCCCAGCGAGGCATTGTTCATACAGACAACATTTATCTGTTTACTAGTGGTTTTTCCTCTCTCTATATTTTTTCATACCATCCTTGTCTTTTAGTTGTGGACTCTTTCATTGGTAGCCAACAATCATGTTAGTTTGATTTAAAATACTTTATTTTACCCTTATTCTTGGAAGGTCATTTCTCTGGGTGTGCATTTCTGCTTCAAAGTTTACTTTTAAAAATAATATTAAATATATATTTGCCCCTTTTCTAGTTTCCAATGTGGACATTAAGAAATCAACTGTAAGTTTGCATATCATTCCCAGTTGGTTGATGTATTACTTCTATTTTTTGCCAATTCTTTTATCTCTGGTGTTCTGCATTTTCACTGTGCTAAGCATTGCTGTGATTTTCTTTCTTTCTTCTAATCTTAATATTGCATAAGACTCCCTGGCAAGTCTGAGGATTAATATATCTTAACAATGATCTAAAACATATAGCCATTATCTCTCTAAAAATGATATCCTTCCTATTGTTCCTCTTACCTCCCTGAAAATCTGTGTAGCTTATATTAGACTGCTCCCATGATCCTACAGAAGTCTTCTGAATCCTCAATACAGAAGTGTCGATCTTCTCTCCTTTTATATTCTAAACCTTTGTACAGCTCTGCTGCATGCCGAATAATTTTCAGGTCTTTCTTCTGCACCTGTAGCTCACTGATTACTGGGTAATCCATGGACCACCTCTATTGATTTTTAACTTCTATTATGGTATTTTTCACTTCTGAAAATTCTATTTGATTCTTTTGATAAAGCTGTTGGTAATGTTTTGAAGTCTGTTGGTCCTTGCTCATTTTCTCAGACTTTATTTCTTACCCTGAATGTCATCATCCAAATACCTGGAATCTCTGCAGCTTGGCTTTCGCTCCTTCAGCTCTCAATTGGCTCCTATCTCTTTTCCATTGGGCGTTTTTTCATTTTTCACTCAAGGTCTTTGGAATCTCATCTGCTGGAATGTTCTGAACCTTGGATTACAGTTCTTTCTCTTGGTAAGTACATAAATTTGCCTCTGGACATAGTTTCCCGAGGACTTTACCAACTCCACATCTTTTAAAATTAAGTTCTTGAGGATTCGGGGGATCATATCACAAATTAGCAAGTTTGGAAGGCCAACTCAGTGAGGCCTGGCACAGTTAAGAATTCTTATTGCTGCTGTTTTGTTAGATGCCTGGAGTCAGTTTTGACTCTTTTTCCATTTATCGTGCTATTACCTATTGGTCCAGTTGGTAGGATTTGGGTTTTCTGTACATTGGGTGGCAATCCATATGGAAGGCTGCCATCATCTCCCCACAGACGTAGTCTGTATGATCATTGTGTATTCCATCCGGAGTAGTCCATGTGTATCGCTCCAATTTATGTTGTTGAAAAGGTGTTTGCTAAGGAGGTCATCGGTCTTGATTCTATCATGTAATCTCCAGCTTCCTTTCTACATACATTTCCAACTACTGTTCCTTTCTCTGTTTCCAACTTTCACATCTCAATCGCCAATAATTATATATGTCATTTTAGGAACCTCAGCTCTATTTATATTGTGCTGGAAAGTTACTTTATTCTGTCTCCAAGACCTTCACTGCAGTCCTGAGTAGGAAATCCAAGATCACTGGCTTTGGGGCTGGTACCTTCAGGACAAAAGCAGCTTCCAAGCTTGCTTACCTCCAGAAGTCCCATTCCCACTTCATTCTAGAGCCCCATGACTTTCCCATTTTATTGCAAACTCAACTATTCATTTTCAAAGGTGTAATATATTCTCTATCATTCTTAATTGCTATTAAAGCTAGCTATGCTCAGATTCTCTAATTTACCAGGCTGCTGAACATGGAAATCTGTCTTCTTTTCAATTCCCCTATGCAACTAGAAAGTTCTTAATGGTGAGAACATATGGATGTTGAGAAGGAATATCAAAAGAAACATACTGTAATGTGATTTTGACATATATACTTCAAGGAGCCCTGGTGGCATAGTGGTTACGCATTGGGCTGTGATCTGCAAGGTCAACAGTTCAACACCATCAGCCACTCTGAGGGAGAAAGATGAGACTTTCTACTCCCATAAAGAGTTACAGTCTCAGGAACCCAGAGGCAATTCTCCCTGCCTTACAGGATTGCCAAGAGTCAGAATCAATAGGAAGAAGGGAATAAGGGAGGGAGGGAGGGAGGGAAGGAAAGAGGGAGAGAGAGAGAGAGAGAATGACTTTATATGGAGGCTATACTCCCATTTAAATCCTTCACATCTTAATTTCACACACTCATAGGCACCAGCTATGTGATGGTGTTAGAAATCACATATTAATGTTTCAAGTTATAGTTTTTGGATACTTCCTCTTTTGTTCTGGCAGTGCTCCGTGCCTCCCTGCCTTTCCCACTGGAGGTCTGGGTGATGACCCTGCTGTCTGGAGGGCAGCCCTTGCCCAGCAGCCTGGAGGACGCCCATGGGAGGTGCTCCACGTGGGAAACACCCATCTGGAAGATGGACTTTTTGAACTGTCATTAGAGTAATCTCTCAACGAAAACAAAGGAACCAATTTTCATTTAAGGTTTGATTTTTAATGATGCTCAAGCAGATCAGCATAAGGCAAACGCAGCTTATTTGGAGACGTGATTAGCCCGTCATTTCTCTTCAAGGAGTCCTGGTGGCTCCTCTGGTTACACCTGGGGCTGCTAACCACAAGGTTGATGACTCAAATCTACCAGCTGCTCCATGCGAGAAAGGTTTACAGTTTTGCAAACCCAAAGGGGCTGTTCTACGCTGTCTGTGCTTGAATCAATCAACTTTACTGATGGCAACGGGTTCATTATTTTCAAGCCTACCAAATTTTCAGAAACATTTGAAACAGAAATAGACATGTTCTCTAGTACTGGTTTTAAATTTCCAGAAGAGATGGCTTTAAATGGTTTAAATGTCATATAACAGTACAGCAAAAGCATGTGTTCTACATAAAGCATGGGGGGTACACTAGCCATTCTCATTGAGCCACAGAAGTAATTTTATATTGATATTTCACCCAGGGCTCCTTAGTGCTGATAAAATCATTTTTCTAGTCATTTAGAAATACAGAGCAGAAAATAAATGTATTCATAATTTTAACCTCAGAGATGCTAGGGAAAGGCAATGAGTGAACTATTAATAAATCTGCTGGGGACAGAACCTATCTGGTCCTTAATATAAACAATAGGTCAGACATGATGCTTTAAATTCTAAGACCAAACCAAAACCTGAACATATAGTTGAGGATAAACATCTGAAATTCTGATACAACCTGACTACTCTGTTGGTGCATCCACAATTTAAATGCATAATACATTATGCCAAAAAAAAAAGCAATTCCAAGACTACCCAATACCACCTCCACCACCACCCAGTAAGGACATCCAGTAAGAATCTTCCCATGCTAAGAAATGTATTCAGTTGAATTGTAGTGTTACAGTCCCAGTCTCCCGCTCTCTAGCAAAACCCACACCCAAACTTATTGCCATTGAGCTGATGCCAACTCATAGGACAAGGAAGAACTATCCTTGTGGGTGTCCGAGATTGTATCTCTTTTATAGGAATAGAAAGTCTGGCCTTTCGCCCACAGGGCAACTGGTGGTTTCAAACAGCTAACCTTGTGGTTAGTAGCCCAATGTTTAACCATCATGCCAACAGGCCCCCTCAATCTCTGGATAATTTTGTAAGATCCCCCCACTTAATGGTAGCAGTTTGGTTATTTTTCTGTCTTCTCGACAATTGTGGAGAGTCTGGCCCATTTCTGGGTCACGTTTTAGAGAAACATGCTACCAGTTATCTCAGTAGGGGTGCAGGTCATTGGGGAAGTGAGCAAAGCACTTACCTACATTGTGATTGATCATGTGGTAAATGGGGCTCCTGAGTTGCACAATAGTTAAAGAGCTCAGCTGTTAACCCAAAGGTTGGCGGTTAGAGGTCCCTGAGAGACCCTCCGGAAGAAGGTCCCGGGATCCACTTCTGAAAACTCACCCACGGCGAACCCAGGGAGCACAGTTCCACTCACCCAGTGGAATCCTCTTGACAGCAGCAGGTTGAGTCTCTCCGGGACTGTCCACCACAGCCCCTGGCCACTGCTCATCTCCTGTTCTATACTGAGCTTTCAGCAGTACTTGCTTGTCAGGGACCCCGCTTTGCATAGATCAGCCATGACTGGCAGGCCTCTGGCATGATCTCATGTTGGAACAGTGGGTGACTTTGAGGGGGTGGCTCAGTGGCACGCACTACTGTTGAGTAGAGACCGCGGTGGTTTCTCCAGCGTGTCAAATGCCCGCACTCCCTGACGGGCACACTACAGTACCCTGGCTGCCTCAGCCATGCTTTGGAAATGATGGCACGATTTCTTTCCCTGGCTTTCATTTTTTTCAAGAACTTTTGCCGATATACATATGCTTATGTGTGAAGTGTGCCCCTAAGGATCCCTTCTGGTTGTGTCTTTTTCTGAATTTGATACTGTTAGATGCTATTTTCTTGTATCATTTTTTTAAACATTTTATTAGGGACTCATACAACTCTTACCACAATCCATATATATATACATACATCAGTTGTATAAAGCACATCTGTGCATTCTTTGCCCTCATTTTCAAAGCATTTTGCTCTCCACTTAAGCCCTTTGCATCAAGTCCTCTTTTTTCCCCTCCCTACCCGCTCCCCCCTCCCCGCTCCCCCCTCCCTCATGAGCCCTTGATAATGTACAAATCATTTTTCTAAGAAAGACTGGAGCGATTTGATTCTTGAAAGTGGCACTTCCTGTAAAGCCACCTAGGTCTGGAGTTTGCAGGAAGACTTTCAAGGGCTGTTGATCGTTTATGTAATAGTTCTTGGATTAGCCAGCTCTTGAATTTCTTCTTGACTCCGTTTTAGGAATTTCTATTCTTTAAGGAATTTTGGTGATTTATCTAAGGTCTATAAGTAAAATTTCTTCGCATGGCTCTTCATTCACTTCTTTAAAACCAAAAAGAAACTCATTGTCATCCTGTGGATTGAGACTCATCTCGGTCTATAGGGCAGGGTAGAATTGCCCTGGTCAGTTTCAAAGACTGGAACTCTTTACAGGAGAGAAAACCTCTTCTTTCTCCCAAGGTGCAGCTGGTGGTTTAAATCTGCTGACCTTGTGGTTAGAGACACTACTCGTAACCCACCCAAACCCCAAGGGCGCCTGTCTATTCTCTGTAAGTCCCACCAACTGATTGGCAGGACCATGCAAATGAGCTCTAACTCAAGGACTGTCAGGCTTGCCATTCTTCTCGGCGTGAGAGAGCCATTGCAGAAACAGGAACGGAGGGTCTCGGTCTAGACCGTGTAGAGATTCATCTATCCATGGACCCCCAAAAGAGAAGCGCCACCAGCAGATGTCACGTGAGATTCCAGCCAGAAGGACAGAGGCAGCCGAGGAGCCCACTCAAACCAGGGCAGTGGAGCAGAACAGCAGGCGGCTTCCTGGCGCCTAGAGGTCGAGGCCAGGGGGCCGTGTGGCTGAGAGGCGGAGAACCCGAAAGGAGCCTCGGCTGCTGGCTACAGAGAGATGCTGTTGTAAACCCAAAACTGTGCCTTTATGTTTTCTGACCCTGGCTTAGTAACTTCCCTAGTAAACCCGGTACGTGTGAGTGTCGTCTTTGAGTTCTATGCGATCGTTGCAATGGACTGTCAAACCCAGCAGAGAAGCATGTGGTGGTACGGACAACTGGTAGCAGAACTGGGTACCAGAAGGATGGAGGGCGGCATGCCCACCTCACGTCCTGCCATTAGGCCTTGGGTTGGTGAAGAGCTGGATTCCCCTCTCCTTTGTGTACCCAAAGGAGGTCAGGCACGGCTGCCGTGGCATTTCCTCACCTGTGTGACAGCTAGGCTTTGAAATGTGCTCCAGAGCTACCAGAATATGCTGCGTCTCTAGCAGGGTTATGTGCGTCCACTAAATCAAGCTTTTTCACTGTGTGATTCCAACCTGTATTTTGATGGATTACTTTGAATATTATCAATAGTTAAGAAAAGTTTGCTAAATTCTCTGACTGTGACTTTGGATGTGACCACATCTTCCTGTGGTTTTGTCAGTTTTTGAATATTCAAATGAATTCGATAGGAACTAGTATATAGGAACTGAATGGGCAGCAACGACCAACAACAGTAAGTACATTTAGAAGGGCTACTCAATGGCAACCAGCGACTTCATGCTCATTCTGAATGTTTACTCAACGGGGCAACAGAGAGAATATTTATATCTCCTTGGTGAACGAGCCTTCACCATGATGCAACAAACTTCTATATCTCTAATGATGCTTTTCATTTAAAAGTTCATACACAAGAGGGCTTCCAAAAGTTCATGAAAAAGGTACACCATCTTTTCATTCCATTTCTCCAAGAACTTTTCTTTTTTAATCATTTTATTGGGGGCGCGTACAACTCATATCGCAATCCATCCATCCATTGTGTCAAGCACGTTTGTACATTTGTTGCCATCATCAATTTCAAAACATTTTCTTTCTACTTGAACCCTTGGTATCAGCTCTTCATTTTAAAATCCCCTTGTAGATATTTACATTAATTGCTTAGCATTCATTTTCCATCCTCATAATTTCAAACTTCATAGCAGTATGTGTGCCCATGTGCTTGTAATCAGCACATAGCTGGACTTAGTCAATCCTTCCTATCTCTATTTTTTCCTAGATGGTTTAATTCATCTATATTTACTTTCTTTCTTACATAATTGCATTAATCACAGAAGAAAGGAGCCATGAACTACCTTCAAGTTTGTTAGCCACGCCTCTCCAAACCAAACAAAAATCCACTGACATCCATCAATGCTTAATGACAGGATAGGCTGCCCCTTTGAGTTCCAAGACTCTCACTCTTTTTTTTAGGAAGGATAAGCTCATATTAGTATAAAGGCAAAAATACAAAGGATGTGTAAGAGGGAGAAGACACCCATAAACATTCAAAAAACCAGTGAAGAAGTTTCTGTCACAAGACAGAAACACCCACTGCACCCAGTACAAGTCAGGTTATGTCTACAGGGAGGAAAACTGGCCTGATACCGAGTGTGATCCAGCAGCATCGAGATCACAATGGCCTCTGCCTGATAGGCTGTTCAGGGCTCTTGCCGTGGCTAGAGCGATCTGCCAGCAGCTCCGTCTGGCTAGATCCTCTGCAGATGGGTCTGGGGCTCACACTGTCCTACAAAGCCTTCTCCAAGTTTTGTGTTCATAATTTTAGCTCTGATCCTTTTCTCTTCGCCATAGTCGAATTTTTTAATGGTCATCTTTGTATCACACAAGCTGTTGTGCTTCTTATGTGTGCACTCAGATGGCTGCTTGTTTCAATGAAAGCCTTTAAAAGCCCAGACACTATTTCTATTGAGAGCCAGGCACCATATGGTTTCTTTGCCACACATTACTGTAGCACCCCCTTATCTTCAGCGATCATTTCATGAAGTTGAGTATTGAGCAGGGTCATGACATAAGAACTAAATGTTCTTAAGTTGGAGCTAGGATTTAGTGCTAGTTCAGAACTCATTCCTGGATCTATGCTTTTTTCTTTGTTAATTTACTGTAACTTGGAAATCAATACCTACGTCATATCATTCATTGCTCAGTCATGTCAAACATAATTATACAATTTCTTCCATAATCATTCCCCAGACATACTTCTCCTTCCTGGGCTTCTTGACACCGCACCTTTTTCATCTCCCCCACCCTCTATATCGCGCCTTCCCCCAAACCCTTGGTATGTTGTGTTTCCTGTGGACCCAACCCTGGGTTTCATGTACCAAAAAAAAAAAAAACCCAGAGACACAAGTAACACGGCTTCAAGAGGTTGACCCCCAGGGGTGGTGTACCTATGAGACACATTCTATTATACACGAGCATAAGCAAAATAGAACAGCGCAGTCGTCTCGGGGTTGCCTGGAGAGTACACATCTTACTACGGCACACAGGGCATTGATGTAACAAGTCCTTGTTTGTCTGCCAACCAGCAGTTCTCCGCTCTTGCTACAGCTCTCGTCCACTTCCTCAGACACCATGTATTTTCCTGCTAATGCCGTTGGCTACAAGTGTCTGAAGTAGAGCCCAGTTCCCCAGTGGGGTTCCTGTGTAGGTGTCTCAGCGATGCAGCTTCTGGAGCATGCTGTGGCCCCGATGATGCAGGACTCAGTGTCCCAGTGCTCCACGGCACCCAGCCTGGCTTCCCACGACACCCCCATAAGCCCCAGTTCAGCTCTGCCCACCCGCTGCCCACCACTAAAGATCCCTCCCCACCTAATGGTCCCAAGAGCATCCTCAGAGCCTTCTCCCCCCACCTGGTGGTCAGCCCTCCCTTCCCCACATCCCCTCAACATCCATGAACCAGAACTGCCCCTGTGGGTTTCTGACACTAATTTGTCATGGGAGTAGCAAGCCTCGTCTTTCTCACTCACAGAGGCTGATGGTCTCGAACTGCTAACCCACTATGCCACCAGGGCTCCTGGATAAGAGGCAGCTACCTGGAAAGTAGACATTAAGGTGAGTAACTTGAAAATTCTTTTTCTGCATTATCTGTCATGTACCCTAAAGTTTATAACCCGCCTGCATGTACTATGTGAGATGGCAATGCTAGAAACGTAGTCTAAGGGTTACCTACAGACAGAAAGGAGCCACTGACTGACTGCCATAGGGTTGATTCCAACTCAAAGGGTAGACGAGAACTGGTCCCTGAGTTTCTGAGACTGGATCTCTTTACGGGAGTAGAAAGCCTTGTCTTTCTCCCAAGCACCCACTGAAACTTTGTGGCCCTTGGGTGCTCAGCTAGCCAGGCTTCCTAACAAATAGCTTTTCTCTTTCTCTGTTCTGCTTTGAGTGATTAGAAATTGGGCTCAATTGATCCAGGGCACCAGACCTGACATTTGGGGTAACACCTAAAAAAAAATCCACATAAGGAGGCAGCGGGAGAAGTGATGTTATACTGGGCAGATTGAAACCAATGACATGAATTTTTTAATGAAAAACGGGTTTTCTCTATATCCTTTGTCCAATTCACAATGAACAGTTAAATGGATAAAACAAACAAATAAAACCCTGGCTCACTGTAACTGGGACCTATTTCTTACAGGATTAGTGGCTTTGCCTTACTCAAAGAAAGAATAAAGAAAACAACTGAAATACTTAACAGTGATGGGGGAAATGTTTCACATTATTGTTTTTCATAGTGCTTGTAGTTTTCAGACATACTGGAAACATGTTCCCATTTCCAGAGCTCTTAAGACGGAGTAATCTCAAGTAATGTTTCTTGTGTAGCCCATATGTCACATATCAGTCTGTAAAGTCCTCTCCAGACTCACACAACACATGCAATGATGCCGAATGCAGGAAGATCACAGGCCAGTGGGTGGAAAGTCTTGTGGGTGCAGTGGGAGTGGAAGCATCTCAGTGCTGGCATGAGTCTCCACGTGGCTCCTCCAGCTCCAGGGCTCTGGTCCATCAGGGGTCTCCATATAGCTTGTCAACAGGAAGACAAAGCAGAGAGTGTGTCTGCCCTTTAATCAGCTATTTATCTCCAAGGTGCCTCCAAATGAGGTCATTGAGCTGCGACCTGATTAGCAGGCTTCTCAAGTTGACAGATATGTAACTGCCACAGGAAAAGAGAGATATATGGCTTTCCCTTGTCTCCTTCCTTCCCAGTAACAACTGCAGCAGCCATCCCAGGAAGATTGTGGCTTGTGTTTGGCATTGCTTCTAAAGCCAGGACACATCCTATTTTGTTCTCAATATTTTACTTCTGTAGTCTTTCTTTGAGGAGGTGTTTTGGGGTCAAGAATGGGAATGCGTAATGTGTGAGTTTGTTCTTATATGTCCATATCACTCAACTACCTAAGTTCTCATTTTTCCTAAAATGATGCTATATTATTTGCCTAATTTTAAAATATCAGTGTATTCATCTAATATCACCTTGCTTGTTGTTGGTTGTTGTTGTTTTTTTAATTCTGCATCCATCAATTCATTCTTGCAACAAATATTTGAACTTAACAAGTGTTCCTGGATGGTGTTAGCTAAATTGTGATTTGTCCCCTTTGTTTCTTTCATTGTTCATGTAACAGTTCTATCAGCCAACCAGAATGCACCTTTGCTGAGAAGACTCTGGGTTAAAATAAGATAAGTAGTAAATTTTGATTCTATGATGAGGAATTTTCCTTGAGTCTTTCAATCCAAAGCTATTATAAGCAGAATAAAAACATCAGCATTCATATTAACAGCTGGGTTTTCTTTGAAATATTTCCTTAATTATAATCTACTTATTTTTCTGCAGCTTCAGGAATTTATGTTGTTGTTGTTGTTGTTTTGGTTTCCAGAGAAAATCTATCATGCTTGTTTTCTCTGAGAGCAATGTTGTGCTGCTAGGATGCTGAGCTAAAAAATATGGTGACATTTGCTCTGAAAAACGTGTCCTCTTATTTTGATCATTTACTTTTAAGGCATTTTTTAAAGATCATTTTATTGGGAACTCTTATAATAATCCATACATCAACTGTATCAAGCCTATTTGTATATATGTTTCCATCATTATTTTCTAAACATTTGCTTTCTATTTCAGCCCTTGGTATCAGCTCCTCTTCTCCCCTAACCCCCATGACCCCTTGATAAATTATTATTTTCATATCTTACACTGACTGCTGTTCCCCTTCCCCCAAGTTCCTGTTGTTTGTCTCCCTCCTTGCCAACTCAGAAGACCAACATCCACCAAGCACAATCAGGAGACCATACTATAGGACAAACCCATCCAGAAGTCAACATGGCGAAAACAACTACCAAGATAACATTGCACCAGAGGGAAAAGAAGGTAGGAATGAAGCCCCACATACACACCGCACATTGCTATGAAGGGAGATAGGAACAAACTAAACAGAAAAAGTGCGAGATGACATCAATGAATCCACAGATGGTGGTAAAAACTCTGAATGTCAACGGCCTGGACTTGCCCACTGAAGGACAAAGGTTGGTATACTGGCTCAGAAAACATAGCCCATCAATATGTTTCCTGCAAGAGACACGTCTTAGGTTCACAGACAAAAATAGACTAAGAATTTTTTTCTTTTCGTAGATAAAAACAATACCAAACTCTCTGCCAACAAGTTGATTTTGACTCATCGTGGCAATACGGCACAGAGTAGGCCTGCTCTTGAGGTCTTCCAAGGCTGTAAATCTTTGTGGGAACAGACTGTCTCATCTCCCGAATATGGAGCAGCCAGGAGGGATACCAAAAAAAAAAACCAAAGTCAACCGAATCTCCTACCTTTGAGTCTATTCTGCCTCATAGGGGCCCTGAGACAGGGGCCTGAGATTGGAGGTCTGTGTGTGGGCAGAACACAAAGTGCCAGCAGGACTCCTGTGGATGGTGATATTTTGGCTAAAATAAAATCAAATCTCACAAAATCTGGGAGAAATAGAAATTGTCAAAATTGAAGGAAACCCAGTGAATCTTGAGAGAAAAAAGTTTCAAAAAGTAAGCAAATACTGCTAATACTGCTATGAGCTTTCCTGCCTTCTAGTTGGCTGGACACAAGTCCCAGCTCATGAACATGCATCATCTTGGGTTGGAGGGTAGGGGGTGGGGGTAGGAGGTGATTGCTCAGCCTATGACATAAGCTCCACTACAAAATATGGGCAGGATATTTATTTGGTCAAAGTGTGGCCCCACCCAAAGAGAAGAATGCCTATTTAGATAATGATACAATTGTTATTCTACTACTGGACAGGAATCTCTGAATATCATGTTGGAATAAGAAAGCGCGTCATTTCCCTTTTGGCCATCATGGTGGCGAGGACACTACCTTCAATGCTTTCTATGTCTTCTCTTAAGACTTTCAAGATCAGGAGATTTCTGGCCATGAAACAAAAGCAGAATCCATGTATTCCCAGTGGATTCAAAGATAGCTGGTAATAAAGCCAAGTAAAACTCTAGGAGGAGATGTTGGCGGGGAACCAAGCTGGGTCTGTAAGGAGTCATGCATGTTTTGCCAGAATATTTGCCTAAGTTCACTAGTATTTTATTATCTCAAGAGTAAAATTTTACCACAACTCCACAAGCTGAACAGGTACTAGGAAGCTTCTGGTTTCTACCTTTATTTTTATGCTTCTACATTAAGTGACTAACTAATTAATAAGTATGTGAGATTTTTAAAATTTGATTTGCTTTAAACATGCTTTTGCCTCACTATGGATATCCAGGGAAATGTCCTTGGGAATCAATGTTTGCACAGAGAAGGACGGTGTGTTACATACATTAAACTGATACAATGCTGGAAGGGCTCATATCGATGCCCAAAATTTTGGAAGATAGCCACCTGGCCAACTGGCTGGAAGAGATGCATCTCGGTGCCCCTACCACAGTAAGGTACCCAGCAGACCATGGAAAGTATGGAGTGTCACTGCTGTCACATGCAGACAACATTTTGCTGAAGAGAATGAAAACAATGGTGATGACAGAACACGGACAGCGAGCGCCCGAAATTCAAGCCGGAGTCAGAGGAGAATGCGGGGCACGGGCTCTGCTGATGTCAGAGTGAACTTGGCTAGCTGCAGGAATATAGAAAAATAAAGCAATAGAGTCATGTATTCTCCTGAGGGTATCTGTCAAATTCTTATACACCATATTCTAAATCTACACAGTGACCAAAGCTCCCCTGGTCATAAGGCATAAGGCCCTCCCATGCTGGTGATTCTAAAGGAGAAACTGCCAAGGAATTGGTTTTGCTAGGTGCTGTTGAGTCAGTTCTAGCCCATAGCTACCCTACGTACAACCAAACAAAACACTGGCCAGTCAGACGCCATCCTCACAATCTTTACTAGGTTGGAGCAGCCCATTATTGTGGCCACTGTGTCTTGTCGAGGGTCTTCCCTTTGTTTCACTGACCATCTACTGTACCAAACACAGTGTCCTCTCCCAAGGATTAATTCATCTGGGTAATTTGTGCAAAGTACCTGAAGTAAAGTCTTCCATCTTCACTTCTAAGAGGCAATGTGTCTGTACGTCCAAGACAGACTCGTTCATTCCTTTGGCAACCTATGATGGATGCAATATTCGTCGCCAACATCATAATTTAAATGCATCTAGTTCTTTGTGGGTCTTCTTGACGCGTTGCCCGCTTTTGCACACATAGGAGATGATTGAAACTATCAGGGCTTGGGGCAGACAATGCAATCCATCATTTGTTTGCCTGATTGCTGCCTCCATGGGTACTGCTTATGGATCCAAGTAAAACTAAATCCTTGACAACTATCGTCTTTTCCTGATTTATCAAAATGTGTAATGCTGGTCCCGTTGGGAAGTGTATACAATTGGAGCTCCCAAAGAAGTCTACTTAATATGAAAGGATAAATTAGGAATTATCCCACTTGAGAGAGGGAGATGGCAAGGAAATCTGCCTGTCTTTCCTTTAATCCTATATAAATAGGGGGTAAAATCTAAAATGATGTACTGCCCCACACCAAAATTATCCTGGACAGAAAGGAACTTTCCTGGTTCTCATTTTTCCTGCTAGGTGAGCATCAGGCAACTTGCTCTGAGTTAGTGCACCCAGTAGTGTCACCTGGGAAGGTTCTCTCTGATCACAGTGAGTTTTTTCATAAAAGCAGTTTCACTCGAACCTCATTTTTTGTGATGGCCAATTTAAGGGAACAGTGTATGGCTGTGAAATTGTGTTCCCAGCTCAGGAAAAGGCCACGGAAACTGTTGGGACGTTGAACACAGCTTACAAGGTCAGCACTAGGGGAAAAACTCAAGCCTATCAGTGGGGTTTTCCTGTTTCAAAAAAGATGTCATGTCGATGGATGACAAACCTCATTCTGGACGTCCATCAACTTCCTGAATGGACGAAGATGTCGACTCGTAATGCTTTTGGAGTTCCTTCTACCAGGTCAGAATGTTAAGCAAGCTCTCTATTTAGAGGTTCTGAAGAGATTGTGTAACAAAAAGACCTGATTTGTGGCAGACATGGAACTAGTTTTGCCACCACAACAATACATCTGCTCATACAGCCATCTCAGTGCACCAGTTTTGGGCAAACTAACAGCATGCCTCTTGCTCAACTGACCTTGCTCCAAGAGACTTTTGTTTTCACGAATGCAGAGGGACATGAAAGGACATCAATTTGACAACATAGAGAAGGTGAAGGAAAAAAGAAAGGAGGTACTGTCAGCTATCCAAACAGACGCATCTGAAAAATGTTTCCAAGAATGGAATTGCAGATTTGATGTATTAAGTATAATCGAGAGTACTTTGAAGGTGATAAGGTTGTTTTGTAAAAAAAAAAAAATTAAATGCATACCTTTTAAAAAAAATTCTGGGTTTTTTTTTGGGGGGGGTACCCTTTGTAGGCCTGCCTGTATAATACTAATTTATTTTTAATCTCAACCCCAAAATTGGTAATGTCCTGCCACAATTACTGAACATTTTGATTAAAGATTCCATAGAAATTCCTGGTCAAAAGGTGGAAAAAGCATACTAGAATTTCAAATGCTCAGGCACTCCAGATATTCCAGGAGCCATGCAGATTGGATGAACCACTGAACATATTGCTTGAGAAAACTTTTTAAACCTTAAACCAAAATTATCCCCCCGAAATCTTCTTAAGACCAAACTATAACTTACAAACTCCTATAAGATCTCTTCCTTAAACATTATCTTCTTTTAAGATCTATCTATTTGGGATCAAATTGACAATAGCCAATTATTTGGTGATTTCTATGAAAATATTAGAGAAGAACCATAGAGAAGCAATAATTTATGTTAATGGGGATGAATGCCTCAGAAAAGGATTAGAATTGTTACACAAATTGAAAAAAATTTAATGAATGCCACTGACTGCCACGTGTAAAAATGTTGAATTTCTGTATGCCTGGCTGTGAATATTCTAAATAATAACAATAAAATAAGTAAATTTTTCAAAATTAAATTTTAAAAAATTATAATCCTTGTTGATATTGTTATTGGACTCAGTGGAGCTTCCAGATTAAGAGAGACTAAGAAGAAAGGTCTGGAAATCTACTTCTGAAAATTAGTCAATAAAAATTATCACAATCAGGTAATGAAGGCTGAAAATATCTTATACACATGTGAAATTCTCTGCTCGATAACACTATAGCATTGACCAAAATAATATCCCTAGTAATGGAACCACTTTGGGCCCCAGGGGTATGATTTTCAATGTACTTTGGTAAAATCACAATGATGGC
Organism: Tenrec ecaudatus; assembly: GCF_050624435.1. Taxonomy (NCBI): domain Eukaryota; kingdom Metazoa; phylum Chordata; class Mammalia; order Afrosoricida; family Tenrecidae; genus Tenrec; species Tenrec ecaudatus. The sequence continues at coordinate 181,518,653 of NC_134534.1, forward strand.
CAAAAATTTCAACTAGGACTTACAGAACCAATGTTTATATTAATCTATTTTGACTTATCACTTGATCACAGCCCTACTGTAAGAACAGTTAGTTCTTATGACATGGCCCCACCTAGTACTTGCCCCTATCAAGAGATCACTGAAGACATGGGTGCAATAGCAAAGTGAGGTAGAGAAACTAGATGGTGCCTGGCTGTCATGAATGATAGCATCTGGGGTCTTAAATGCTTGTCTCAAAAAACAGCAGCCATAGAAGCGAGGAGTCGGCTAAGTCCACACAGAAGAAGCACATCAACCTATGTAATCGAAAGACAGCTAATAACATCCATTGGAAAAGGGGAGCAGTACCCTTTTCAGAAAACTATGGATGAAAGTGGTAGCTCAAATCCATTTACAGGGTCACTACGTGGGATGAGTCTCCAATAAATCCCCAATAATACACATCAGCTAGAATGACAATAACCCCAAATCAGATTGTGAGCATTGTATAGGGGATTTTAGCAACTACATGCAGGCCGGAATATAATGTCTTGTAATATGAGCTCCCTAAGGACCCAATTTGAATCTACTCTAAATGTTTTGTATGCTCTGCTTTCTATTTGATTGAGGTTTCTATCAGTGCCTGCTGTTGATGGGTCCTTACTTGGTGTATGCCCTAGTCTTGTATAGCGACTTGTTTGGGCACACTGGGATTGATGGAAACATCACAGTCATAATGAGATCGATGACACAGAGGGAGAGGGATGGGGAGAGGGGATCAACATCAAGGAGCAACAGAAGGGGGGGGGCTACAAGATTAATGGTGGTGATGACTACACAGCCCTTCTTGATGTGGTGGAATCATTGAATTGTATGGTAATTATAGATCAATAAAAGTTTTCAAAATCATTTCAAAGTCCAATTCACAACCAATCATGGGGATGATGCAGGATGGGTCGGTGTTCTGTTCCATTTTGCAGGGGTTGTCCTTCAAGCCCAACCAGGCAGTCGCTAACCACGGCAAGCACAATGAAAACTACCTCAAAACAAGAAGCACCGAAGCCCATGACCTAACCATAAGAACTGAATCGATCTTCTTTGAGAAGAAAACAGAGTAAAGCCTCAAGAAATATTTTTGACCCTGGACTCTGTACATGACACCAAAGCAGGAGGAAGAAAGCAAAAAGCAAAAAAAAACCCAAATGGATAAGTTGGAGTTCATCAAAAGAAAAAGCTTTTGTCCATCATTCCATTATTATGAAAGTGATTTTTTAAAAACACCCCAGAGGGGAAAATAATATTTGCTATTCATATATCTGATAAGACTTTACTCTCCAAAATATACAAAGAGTGTCTACAGTTCAATAACAGAAAGAAAAACCACCTAATCAATGAATGTGCAAGTGATTTGAAAAGCCACTTCTCAAAGAAGATAGACAACTATCAAACATACACAGGAAACGATGCTTAGCATTGTCAGTAGGGAAATGTAAGTCAAAGCCACCAAGAGATGACCGCTAGACACAAATGAAGTTATAGAAAGACAGAAAAACCTTCAAATACTTCATAGAAAAAGTATGTTGTTTATCATTACACAGAGACGGGATGGCTGGAAAATTAAAAGAGAGTAGAAAATTTCCCCACATTTTGAAGCCTCTCGCCAACCTGAGAAGAGTGGAAAGCTTTGTGGAGGACAGGGGTGAACAAAGAGATCAGAGAGTGGCAGAAAGGGGGATTTATCTGGAACTGTTCTATATTTGAGCATCTGAAATAAATAAGACAAATGCTAATATTTGTTTTGCTCTGTATTTTCTGTTCTTCTGAAATAATTCATAACAAAAAATTATAAAAGCAAAAATTATGCTTTAATTGGAGCCATATGTGAAATGACTTTCATACTGTTAAACTGCTTATCACATACTGTATTCTTAAACAGTACAAAAACTAAGTATCAGCGGGCTTCTTTATAAAAAGTGTGATTAATGAGTTGGCTGGGAATGGCCATTTCACCGACTTCTGCTTGATTTCTCTATTTTTCTGCTTGTGTGCCCTTTCTTCAGGTATAACATGGAAAGGACACTGGGCAGATCATCAATAGCAATCATTTAAAAATAAATGCAGAAAAAGGATCGTATCTTCAAGTGATACGATTTTAATTCTATCCTCAGCTCAAGTTCAATATATTAAAAAATGGGCTTTATCATCAGATTTCACTGTTTCAGAAAGATGCATCTGTTAATAGACACAGAAAATCAGACCATCCATCAAACTGGAAAGACACAGGATGCATTGTACAGGCAAGGAGCTACCCCTTTTTACAGTGAAAGTGCAATAGCCTGCCATGTGGTTCTCATCAAAGACCTTAAAAGCACATTTCACATCATAATCTAAAGAGACATCGCTAGATTAAATGCAGGCGCAGCACATACACACATTTCAGGATTCAGTAGAGGTATTTCCATTGTATAACATATGTAGTCATTTCTGGGACATAAATTGAATTTTTATAAGCCTGTGTAGAATCCATAAAGAACCATATCTTCTTTTTATAGCCTTTCTGCCATTTTTGGTATAAATTTTGACATTTATCCTTTGAACGGTGTTAATTAGGTGGATGGCTTCTGAATCCTTGAAAAATTACCTTGAGACATTGGTATTGAAGAACAAAGCAGGAAACAAGAGAGGAAACGGGCGCAAAGGGGAGCTAGTGAGGTGAGGATGGGGGTGCGGGAAAGTGGAAAGACCCACAGGAAAACAACTGGGAGGCAATTAGGAAACCTCCTGGAATCCTAGGAGATTTTACTTCAGCTGCCCTCAAGACCACCTAGCCTGCTCAAATGACTCTGAATTTGGGTCCCAGGTGAGGCAAACAATTAATATGCTCAGCTGCTAGCCACTCGTTGGAGACATCTGAGAAGAAAAACCTGGTGACCTACTGAAAAATCAGTCATGGAAAATCCTACAAAATCATCTATGAGTGCTCTAGAGAAAAAAAACGAGGACACTTAAGATTTTACATATATTTATATATATAAAACATAAGAAATAAACAGTTAATTCATCTAGAAAGCAGTGCAAATGGCTCAGTGCAACTCACTCCCGTGAGACAGCTAGTACACTGGCGGTCCTCCAAGTCTTAAGGGCCACTGGGTAGTCCTCTGTAGAGCGATTCAGGCTATCCAGCCACAGGCAGCAAAACAAGGCAGGTCACCAGCAGTCAGCCAGATGTCAGGGTCTGACAGTCCCCAGCTCAAGTGATGGATACTCCAGTAAACACAAACTACAGCGACACAGTCTACGAGTTAGGTGTCCCAAAGGTCGTGTAGCTTGTGAATTGAGGCAGAGAACAAGCTAAGGCTACCACACACTGGCCCGATGATCAAAGAGCAGAAGACAAGAAAGGCGAAGCTCGCCGAGACATTTATCTCTCCGCCCTTCAACTAATCCCACATGTGTTCATTGGCCATGTTGGCACAATAAACTTACCTACAACATCATAAGATATTAATTTAAATATTAATATAAATATTACCATTAAAAGGGAGCAAGATCCCAGGCATACATGGGATAAGGTTGAATCAACTCAATGGCATTTTTGTTGTTGTTCTTGCTATTGTTTCGGGGTTTCTTTGTTGTTGGGGTTTTTTTGTCAGAAACCATGCAAGCCAGAAGAGAGCAGAAGAAAATATTTGACATGTTTAAGGTTAAAAAAAAAACAGCAATTATGAATTCTAAAGAGAGATGATCGTCTAAAAGTGATGTAAGAAAAGACAAAACATGAAACACATGGCTATCAAGTTCATTCCAACTCCGAGCGACCCTGTGGGCTTCTGAGACGGAAACTCTTTAGAAGAGTAGAAAACCTCATCTTTGTTCAGGGGAGCTACAGGTGACTTTGAACTGCTGACCTTGTGGCTAACAGGTAATCACTACACCACCAGGATACCTAAGAAGTAACCACTGTATAGCTACTCAAAATAGAAAACCACTGCCATCAAATTGATTCTGACTCATAGTGGTCCAACTGATTCTGACTGATAGTGGTCCTATGTAGGGTTTCCTAGGCTACAAATCTTTTAGGGAGCAGACAGCCCCATCTTTCTCCCTCAGGGAGGTGATGAATTTGAACTGCCAATCGCGCAGCATATTTGATGACACCGCTGAGGCTCTTTATATGCCTGTGTGTTGTTGTTAGATGCAACTGAGTTAGTTCCAACCCATTGTGACCGTTTGCACAACGGAATGAAACGCTTCTCGGTCCTACAGCATCCTCACAATTGTTCCTATGATTTAGTCCATTGTTGCAGCCCCGGCATCAGTCCATCGACTTGAGGGTCTTGTTCTCTATCTCTACTTTACCAAACATGATGTCCTCCAGGGACTGGTCTCTCCTGACAACTTGTACAAGTCTGTAAGATAAAGACCCGCCATCCTAACCTCTAAGGAGCACTCTGGCCATAATTCTTCCGAGTCAGGTCAGTTGGTCCTTTTAGCAGGCCAGGGTATTTTCAGTATTCTTCTCCAGAACCACAATTCAAATGCATCTATTCTTCAATGTCCAATTTTCATATGCATCTTGCTTGAGGTGACTGAAAATACCATGACTTGAGTCAGGTGCCCCTTAGTCCTCAAAGTAACATTCTTGCTTTTCAACACTCTAAAAAGTCCCCCTGAAGTGGATTTATCTAATGTAACTTGCTGTTTGAGCTCTTGACTGTTGCTTCCATCAGCATTTGATTTTGGATCCAAACAAGACAAAATCCTCAACATTTATCATCTTGCTATCATGATATTCAGTGGTGAGGATTTGGGTCTTCTTTACACTCAGTTGTAATCCATACAGACGGCGACAATCCTTGACCTTCCTCACTTTCAGAAAACAAGGTTATGTCATCTACATATTGCAGGTTATTAAACCTGCCTTTGATCCTGATGCCACATTCTTCTCCATATAATCCATCTTATATGATGATTTGCTCAGCACACAGATTGAACAAATATGGTGAGAGGACACAGCGCTGTTACACACCGTCCCCAATTTTAAACCATTCAGTAGTCCCTTGTTATGTTCTGTTTGCGCAACTGCCTCTTGAAACAGGTCCACATGAGCCCAATTAAATGTTCTGGAATTCCTATTCTTCTCAAAGTTATCCATAATTGGTTATGATCCATCCACACAGTCAAATGCCTTGCCATAGTCAGTAAAACACAAGTAAACACCTTTCTGGTAGTCTGCTTTCAGTTAAGATCCATCTCACGTCAGCAATAATATCCCTTGTTCCATGTCCTCTTCTGAATCTGGCCTGAATCTCTGGCAGTTCCCTGTCAATGCAACTGCTGCTGGATGACCTTCAGCAAAATTTTACTTGAATGTCGTATCAGTGATTTTGTTTTATAATTTGAGCATTTAGTTGGGCCACCTATCTTTGGAATGGGTACAAATATGGATCTATCTCTTCCAGTTAGTTGGCCAAGTAGCTGTCTTCCAAATTTCCTGGCATAGGCAAGTGAGTGTTTCCAGTGCTTTATCTGCTTGCTAAAACATTTCAATTAGTATTCCATCAATTTCTGGAGCGTTGTTTTTGGCTAATGGTTTCAATGAAGCTTGAACTTCTTCTTTCAGCATCATTGATTCTGGCTCATAATGCTACCACTTGAAATGATTGAATGGGGACCAGTTCTTTATGGTCCAGTGACTCTATGTATTCTTTCCATCTTCTATTGATACTTTCTAATATACCTATTAGAATAGCTAAAATACAAAACATTGACAACAGCAAATACTAATGAGGCTGTGGAGCAATAAGCAAAGTGGGAGTCACTTTGGATGACACTCTCACAGTTTCTTATAAACCGAAGCACAGGCTTACCAAGTAATCCAACAATCATACGCCTGGGTATCTCCCAAAATGAATGCAAAATGTATGTCTACACAAAACCTGAACATGAATATCTATAGCAGTTTTATTCATTTTTTTTAAATTGGCAAAGATCAGGAGCAATAAAGATGTCCTTCAAAAAGTGCATGAATGAACAGACTGTGGTACAGCCTTACAATGGAGCATTATTCATTGATAAAAACAAATGGCCTATAAAACTACCAAAATACATGGAGGACATAGATAATCATGGAGATACTACAAGAAAGCTACGAGAACTAACAGTGTGATTCAGCAAAGTGGCAGTATATAAGATCTACATCCAAAAAAATTCAGTTGGATTCCTCTAATCCAACAAAGAGAGGCCTGAGTGAGGGCCAGGATCCATTAAAGGAGGAAGTTGTCATCTCTTTAACAGCAGTGCTCATAAGAAAATGTCCAGCTTCAGAAAAATGAAACAGAACCCACAGCCCACACCATACACAAAGCTACCACACCATACACAAAGCTACCTCAGGAGAGATCGATATCTAAATGTAAAACCTAAAATTATAAAGATTATGAAAGAAAAAATAATGGCAAACTAGGGGCCCCCGTTTATGGCATAAATAATCTGTCAAACATAACTTAAAATCCAAAATAATAGAAGAAAACTTCTCTTAAAGAATTCTGATATTAATACTGCAGAAATCACGTTACCCTTGTAAAGTCCTCTGTAAAGTTGGTATCTATAATTGATACTGCTTTTGATTACAAACCCCAAGTCTGCAGTGGAAATGTCCAATGATGGGCCCTTGCTCCCTCACAATATCCTTCATTCACCACTAAACACACAAGTACTCAATGACTGTGGCTGAGTCCTATGTATTATAAGCATACATTCCGTCAACAAACGGTGACTGAATGATTTACTATGTGTGCCAAGCACGTTTAAAGTGCTGAGGATCTAGCACTGAGCAAAGCAAATCTACATCAACAAACTAAAAAACAATAACTCACGTTCATTATATGAGGAGTCTTCAAAAATGTTGTGGGCCAAATCCATTATTTTTTAAATTCAATTTGAACTGCTGACTTAGCAGATTGCAGCCCAATTCCTTAACCATTACGCTACGAGGTCTCCTTAGGGTATGTGGAAGCAAAGAGGGTGGATGGAGCAGATAGGAGTGGAGCTTCCAGATCTGGACATGAGAAACGTAAGAGCCCCGCACGCAGTCCAGATGGAGGCACTGAGCAGACTTGTACACACGAGGTTAGGGTGGTTGCTTGAATTGCACATGTAGATTAAGGAGTGACCATCACATGGAAGACATATACAGTCCAAAGACAGTTTATGGCCCTGGGAAATGAAGAGGTGCATTTGAATTGTGGTGCTGGAGATGAATATTAAACACACCAGGGGCTGCTACAAGGACAAATCAATCTGTCTTGATTGAAGTACACCAGAGTGCTTCTTAGAGGCAAGGATGGAGAGATTTCGCCTTACATACTTTGGGCATGTTGTCAGGAAAGACCAGTCTCTGGAAGAGAACATCATGTTTGGTAAAGTAGAAGGGCAGTAAAAAACAGGAAGCCCTTCAGGGAGATAAAGTGACACCCAGGCTGTCACCATGGCTCAAGCATAGGAACAACTGTTAGGCTGGTGCCAGTCTGGCAGTTTATTCTGTTTTGCATAAGGTCACTATGAATTGGAACTGACTTGATGGCACTGGGTTAGGCAGCTTCTCTAGAGAAACAAAACCAGGACACTTATGATTCATATACATAGGTTTATACAGCAGGAAGGAATATAACAGCTAAAAAGTCCACACAGCATACAAAGGGCTCAGCTTAACTCACTTGTGTGGGACAGTTAATATACTGGAAGTCCTTCAATTCACCTGGACTGACAAGTCCAAGGTCAAGGAAACAGACTGCTGAGTCTTCCCTCGGGCAATGCAGGCAGTCTGCCCACAGGCAGCAAACAGCAGGGCAGGAAACTCAGTAGCTTAGTGAAGCAGGCCCTGATGGGTTATCAAACTCAAGCAATGCAAGACAACAGGATCCGCCAGCCTCAAGCTCAAGCAATGTACACACCAGCAATGTGAGGAAGCAGGTCTCAAAGGAGCCTCAAGCTCTGGTGACATGATCCATGAGTTGGCTGGTCCCATAGGTAGCGTAACTCACAAGTTGAGGCAGAGAACTAGGTAAAGCAGCCACATGCTGAACACCAGAGAGCAAGAGAGGGTGTGGTGGTGCGAGCAGAGTCATTTATCTCTTTGCCCTCCAATCAAACTGCAACCTGACTAATCACACTTGTTCCTATTGGCCAGGTTGACACAATAAACCTATCAATCATAGACACCTAACAACAAGATGGCATTATGCTGAGTATTTTAAAAGTCCAACAAAAAGAATGTATGAGATCACTATGATTCAAAGTCAACAAAAGGTTTAGGTACCAAAAGAAACATTCTTTGATAATTACGGGTAGGGGAAGAAAATCTCTCTCTAGAGAGTAGACATGTTTTAACTCGAGTGAAAGGAAAGGCAACAGACAATAAAAATACAACATGACCAAAGCAACGGAAGTCTCTGGGAGGTTCATATGAGTAAACCAAAGGTGAATATATTATATACAGGAACCTGCATTAACATTAACAACAAACAATAATTTATGGATGGATACAGAGGGAGATATGCAAACTGAATGAGTGTCAGATGATGGGTGGGCGTATATCTAGTAGCATAAGAAGGTTTTGCAGCATATGCATATGCAAATAAGCATCCAGGTCCATAGCAGAGCATACAAGGGACAAAGGTAGGCCAACTTTTAAACTATAATCAAATTCTGATTCATGGCGACCCTATAAGACAAGGTAGAACTGCCCCTGTGTGTTTTCTGAGACTAACTCTTTAGGGGAGTAGAAAGCCTCATCTTTCTCCCTGATGGATTTATCAATCATAAACTTATTTTTTTTCACAATTAGGGGGCGAGAAGTTTGCACTCGAAGCACCAGCTCTAGCAAGAAGCTTTCTCTCTGTCAGTTCTCAAGGAAGGTCCTAGTCTCCTTTCGACATCTATGGGCCCAGATGCCCTTTGGAGATCTCCATGTGTCTTGGCATCAATCTTCCCTGGGTCTAGAAGGCTCTTAATGCTGGGACCTTGGGTCCAAGGTGCATACCCCACTTTCAGCTCGTCTTGCTGATGGCACTGAGAGCCCTTGGGTCTCTGCTCACTTCTCTCTCCTGTTCTGCTCTCAGTGAGAAAAGGTGATGCAGACTGAACGCCAGGGAAAATTTCCTTACATCAGGTTGGGGCCTGAATAAAGACATTGTTTCCCACCTTGATCTCCTTAAAACTGACTGGTGGATCACATCAAATCACATCACAGTGATTATATAAAATAACTCCCTAATTACATCATGACATAACTGCCAAATCACTGGGTTAGACCATTTGACACAACTGAAATCCTGGCAAAAACAATGTTCTACATCCTCCTGTGATGAGCAGTGACTAGGGCAGTGGTTCTGAGCCTTCCCAGTGCTTCAACCTTTTAATACAGTTCATGTTGTGCTGACGCCCCAACCAGAAAATGATTTTTGTTGTTACTTCGTAACTATAATTTTGCTACTGTTATGAATCAGGCGACCCCTATGAAAGGGTTCTTCAACCCCAAAGGAGTTGTGACCCACAGGTTGAGAGCCACTGGATGAGAGTCTTTAAAGTTAATGAGTAGCCATTTAATATACAACTATTGGCCTCACCAACTGTAGCAACTGAAAGTAAAGAAAATCAATTGAATTATGGCAGATGTGGGTAGGTCAAAATTTAACAACTTATCATTTGATCTCCCTTTTGACCCATTTTAAAGTTGTTCTAGCTTTAATATTTTCTGCTTCCTTTTCAACTGAAGTTTTTCTCTATTTTATTTTGTTCTTGTTGTTAGATGTTTTTTCTTTTTTGTACGTTTTCCAGTGTATGAAATCCAGGATGGGTGAATCTATAGAGAGAGTAACTGGATTAATGATTCCTTGGGGTGTGGCAGGGGGGGCTGGGGGAATGGGGAGCTTTAACAGAGAACACAAGAAGAAAAGGTTCTAAAATTGATTGTGGTAATAACTGTACCCCTCTTCTTGACATGACTGAACCATTGAATTGTATGATATGTGGATTATGTCCCTATAAAACTCAACAAAAGAAAAGAAAGTCGAGACTCAAGCAAACAATAAGGACCAACAGACCACTGCAGCCACAGCTTCTCCTAGTCTGACCAGAAGAACTAACTGACATCTGGCTACCACCACTGCCCACTCGCACCGGGTCACAGGAAAAGGGCCTGGATGGGCAGAAGGGAGGGGAGGGGAATAAAGCAAAACTCAAAACAACATGCCTCCAAGCAGGAGAAAATGGAGATCACCATCCACACTGAGAGGAGGCTGACAAATCAGCAGGTGAGGAGAACCTCACCGGAAACCACATTCAGACCAGGGATGGGAGAGGAACATCTACATCTCAAAGGAGGCCCTGATATTCTGGCAGGGGTGGGAGGGTGTGGGGGGTTTGGGAGGGTGGATGGAGGGTAAGGAGCCACCTCACATAGGGAAGGAGCGCTAAACAGTAATTGCGGGGACCTAAGGGGAGAATAACACTGGGTTTATTATCCTAGTTAGGCACTTTGCCTAAATTTGTACCCAGCCCACGGTGAACCACACCACGGACTAAGCACTCTGACTACCTTACACACTGGCATTAAAGGGAACATGGCATGGCCCCACCAGAAGGACTCGACGTGGAAGGAACTGGGCCTTGACCTGAAAATCACTTGCAGCCCTTGGATTTAGGACTGCAGCTTCCTAATGGGAGAGGACAAAGAATGGCCACCCAAGACTGTGGAAGTGGCAATCTTTGGATCTTAGGGGCCCAGAACCACCCTAGATTTAGTGTCTCAATGCCCCCCTTGCATTAGATATGACAGCTATTAATCTGATAGGCAAGGATCTGCCCTAGTAAGAAATGGTACGGTAACTTTTCCCCTAGCACTATCCCCAGGTTCGGTGTAATCGAGCTCAATCAATTAATCTACACAAAGCACAATTCATGTATCGCAGCTCAAAGTTGGCCTATACGCACATAAACTCCGCATACCAACAGTCCCTTAAATTCTATGCCATGGATAAATCATTGATGTTATGAATGCAATCACATTATACCCCAAGGGGATGATTGATAATGTTTTTCTTTTCTGTTTGTTTTCTTTATTGTTTTTGTGTGAGAGGAGTTGTTGTTCATTTTTTAAAATTTTGTGTGTGTTAGTCCAAGTAGACTAGAGAAACAAATTCATAGACACACTCATATGAGTGTAAGAGTAATTGTACATTAGAGCTTTCCCCCAGCTCCTAAGTGCTTCCTCCCCCCTTCCCCCCCCACCCCACACTACCATGATCCGAATGCTACCTTGCAGGACTGGATAGAGCAGAGGTTGTACACTGGTGCAGATAGGAGCTGGAGGCATAGGGAATCCAGGGTGGACGATAGCTTCAGGACAGGGGTGTGAGGGGTGATACTAGTAGGTAGAGGGTGAGTAGGTTGGAAAGGGGGAACCGATTACAAGGATCTACATGTGATCTCCTCCCTGGGGGATGAACAACAGAAAAGGGGGTAAAGGGAGATGCCGGATAGGGCAAGATATCACAAAATAATAATTTATAAATTATCAAGGGCTCATGAGGGAGGGGGGAGCGGGGAGGGAAGGGAAAAAGAGGAGTTGATGCAAAGGGCTTAAGTGGAGAGCAAATGCTTTGAAAATGATTAGGGGAAAGAATGTACAGGTGTGCTTTATACAATTGATGTGTGTATATGTAGGGATTGTGATAAGAGTTGTAGGAGTCCCTAATAAAATGTTAAAAAAAAGAATAAAAAAGAGTAATTGTACATTAAGAAAACATCACAACCCAGTCCAGATCAAGGCCATAAGTTCGATATTAGCCATATGTCTGATACCAATCTATAAAGTCCTCTTCAGACTCATGAAACACATGCAATGACACCAAATGCAGGAAGATCACAGGCCAGTGGGTGCAAAGTCTTGTGAATCCAGTGGCAGGAGTCTCCACGTGGCTCCTCCAACTCAGGGCCACTAGCATAGTTCCATGTGTCTTGTCAGCAGCAATGTTTCCCAGGGAGTGAGCAGAGAGACAGGGTGTCTCTCACCTCCAATGAGGAATACAGGAGTTACCAGAATCCTCAGAAGAAGGCCATGCCCACACAGAGGTCTCATTGGCTATGACCTGATTGACAAGCTGGACTCCACGCCTTCACTGACAAACAATTATATAACTACCACATTTGTTAGGCAGGGTTCTCTAGAGAAACAAAATGAGGTCACTTATGATTCTATATATGAAAGTATAGGTTTATATAGCAAGAAGGAATATATTAGCTAAGTAGTCCACACAGCACAACAGAGGGATCAGTTCAACTCATTCATGGAACAGTTAATCTACTGAAGGCCCTTCAACTCTTGATGGCTGCCAGTCCAAGGTCGAGGCAAGAAAGGCAGAGTCAGCCCTCAGGCAGCAGACAGCACAGTGGGGCAACAACAGCCAGTAGCTTGGAGTGTAGCAACAGGCTCGAGCTCCAGCAATGCACACACAGTGCCATGGTCCACCAGCGGAGTGGCAAAGCAGCCCTTAAAGGATGCAAGGCAAGGTGACACAATCCACAGGTTGGCTCAGTCCACAGATAGTGCAGCACAAGGTTGCAGCAAAGGACTAGCTCAAGCAGCAACACAATGGTTCAATCACCAGGATAAGGAGAGGCGGGAGGCTGGCCTTGGAAAGCATTTATCTCAGTCTCCCTCCAAGCAAGCTGCGACCTGATTAAACACTGCCCACGTGTTCCTACAGGGGCCTAGTGGTACAACAAACCTAACGAGCATTGTTGTTGTTCTTGTATGTTTTGTCATAATATAGCTGCCAAAGTAAACCAGAGTCATTCATAACCCAGGGACCAGCAGGTGGATTCTGGGTTCCCACTTAATCCTAGCCCCAATCCAAGGACAGTTATAACATGGTCCCGCTCAATACCCGCCTTCATGAAGAGATCACTGAAGACAAGGGCGCCATGGCAAAGCATGATGAAAAAGCAAGTGGTGCCTGGCTACCAATTGGAGTTGTGTCTGGGTCTTAAAGGCTTGTATCCAAACAAGCAGCCATCTAAGTGAGGCATCAGCTCGGTCCACATCAAAGAAGCACACCAGCCTGTGAGAGCCAAAGATGACAATAACAAAATCCACATATGATGAAGGGCAAAGTATGAGAACTTAAATTATAAACACTCAATTTGTAGGAGGATGAGGAGAACAGTGAGAGGCAAAATCCATCTGCAGAGAATCTAGTGAGATGAAGCCTCGCACACTTCACTTCTAGCCACAGGCAAGGGACTCGAACGGTGTTACTACCAGATAGAGATGATTATAAACTTGATTATGGTGGATGGAACCATGGTGTAAGGTAACCCTCCATCAGTTAACCTCCCTCTTGACCCAAGCGGAATCCGCTCTAGGCTTAAATATTTCTCACTTGTTCCATGGCAGAAATTTCTTTTCTGGCTTTTTAAAATATTGCTGGTGAGCTTTCCTTTCTTACCATTTATTTTAATATTATTATTATTTATCTTTATGCTCTTACTTTCCCTTCTGTCTCTTTCATTTTGTTTTTTATGATTTCTGTTAGGTTTCCCAGTTTATGAAGCACTGAAGGAGTGGATGCAGAGTGATGTAATGGTTTATCAGGGATGGGGGGAGAGGGGAATTGGGGAGCAAACAATAAATTCAGGAGGGGGGAGGGAGGACTACAACTGTGTGTGATAAAGTATATACAACTCTTTTTAAAGTGACAACTACAGAAGTGTATGATTGGTGATTTTTTTTATTTGTAAATTTTATATCAAGAAAACTACCGGGAAGAAAAAAAAAAAAAAAGAAAGAAAACACAGTTGCCCAATGGTATCATGAGGAGGAAGAGTTGTGCTCGGGGCATGGAGTTTACGCCCATGGCGGTGAAATGAAGGGGAGGGTAACCACAGCAGTTGCACAGCACGGAGAATCTAACCGATGGCACTGAATTATACGTGTATTAGTTGTTGAAATGGAGAATGATTTGCTGTGTATGTTTCTGTCACAATTTTTTAAAAATTACACCAAAAAAGATTTAAAACAATAAAGAAGACCAATCTTACTGGTATGATGGCGATGGGCGGGACCCCAGAAACATTGGGTCTTAAATATCCTTGACACCTGGAACTGAACTCCTGCCCCCACCCACCTTTCAGGCACAAATTGGACCACTGAGAAAATGAACAAGAACACCCATGATGAACGTAGTTCCTTTTCAGAGCCATTAACCATACAAGTCCAACAAGACAGCATTTTCCCAAAAACAAAATTCAGAAGGCAGGAAGAGGCTGAAAGGCTGGGCAAGTGGAAACTGGAGAACCCAGGGAAGATGTGGGAAGAGGCTGGTACATTGACAGGATTGTAACTATCATGTTTTCTGCATGTAACATACCCATGCATGTTTTGCAGGTGATGGGCACACATATATAACACACAATGCACACAAAAATGAATGCAAGAGGGGATTGTATGGTTTGCAAAACAAATCTAAAATGCTGCCTGATTTGTGTACAAACATGTAATGGATGGGAAACTAGCATGCTCTGCAAACTTGCACCTAGGTTTTTGTTCTACAAAAAGACATGGAGGGAATTTAATGATTATTGCTAAGTGAAAGAAACACTGTGTTGCATAATTCTCGTTAAATGGTATGGTTTTGGAAAAGGCTAAACTGTAGAGATGGTAGAAAGATCAGCAGTTTCTGGGGGGTTGAGAGTTAGGGGAGGGCGGAATAGGTGAAGGGCAGGGGCTCTCCTAGGGCACTAGTGCTTTCTTGAATGATATTGTAATGGTGAATGCATAACACTACAAATTTGACCAAACCCATAGAACTTGACAACGCAAGGCGTGAAACCTAAAGTATGAGAATTTTTTTTTAAATCACTAAAAGGACAGAGGGGCGGGGTGTGTGTATGACCTGACCTAAATAACTTGGGAAACAAGTTCTATCTGTACGCCTCAGGAGAAGGCAGTATATGTCCCTCAAGGAGCTGCACATAAGCCCTGCTCTCTAGTTGATCAAGTTGCTCTCCCAGGGAGAGAAGCCAAATCATTTGGAACCCACTCTACATGAACAATGTTGTTGAATAATTAATAAGTGCAGGTAGGTGGTGGCATGAGGCTTCTCACTGTTGAGTTTCGAGGTTACAGACAAACTAAAATCTCCCAATAGCCCAACTGGAACAATTTGAGAAATGTAATTGTGGGAAACAGAAGGATTTCCCCCAAGTTGACCCCCCCCCCAAATATATGCCACACTTCACTGTTGGCAAATGACTATCCACTTGGAGGTCATCAGTAGGTCAGGGTTATTCTCCCTAAGGGTTATCAGCCATCTAGACCAAGCAGACACCACTGCTTATCTCACAACAAATAGGGCCCACTCCCTTCTGATAAGGATAGTAGGTGTCTGTTTCCTTGTAGGAGACCCAGAGGTCAAACCCCCTCAAGGATGACCAAGGTTAAGCTGCCATCATGAATCTAGGATCCACCTATCTAGACCTTCCATTCCTATGGGCACACCCCTAGCTCATCCCCTTCCTATGATGGGTATGCCTATTGTATGCCTATTGTATGCCTGTGACACATGGTTTACCTGTAATCATGTCTCCCTAATGAGATCTAACCCTTGGTTTGCAATAAAATGGGGGCTCTCTCCTGCTCTCGTGGTCGGGCTCCCCCCACGAGGACTACCAAGTGGGGCTGAGGTGAGCATGCTACCATGAGTTGTGTCTGACTCCATTAATTCAATCTCTCCTCTATCTCTCATGCTCTCTATGACTTTACTATACTCTTTACTTATTGTTGCTGTACAATTGCGCCTATCGTGTTACGGCTTAATAGAATAAAATAATTTGTCTTAAGTTACTCCATTTTGAAAAGCTAAGTGCCACCCCCATTCTCAGAGAGGTATGTTATCTTGGAAAAGCAAGTCACTGTGACCTTACAACTATCTGCTCGTAAATGTGAGCAAGAAGGTTTGCAAGATCATCTGGTCCGAGATAAGCTGAGCAGGACGTGCTGAATTACCCGCATCCCTGTTATCTTGTGTAAACCCCCTTTCCCGTTCCTTGCTCAACCCCTCCCCGCGGCACTAGCTTCGATTATAAAAAGAAAAGAAAAATTTGACTCGGGGCTGCAGTGTTGGACCCTGCGTGGCCATGCTGTAGCCCAAATCCGGATTTGTCTTTTTCTCTATTTGTCTTTTTGTCTTTCTGTAATAAAGTTTTGCTTTGTTACTTCACAACTGCTTGTGGGTCAGTGGTCTATGTTGGGCGCAACTCCGTAACATTTCGGACCTGTGATGATTTGTTGGGGACCCTCCTCACCCCACACATAATAACAAAGATAACATTGGATTATGACACAAAGCATAAACTAAGTGCCTCTGAATTCATACTAATATAAATGAATGGAAGAAAAGAAAGAGACAAACCTCCCATGCAAATGGATTTCCAATAACTGGCAAACATATCTCTTTGTTAAGGACACTTCTTTAAGTGTTGGGCTTCACCTAGTGACTTCTTCCTTTAGAGTACAGGATAACAATGATGAAAGAAAAAGGAATTCGCTTTATCATGGAGAAACCTGGCAAACCATCTCAGCATATAATACAGGTTACATCCATAATTATAAGCTATGCTGATAGCATGCATCCTTGATATAATGTGATGAAGTGTCACTTTGCCTCTGTGGACTTCCTCCTAAAACCCGTGACTCAGTCTCATCATGGGAAAGACATCCAACAAATCTTTTTCGAGAGACATTCTACATTAGCTAAATCTACTGCACGCAATCTCTTTAAAGTGTTTGCACAATTCTTTGTAATGTGTGTAAATGATTAAATTGTCCGATATATGAATACATGTCAATAAAGCCATTTAAATAAATACATAAGGTGTTGAAGAGCAAGTGACTCACCTTGAGGACTAAGGTGCACCTGACCCTCATATGCTGGTGAAAGTTGGATACGGAACACGGAAGGCCAAAGAAGAATGGGTGCATTTCAATTGTAGTGCTGGAGAGGAACCTTGACCATGCCGTGGACTATCAAATAAAACAAGCCGATCTTATGGTGGAAGAAGTACAGCCAGAGTGTTCCGTAGGGACAAGGATGGTGAGACGTGGTCTTACATAATGTGGACACGTTGCCAGGAGAGACGGCTCCCTGGAGAAGGATACTGCACTTGGTAAAGTAGAGGGAGGGGCAGTGAAAAAGAGGAATGTCCTTGAGGAGACGGATTGACACAATGCATGCAACCATCGGCTCACACGTGGCAACAGTTGTGAGGATGGAGCTGGACTGGGCATGCTTCACCCTTACGCACAGGGGCCTACACAGCAGGCCCAACTCCACAACTAACAACGGCTCCTGCAAAATGTCCAGGTGTGTCTGAGAAATGTAACAGCCAAAAAGAACCTAAGATATGACCGTCACATGGCCTCCTACAAGGGACCTGACACACAGCGTGGGCACTGGATGAAAACTAAGAGGCTCTGACTGAAGCGTAGCCTTTAGCTAACCATGCTGTATTCTGACAAATGGTCCATTCTATTCACAAATACCAAGCTCATGTAAAAGGCAAATAATAGACACACTAGGTGTGACTCAGAGCCAACTCTACAGCATCTGACAACCAGGGCAATTTGAATTTGGTTAGAATTTGGGGGAGGCAAATTTGGGGAGAAGAGATCAGGAAGTTTGTACTTCTAAGTAGACTTTGGAAATTCTCAGTCACCGTGTCGTCCAGTTTTACGCTGGTTCTCCTGCGGACCCCTTCAGGATACCCACCACACACAGGAACGAGCACTCAGTGTTTTCCTTTAGGTCTTGTTTTGTTTTCTCTGTTCCTCGTATTGTCCATTTTGTTGTTCTTCATGATCACGGTCCTTTATTCTGCTATTTGTAATTCACAGTTAAAGCTATCCAGTCAAGATGGAAGTTCAGATACAGCAGTTTCTGTTTCTCTAATTCCCACATCGATTTTTTTCTCTTTTTGTCCCTCTGAGATGAGTTGTGTTACCTCACGATGACCCCAAATATTCCTGTAAGTCTCTAACCGTATTTCCACCAGTGCTTTGAAATCAGTGCTGCTTCTACAACCTGGATCCTTCTCAGGGTTGGTTTCTGTTGATGGTGGGTGACCGACAGGTTAATGCGTTTTAACTTTTCTATTAAATCTGTATTTTGTAAAGGGACTGTAAATGATACGTGCAAGAGGCTCCAACTTCTGCTG
Source organism: Tenrec ecaudatus (assembly GCF_050624435.1). NCBI lineage: Eukaryota > Metazoa > Chordata > Mammalia > Afrosoricida > Tenrecidae > Tenrec > Tenrec ecaudatus. The sequence goes on from NC_134534.1 coordinate 181,536,908, forward strand.
TCTTCCTCTCAAGCAGTGGTTCTCCACCTTCCTCATGCCGCGACCCTTTCATACAGTTCCTCATGTTGTGGTGACCTCCCCAACCATCAAATTATTTTCATTGCTACTTCATCACTGTAATGTTGCTACTGTTATGAATCAGTCGACCCCTGTGAAAGGGTTGTTCAATCCCCAAGGGGACACGACCCACAAGTTGAGAACTGCTGCTCTACAGAATATGGATTCCCTGCCCCCTGGCCCCAAGTAGGCTGATTTTTGACCGATGACCTTGAACTTACTGTAGTGTAGTTTTCAACTTTGTCAGGATAGATCTGTTTCAATCCTGCCCTCATCCCAAGGCATGTTTCTTAGTCCTTAAACAGCCTTTATTCCTAAAGAACGGCTGCTCTGGGATTTCACACATCCCACAGTCTACTTGGCTGCTCTCACTTGGTGGGCTCCAACTCTGGTACCTGCTTAGTGGACAGTGACCGAGGTATTTGCTCAATGATTTCAGCCTTCTCTCCAGCTGTTGCTTCCCACTCCCTGTGGTCCCCCCACGTCTGCATTTGGTCAGGCCAGGATTCTCGGGATGTTTATAAGCAGATGTTGTGGCTCTCTCATGTGTGGTTAATCCTTTCTGGAGAGAAAGTTGAGGCTAAACCATGAAGATTGACTCACTGCCAGGGAGTCAATGCCAACTGCTAGTGCTCTATGTAGGACAGAGCAGAGCTGTCCCTGTGGGTTTCCAAGACCGTCACTCTTTGTGGGAGGAGTAAGCCACATTTTTCTCCCATAAAGATTTACAGTCGTGGAAATTACAAGTTGGAAATGAGAAGTCATGGTTTCTTGACAGATAATCCCTCTATGTCTACACCCTCTAGTGGTGTGTTTCTCTCAGGAGACTCCCCTCCTCCCAATAATCTTGTGATCTTCAACTTATACCACATCAAAGCAGTAATTTTGGCATTCTTGGGTGATTCAAGTGGTGTTTCTTTGTATTTCCTTTGAGTTTGAGGAACAAAAACAAGTCTGAAGGGGTAAGATCGGGGCGGGAGGGTAGATGGGGTAAGATTTCCAAATGGAATTCTTATAGGATATCCTTTGACAGTTCCCATTTTCTTCAAATTTCTTCATAATACATTCCTCTAAACAACCCTTGTGTGTTGAGAAAATATATGATTACCCCGTTTTGAATAATTTTTTAAGCTACCATAACCTTCTGAGCTCAGTCATGAATTGAAGTAGCCCAGTAAATGCCTTCAGAAACCACTACTTTAGTGGGTGCATAAGCAAAAGTTGCAAACAAAGCTGATAGTGCCCGGATATCAAATGATAGAGCATCAGGGGTCTTAAAGGCTTGAAGACCAGGTGGCCATCTAGCTAAGAAACAACAAAGCCCACAAGGAAGAAACACACCAGCCTACCCCCGATGCAAACGCTGAAGACAAAGGGGGTGCATGGGCAAGTGTGGTTAAGAAAGCTGATGATGCCCAGTTGTCAAAATATATAGAATCTGGGGTCCCATAGGCTGGAAGATAAACAAGGGGCCATCTAACTGAAAAACAGCAAAGCCCACATAGAAAATGCACACCAGTCTGTGAGATGACAAGGCATCGAAGAAATCAGGTATCACGCATCAAAGACCAAAAAAAATCATAACATTGTGAATGAGGAGAAGTGCAGAGTGGGGACCCAGGGCCCACCTGGGGGAAATTGGACATTCCCTTGCAGAAAGGTTGTGGGGAGGTGATGAACCAGTCAGTGTGTAGTGTAGCAACGATGAAACATACAATTTTCTTCTAGTTCTTGAATGCTTCCTCCCCTCCCACCCACCCCCCACCACTATCATGATCCCAATTCTACCTTACATAACCAGCTGGACCGGAAGATATACACTGGCACAGATGGGAACTGGAAATGTGGGGAATCCAGGACAGATGAGCCCCTCAGGACCAGTGGTGAGAGTGGCGATATCAGGAAGGTGGAGGGAGGGTGAAGGAGAAAGGGGAAACAGATGACAAGGTCTACATGTAACCTCCTCCCTGGAGGACGGACAGTGGAGAACTGATTGAGGAAGACATCGGATAGTGTAAGATATGATAAAATAATAATTATTTATAAATAATCAAGGGGGAGGGGAAAGGGGGAGTGTGGAAGGAGGGGAAAAATGAGGAGCTGATACTAAGGGCTCAAAGAGAAAGCAGGTGTTTTGAGAATGATGATGGCAACATATATACAAATGTGCTGGACACAAATGATGTATGTACGGATTGTAAAGAGTTGTATGAGCCCCTAATAAAAATGATTATAAGGAAAAAAAGCAGCCACTATTTTGATTGACTCTTCTTTCGAGGGTACCCTGAGGAGACTAAGGCAACTTTATGGCTGAGCGAACGTGTTGGCAGCCATCCACTGGCCAGAAGCACTGATCCACCTGATTTGTTTGTAAGAACCACATGCACGTATAGAACCCCAGTAGCAATACTCTTTGACTTACACTCGTCTGAATGAGAATCTAAATTAAGATTAAGCAGTGAGAGTTACGGATGAATTATGATTTGGAGAAAATATTTACAAAATCACACTAAGGTACAAAACATTCCTACAAATCAATAAGAAAAAAACTATTAATAACCTAAGAGAAATTGGCCCAGGAAAATTTCAAAGGTAAGAAAATCCAAATCAAATAAGAATACGCATTACATGTCCATCTCAGTAACAATAAAAGCCTCGAATGGTCATGCCACACCTTGGGAAGGATGTGCACCACCGGGTCCTCTCATAAGTAAATGGCACCATTCTCACAAGGGTTCCTATGCTTGGTCCCATGGTGGCAGCCACGGTGTCGACCCATCTCCGTGAGGTCCCGACTCTTTTGTGCTGCCCATCTACTTCACCAAATACGATGCCTTCCCTAGGGACTGGTCTCTCCTCACAGCATGTCCAAAATATGGGAGACACCGTCTTGTCATCCTTCCTTCTAAGGAGCACTCTGGCTGTACTTCTCCCAAGACAGATCTGTCTGTCCTTTTAGCAGTCCATGATATTTTCAATATTCTTCGCCAGCACCACAAGTCAAATGCACCAGCTCTTCAATGGTCTTCCTTCTTCAATACCCAACATTCACATGCATAGGAGGCCATTGAAAATGTCATGACTTAGGGCAGATGCACCTTAGGCCTCAAAGTAACATTCTTGTTTGGGATACTCTCAAGAGGTCTTATGAAGATTTACCGAATGCAACTCATCTTTTGATCTCATAAGTGCTGCTTCCATGAGCATTGATAGTGGATTTAAGCAAGACAAAATCTTTGACAAGTTCCACCTTTGCTTTATTTCTTATGATGTTACATGTTGGCTCAGTTGTGAGGATGTGGAGCTTCTTGACATTGAGTCGTCGTCCACACTGAAGGCTGCCATCCTTGATCTTCATCAGCAAGCGCTTCAAGTCCTTTTCACTTTCAACAAGGAAGGTTTGCTATCTGCTTGTCACGGTTGTTAATCAGCCTTCCTCCAATCCTGATGCCACATCACGTAATCCAGCTTCTCTGATGATTTGCTCAGCATATAGATTGAATGAGTGTGGTGAGAGGAAACAGCCCTGTTATACACCTTTCCTGATTTTAAACCATGCCGTATGCCCTTGTTCCTTTCGCACCCAGGTAGCATAGTGCATTAGAAATCGGGCTGCTCACCACAATGTCAGCAGTTCAAACCTAACTCGGGAGAAAGATGAAGCTTTCTCATAAAGAGTTACAGTCTCAGAAGCCCGTAGGGGCAGTTCTGCCCTGTCCTATGTGGTCACTGTGGGTCAGAATCGGCCCGATGTCATCGAATGAGTAGGACTATAGGATTTGCCCACCATATTTCTCCCCCAGAATTGCCATGCTCTGTCCACCATCCTAAACAAAGTCTGTATCCTTCCTTAAACAGACCCAGATCATTCACCAAAGTCAGCTGTGAACTAGGCCACACAAAAAAAGGGTTTTTTCATTCTTTAAAGGAGAAATATTTAAGACCACAGTTTTACTTCTGTGCAATAACACCAAAAATTTATAACACAAAGTAAAACTCCATTATTCCTCATTGGGTAGTTACACAGTTGGAGAAAGGGGGGGGGGGGGGTTGGAAACAAAACCTAAAATTCTTCTAATAAAGAATTTTACATCGAACATGATAAGGAATTTTGAAATTAGGAACTATTTCAAAACGTCACCTATACATAATAATGGAATGCAGGAAACGCAGTACTAAGAGGACAATGTATAGTCTTCAATACACACAGAACTGAAGAAATGAACTAACCACTCAAACCAAGTTTCAAGGAAACCCAAAACAAGCCTGCAAAGATTGGAGGAAGGGCTTCATCACTACAGAAGCAAGAAAAGTGAATAATTAAATGTATCAAGCATCAACATGTAGACTTTAGCAATAAAGCCAAAGGTTTCCAAAGCAGCTGGCAGGATCTGGAATGTTAGCTGAAGTTTAGATGTTCGCATCTCCTGAGACTGACGGTAGCTTTACAAGCACGTGCTTCTATCACGCCTGCCTGCCATCACTCTGCTTAGATGCGGTGTCCTTTAAGCAAAGGCAGGCAGGAGAAGGGGGGCAGGGATTGGTGCCAGAGCCTGATGAAGAGTACAATGACAGCGTTGTCTTATAATTTGAAACATTTGGAGAAGGAAGCCTATTAGAACTAAATATATTCAATATCCTGGAATCAAAATCATTGAAAAATGTAGTCTCAAAAGTTTGACGGAAAATGAAGCACAATTTTAAACCATTTTATCGTGACTGTTTCCAGAAAACAGTTCCCTTTCCTCGCAAAGAGAAGCTCAGGGCAATCTCGTTCCTGACCTCCAGGATGGCGTTTTAGAGCGGGAGATGCTGGCGCCCGCCCATTTTATCAAACACCTCCACTGAGTCTCCAGCAGAAACGTCCACGTTAAAATACAAAGGACTGCCCTGAGGTGGAAACAAGGCTCTTCTCCCAAGACTCAAGGTCAATTATTTGGCAAGATCAGTTTATACATTCATTTCCTCTCAGGTTGGCTGATGGGTAACTCTAACTCTGCCCTCAAGGACTATGGTGGAACGGTCATAAGTAGGCCATTTCAGAAAAGGCTCCGATCTAATAAAAAGGTGATTCAGGCTGCACTTTGCCAAAAAAAAAGGGGGTGGGTGGGTGGGGTGGGGGTAGGGGTGGAAACTCTGGGTACAAAAATGACAAGAGAACAAAAGCTGCAAGAGGAGCCCAGATTCCCAAAGTGGGGAAGTTGTCTACAGGCCACGTTACTTACGAGCTGCTGCCACCACGTGTCTGTCTGGGGAATTGCATGTTGGCGCTGATTCTTCAGACCCACGCTTATATATAACCTGCCTTTCTTGTTTATTTGACCGCTAGAAAGGAAGTAAGTGGACAACTACAATATTTCTTATGGAAAAGATCCAACTTCCTTGACATAGGCTTTCCCTATAAAAACAACGCACCCGGACTTTTGCTATCCATAAACGTGCCTAATATTAGATAGTGCGCTAGGGACAGATTCAAAGCACTTGCATGGGAAGAGAATAAAATTGAATGCCGCTGTAAATGAAGAACTAGCACTTGGATTTAGGAATGCTCGTCCGTCAACTTCTGTTCTCCAAACACGACTGTGCAGGCAGAGAGCCGGCAGGACGGGCTCCAATTCTGCTCCCAGGTTTACAAATGGACCCCTAACTTCCAAATCCCCAAGAGTGATGAGCTGAAGCTAATCATGGGCCCCTCATCTACCCTCCTGCAACACCCCAGCTGAAAACCCAAAGATCCTCACATTCGGGGGTGTGTGTGTGTGTGTGTGTGTGTGTGTGTGTGTGTCCTCACAAATTTCAAGTCTGACCCAAGCCATAGCAAGTTCTAAACACAGGAGGTAAAGTACAGTAACAGGTCTGTGCCAGCAAGCTTTTCTGTGCACTGGCAGAGCAAAACAATGTGTCTTTCTTTGAAGAAGGGGATATGTTCAAGTGCGGCGTTGGAGCCAAAATAAAAAAAGCTTCGTATAATTTTTACGGGAAAATGCTCATCACTGGGGCTTGACAGGGTCACTTCTAGCCGTGGCATCTTCATCATCCGGAACCAGATGAATGCTGGCCTTTCAGTGCTCTTCTCTTTCACTGCTCCAGCCAGGGCCCCTGCCATCCGATCTGGGCTGACGAGTGAGGTTTCCATCTGTATTTGACTCTATGCTAGGGCCTGCACTCTTGGGGGTTCCCTTAAATGACCTTAGTAAAGTTTGAAAATAAACCTATGTTCTTATATTTATATTTTTCCAAAGTCCAAATAAATAATATAGAAGAAAAATATATATACATACACATGTTATCACCATGACAGTTATGTAAAGGCTTAAACCACCCACCAAATACTACCTTATCCAAACACACACGTATGCACATACACATGCACAAACTTCAAAGGATATTCTTCATAGTATCATTTTCAATATATCTATATTATATACATGATTTTGTAATGATGTAATTTTTATGAAAAATGAAACATATTGCTTGTCTTTGAACTTCTGATACCTATTCCCATTGACCAATAAAGGAGTGTGAACAACGTGGAGACTCAAAACCCACCTGTAAGAATCAGACAGTCCCTCACGGAAGGGCCACACAGAAGGGATGATATATCCAGGGTGCCGCATAGCACTGATGAAACACATAACTACCCTCTAGTTCTTCAATATTTCCTCCCCCTACTATTTATGGTCTTGGTTTTACCTCATTAATCTTGTGATACATGTGTGTGTTCTCACTTGTACAATTAAGGTTGTTTGATGCATTAAATCCAAGATAGATAAATCCTTCAGAAACAGCCATAGGAGTAATGATGCCCTGAGGGTCCGGGAAGAGAGATGGAGGGAAAAGAGGGAAGGGGAAACTGCCAGCAATGATGACTGCGTAATCCCACTCAAGGGGAATGAACAACAGAATTTTAGGGGAACAGATGCATTGGATGGGATAAGATATGGCAGCATCATCATATATCATACAATAATAAGGGCTCCTGGGGATAGGGTGAGAGAGGGAAGGGAGAAAGGAGAGCTGACATCAAAGAGTCCAAGAGAGAAAATGTTTTGAAAATGATGGTGGCAGCGATTGTACAATTATGCTTATCTAATTGAATGATGGATTGTTATAATATCCATAAGACTTCCCAATAAAATGGTTTTTTTAAAGAATGAAAAATGAAATGCAAACAACAGAACACATGGTTGGAATATTATAATCAGACTGAGCAAAATTCCAAGGCCCTAAGCAAAAAAAAAAACAAAACAAAACAAAGAGGAAGTATTATATAATAATAAAATATATAATCATAAAGAATAATATTCATCATAACATTTTATGTATTAAATCACTGTAAAGCTATAGCTTCTAGAACTGGGGCAATTTGATAAAATCATCTAGCATGTTAATATTCCTAATATGAGACACCAATCTCATAACTAAACAGATCAAGTAGACAAAATAACATTGTCTATAAAATGATACAAATGCAGTTTCATTAATGGATATATTTACACAAGGCTTTGTGTTCTACAAATATTAAATCTCTTATACCGATGAGCAGTTTTTTAAATTAAAAAACAAACAAACACCCAAGTCTATTCTTTAATAGCTTTGTAACCTTGGATACGTTCATTTTTCTGTGATTTTATTCCCTTTTCCTAAACAGAAATTCTTTTTATATCTTTGGACTTTGGTAAAGGTTTAATGAATAGTCAGAGAGAAAGCCAAGCACAGGACCTGGTTCTTAGGAGACAGTGAATAATAGTGTTTTTCTTTATTCAATTGTAGTCATTTTTTCATCTCCATCTTCCTCAGCTTAAGGATGAAGTAACTTTTAGGCTGCCTTTTTATCCAACCATGTTCTACTTGGGAAAGTTTTAGATGCATCACTGGGCTACCCCACTAGTGAAGACATCATTGTAGCCTACACTCAGAAACAGGTGGACTGATCAGTGGCAGCTGAGTAAGAGCCCCTTGCTCTTGCACTTGATTGTCTTGGGCTATCCAATTGCAAGCCTAAAATAAGTCATGATAAAATATGCACAAACCAACCAAAACCAGCAAACAAGTCAAACACTTCTCCACCAGTAAAACCTTAATGAATTCCAACAGTAAAGCAACTTTATGTTCCAGCGACCCGGTCACAATGGAAAGGGAAATCTCGCTGTTCACAGGAAAGAATAACTTAGCGGCAAAAAAAGAAAGAAATTCTGACAAATGTTCTAGTAAATCCAACCCTCCAAAACAGTTTCTACTCAAAGACAGAATGAAAGCTAATACAACCCCAAAAGTGAAAGGACAAATAATCCAGGAAGAACAAAAACTATTTAGCTAAACCTTAATTATAAATATTTTTAAAACTATGTGTTAATCGTTTTATTGGGGGCTCATACAACTCTTATCACAATCCATCCATACATCCATTGTGTCAAGCACATTTGTACATTTGTTGCCATCATCATTCTCAAAACATTAGCTTTCTGCTTGAGCCCTTGGTATCAGCTCCTCATTTTTCCCCTCCCTCCCTGCTGCCCACTCCACCGTGAATCCTTGATAATTTATAAATTATTATTTTGTTATGTCTTACACAGTCCGACATTTCCCTTCACCCACTTTTCTGTTGGCCGTCCCCCAGGAAGGAGGCTATAGGTAGATCCTTATAATTGGTTCCCCCTTTCAACCTCCACCCTCCGGCATCGCCACTCTCACCACTGGTCCTAAAGGGATCATGCACCCTGGATTCCCTGTGTTTCCAGTTCCTATCTGTACCAGTGTACATCCTCTGGTCAAGCCGGATTTGTAAGGTAGAATTGGGGTCATGATCGTGGGGCAGTGAGTGGGAAGGAGGAAGCATATAGGAACTAGAGGAAAATTGTATGTTTCATTGTTTTGTATGTTTCATTGTTCTACACTGCACTCTGACTGGCTTGTCTCCTCTCCATGACCCTTCAGTAAGGGTGTCCTGTTACCTACAGATGGGCTTTGGATCTCCACTCTGCATACCCTCTCATTTACAATTATATGATTTTTTTGTTCTTTGATACCTTGTACTTGATTCCTTCAACACCTCATGGTCACAGGTTGGTGTACTGCTTCCATGTAGGTTTTGTTGCTTCCGAGCTATATGGTCGCTTGTTTATCTTCAAGTCTTTAAGACCCCAGACACCATATCTTTGGATATCCAGGCACCATCAGCTTTCTTCCCCACATTTGCTTATGCACACATCTGTCTTCAGCAATTGTGTCAGGAAGGTGTGCATCGTGGAATGCCAATTTAATAAAGTGTTTTTGCATTGAGGAAGTACTTGAGTGGAGGTCCAATGTCCATCTGCTGCCTTAATACTAAACCTATAAATATAGGCATGTAGATCTATTTCCCCATCATCCTATATAAATATATTTATATAAGTACAATCCTGTATTTAGACCTCTATAAATGCCCTTTGCCTCCTAGTTTTTTCTTCTATCTCCTTTTACTTTTCTCTTGTTCCACTATCATGTTCAGCCTTTATTTGGGTTTCAGTGATTTCTCTCGGTTACACTGCCCTTGATGAATCCCTACCAAACCTCTCACACCCTCCTTGCCACTAATTGGGAATCACTTGTTGTTCCCTCCCCAGAACCATCTGTCCCATTGTTTTTCCTTCCAGACTGTTCATCCAGCCTATCTTATCTAGATAGACCTGCAGAGATAATAATATGCACAGGCAGAGCAAGACAAAGCGACAAGAGAACACAACAACAATGCCAACAAAGAAAACCAGTGACCCCAACATAAATAAAAGATTAAAACCTGTGAATAGTTCAAGGTCTGTTTGTTGACCTCTAGGAGTGTCCTCCAACCAAGTCCGATGGGGTGCCACGCTCTGGCCCCAAAGTCTATCCTTTGCACTCCCTTGGGACCTCCCTGCTCTGCTCCTCACATTGCTCTGCCTCACACCAATAGTGTTTTGCCTTGCTGTAGTGGGGTCAGACTGGGCCAATCCCGACACTGAGTCTCCAGTGCTGTTCCCCATAGCGCCATGGGTCAGTGAGGAAAAAAACATTTTTTGTAAATGCTTACCTCACTTAAAAAGAAAGACTGACAATAAGTAAACTAAATATGCAACCAAATAAAGTAAGCGATTGAAGATTCTTTTTCAACTTATCATAGAAGAGAACATCATAGAGCGTGAGCAGTGAGGATTGATGGCCCAGTTACTGCACACTGAATGCCCAACCACTCTGAAGGAGCAGAGCATGAATGCTGACAGCACCCTTGTTTGTACAGACCCTGTGCTAGGCAGGGCTCTCTAGAGAAACAAAACTAGCACACTTATGATTATATATATATATATACGTGTATATATATATATACGTATATATATACGGCTGGCTCAGGATAGGCTTACACAGCAAAGGGAATACGACAGCTCTTTAATCCACTCAGCAGTACAGAGGGCTTAGTGCAACTCACTTTCATCAAACAGTTAATATACTGGAAGTCCTTCAATCACAGACCCAAATCAGAAACAACCAGGAACCCTACAGTAGGTGAATGCTTAAACACACTGAAACATGCACAGCCACGGAATAAGACGCAGCCATGAAACGAAACAACTACTGATACGTGCAAAGACTTGGATGGATCTCAAGTGCCAAAAAAATACCAGTCTCCAATGGTCCCAACACATAATGCATGGTTCCATGTATTCACCAGCAGTAAGCTAAAAAGCATGACTGTAAAATCGCAGAAAGCTTTGTAAAACAAAGCCCTTATTTCTCACCATCTAATGTCTCGGTCTCCACAGTTCGGAAGGCAGTGCCTCCACCTGTCTAACCACCTCAGAGAATTCTGCCCTCTTCGTTGAGTGGCCATCTGGGCGTCTTCAAGGAAGTCATGTTCCTTTTACATGTCCTTTGACTGGAGGGACAAAAAGAATTCTAAAGGGACAAAGTCGGGGCTCTAGGGTGGATGCAGTAAGTTTCCCAGTGAAATTCTCCTTGGACAACCATTGTCACCCTCAAAGAATGATCGGGGACATTGTCATATGGGGAAAAATCCCCTCCGTGCCATTTCCTGGCCCCTTTCTCACACGTACAGTTTTCGATGTTCTCCAGGCTTCCTTGTAAGAAGCCCTTATGATCCTCATGTGTCCTCCTAAGAAGTCAAAACAAAGTCATCTTCACCCTCTGCGTTGTCCTCTCTGCCCTGAATTTAACTGGCCTCTCTTCGAAAGACACTGTTTTGATTGGACCTTGCATCCAGAACATACGATTACTGATCAATCCAAGACGCACCCCTGGATATGATCCAAATCATCTTCATTAGCTTGGGTCTTCTTTTTAAAAATGTTAAATCCTGTCGGAACTATCAGACTTACGAGCTAGCGGGCCTTTGTGCAACACTCTGGACCCCGTGGAGCGCGGGCAGCTTGCTGAGGTCCAGCTGTTTGCTTTAAATGAAGCTATGCAGCCAGGTCATTAACTATTGCATCGGTAGTCTTGCAATCGTCTCGTTTGTCAGTTACTGGAGCTCAACCCCAATTTCTTCACTGAGCGCGGGGCACGAGCTTCCCTCTCTTGGCTCATCTGTGAGGTCTTCCTGACCTTCCCTAAAACTCCCCCTCCAGCGGAAAACGGCTGTGTGAGGCAGGCCAGCTTGCCCTCGAGCTGGTTGCAAAGCTCCGATGATTTGAAAAGATGTTCATGTAGCTTTTGTCAACATTTTAATAGTAACTCTGACCTCAAAAACACCTTTGCCCTGGCACGCACACACACACACACACACACACACACACACACACCCCACACACACACACACACAATATTTTTGAAGGAACGCTAAAGAGACTTAAACTAGCGCATTACTGAGAAAATTGCAACCATTCACTGATCACAGAGACCGCTTAAAAATACTGTTTGAAATAATCCTGTACATGTCTGAGCCTGAACCCTAATAGCTGTATTTTTTGACATACGCTTGTAAACCATTCTTGAAAATGAATGACGTCTTGAAGTGAACAAATTGGTGGTTGTCAGGTGTTCGACGTGAGCGGGGCGGGACACGCATGACCATAAAGGAGAATGATACAGCACGCCAGAAATTCTCGTGGTGACGGAACTGTCTGCGTCTTCACTGCGAGGACAGTTATACTAATCTAGGCCGGGAGTGAGTGACGTAACCGCACACACTGGCACATGCGCACTGCATCAATGCCAACCTCCGGCTTGGGTACCACCGACGAAAACTGGGTGAAGAGTGCCTGCCTCTCTATGACGTCTTTGCAATTTCTTTGGAGTCTACAGCTGTTTGGAAATGTCTTAAGTACTTCAAATTTGAATGTATCACTGTTTAAATTCGGCATAAAACATTTTAAGAGAGAAAAAAGACTGAAATCTTTAAACTAGAGTGAAAAGAAAATAAAGCCTTGTTCTTTGAAAATATTATAGCCTAACAAATGGACCCAAATCACAGAAGAAATTCCGACTAAGCAATAATGTGGTGTCGAAGTCCGTGGGAATACACCTGAAAATTCAGAGTTCGGCGAGCCTGGAAGCACCGTGTGCTAGCAGTGAGCAGCTGCCCACGCAGGCCACTCTGGGACACTGTGTGCTTCCAGAAAGATTTAGTCTCCGAAACTCTAGGCTGCAGGGCTCTTTTTGTATTTAATTAATCATTTTATTGGGAGGCTCTTACCAATCTTCTGATAATTCATTATTCAATTGTCTTAAGCACACTTGTACATAGGTTGCCATCGATATTTACCATTTTTCGACTTAAGCCCTTGGTATCAGCTCCTCTTTTCCCCCCTCCCTCTCCCACCATCCCACCCTTGTGGATCCTTGATACATTATACATTATTGTTGTTATTTCGTGTCTTACATTGTCCACATTTCTGTTATTCGTTCCCCTGGCGGGTGGGCTATATATCTGACCTTGTATCGGGCTCCCCCCTTCCTCCCCCTCCCCCATTCCTGCCCGCACCATCCCCTAACCTCATGATATCGCTACTCCCACTACTGTTCCTCAGGGTTTTATTTGTCCTGAATTCCACGTGCCGAGAGCTCTTATCTGTACCCATGTGTGTACTCCAGTCGAGCTGGATTTGTAAGGCAAAACTGGGTCATGGTAGCGCGGAGTGGGGGAAGCATTCAGGAACTACAGGGATGATGTGAGCTTCATCAGTGCTATATGGGACCCTGGTTGGATTGTCCCTTCCCTGTAACCCTTCTGTGGGGGGATGTCCAACTGTCTACAGATAGGCTGTGGGTCTCCACTCCAACCCCCCTCAGTCACATCGATATAACTCTATGTTTTGGATCTTCTGATATCTGATACCTGATCCTGTGGACACTTCATGGTACATAGGCTGGTGTACCTCCTCCACGTGGGGTTATTTGCTTCCCTGCTAGATGGCTGCTTGTTTCACTTCCAGCCTTGAAGAAAGGGTACGGCTCTATCGGGTTGCTTAGAGTGAGAATCCACTTGATGACAGGGGAGCTGCATTGGATCTCATAGGCCCCCAGGTTCACACTCAACTACTCACCTCAAGGCAAACCTATCGAGCACCAGTGCCCTGTAAGGGTGATAGCCCAGAACACCCTGCGAGGCAGTCCCACTCTGTCCCACGGAATCGACCCAGCAGCACCTACTAGCAATCACAATCATCTGTTTAAATAAAGACTGTGTCTTCTGCTTCCTGGTGCTATGTGTTTTGTATTCTACATTTTAGGGTAATATTAGACCATTTTTAAATTTTAGTTCAAGTGATAGTCTTTTCCATTTTGTCACACTAATTTAGTTTCATCTTTGAGGATTTTGCATCCATTTCATTTGAATAGCAGTTGAGTTTTTCCAAAATCTTTTTGGCTGCCCTCAAAGAGGGGCCCTGGTGGGGTAGTGGTCACTTGTTGGGCTGTTAACCACAAGCTTAGTGGTTTGGTGCCCCGCTCGGTAATGAGCTGCAAGCTCAGAAACCCACTGGGGCGGTTCTATTCCGTCCGTAGGGTCGCCATGGGTTGAAATGGACTCGATGGCAGTACGTTCAGCTTCACTGATCTAATTGGATGGTTTTCCTGCTTTGTTTAATGACGGGATTACGTTGGAGTGTTTCTGTCGTCAAACCATGCTTAGATTTCGGGACTAGCTCTTACTGTGCGTGTTATTTTTTTCTTGAAGACCCCACTGGATTCCACATACTCGTGTGCTTCTTCGCAGCCTTTGCCTCTAAAGCTACATGGAGACTCGGGTTCCGTTTTGCAAACTGACCTATTGTGAGCACCCAGGACCAGGGCGGCTCCTGTCGAACCCTAGCGGCTCCCTTTACGGGAAATGGCATGACCTTATTGCTATGAAACACCATACAATCACTTGCTTGTTGTTCCCTACCCTAGTGCATACACTACCTAGTACCGACTCTTCTTTATCTACTAAGGCAGCCCTCGGGCCCAGAACAGTGACTAGCAAATGGGGGGTATTAAATAAAACTTTATTGAATAGATCAACTAAGTATGGCATTTCTGCTCAGTGAAAAAATATCATCGACATAATTTTCTACCAGCCTGGCGTGAATTTAGATGCATCTTGCACCTTAAACAAAAATACATCCCAGGTGCATTACAACCGTGGCATGTGAAGACCCACCCCAGGGCAGAACTCCGAGAAACCCGACGGGAAGTTGTGCAGAGCCTTGGGTTGCGGTTGTCTCCTGAACTAAACTGGGAGCCAAGAAGCCCCCAAAACACAAAGACACAGCAACAACCTTGTCCATGTGAGAATGTAAAATTAAACATAAGAAGGTAAAAGATCCAAGCACTTGAGCGGTAGACCCAGGCACATAAGTTCATTCCACTCAAGACCATTTTAAAAATACGTATTTAAAAGAAATGTAGGGAAGTAAGCAATCATGAAAGCCACGAAGAACAGCACCCCCTACACGACCACATGGAAGAAGGATGGATGGATGGATGCCTTGAAAGAATAGCAGAGGTGAACCCAAAGTCTGGGGTGTGCAGGCCAGGGCTGTGATAGAGGTAGTGGCCAGGTGCTGGCAACACCCCAAAAGCTCTAGACAGCGTCAGACCTAACCTAGGGCCTAAGACAATCATTAACCACAGGGGGTAATCTGAGAGGCTCCTTAACTTACTGCGGTGGTGGTGGTGGTGGTGGTGGTGGTGGTGGTGGTGGTGGTGGTGGTGGTGGTGGTGGTGGTGGTGGTGGTGGTGGTGGTGGTGGTGGTGACACAAGTTTAAACCAAACAAAACCACCAGATCCGCTGCCACTCCGGACTCGTCGAGACCCTACAGGGCAATGTAAAACTGCCCCACGGGGCTGCTCAGCTCGTACATCTTTATGGAAGCGGACGGCCATGTCCTTCTCATGCAGAGTGGCCGGTTGGTTTGAACTGCGGGCCTTTGGATTAGTAGCTGGGTGCTTAGCCTGGCCATGACCAGGGCTCTTCGCATAAGGGCCACAAGTATAAGCTCATCCAAATGAACTATTACAGTGAGCACCGATTATCGTGTCCCAAAGAGACCTCCATGGAGGTGGTTTTTGCCACAGGACGACACCTCCACAAAGAGCAAACAAGGCACGCAGAAAGTTACTCAGATGGCCTGATCTGTGACTGCAAACCCACTGGAGACGATCCAAATGCCCACGCGGAGGAGCTGTTGGAGCTGTCACCCACACCATAGCACCCCCACAGGAACGGACGGCAAATGGAGTCATTCTCAGGTCACAGGACATGAAAAAGGAGTCCTGGTGGCAGAGTGGTTGCGTGCTGGGCTACTAACCATAAGGTCAGCAGTTCAAAAGCACCAACTATCCCACTCGAGGAAGGCGGGGCTTTCTGTTCCCATGAAGATTTACAGTCTCGGAACCTCACAGGACCAGTTCTGCCCTGTCCTACAGGCTTGTTATGACTCGGCATCCACTCGACTGCAGTGAGTTTGACCTTTTTTTGGCTTACATGGAAGGAACCAAAAAGAGCAAGATTCAAGGATATATAGACAGGGTAGCTTTTGTGTAAGAGTCGACAAAAAAAGAAAATTATGTGCTCTTTCCCCAAAAAATAAGAACACAGCAGGAATACCTCCGAACTCAAGCTAATGACCACGTCTGGGTGGGCGTGAGAACAGAATGGCACAAGATCACCATCTCTCCGCTACCTTTGACTTTTGAATTGTCAATATGCTTTAGTTATTAAACAAATACAATGAAAGGGTATGGAAAGAGTAAACCCTAACATGAAAGGCAAGTGCATCGTGGTGGCTCATTGGGTTAAGCCTGTGGCTACGACTCCAAGGTCCCAGATCCTTGGGAGGAAGGCCGCTATCCGCTTCAGTTAAGATCGAGGCCACTCTAACCCTGAAGGACAGTCCTCCTCTGTCACAGGGGGCTGCCAGGGGTCAACACTCATCCTAATGCCTCTGACAAGGACAAAAACTTGAAGCCCAGCAGAAACAAATACATGTATCAATTGGTTAAAAAAAAAAAAAAAGACGACATAGAAAAAAAATTACTCTCTCCTCCTGCCCCTTCATCTGCTCCCGTGTGCTCTGATCAAATATGTCCATCTCCCATAGCTGCAGAGTCAATGTCGTCCTTTGGAACAAATTCTTTTCGGGGGGAGAGAGTGGAGCACAGCCTGGCCCACCAGGCCATGATGATGATGTTCCTGAGTAGAGCAGCCAGTCCACAGAGAGAACAACATGGCTGGCCCTACTATGAGACATGATGCCCCTCAGTGACTAAGGGCGATACAGGGGACTGCACCGGAGACACAGTGCGGGAATTGCACCTGACCTGATCCCACCACACCGAGGCAAATCACTGGGGGAGTGCAGCGGAACAGCAAGGGAATGGAGTGGCAAGGTCCCCAGGGAATGCTGAAAGTGGACTTTGGGGCCAGGGCGTGGTGCCCCAACAGACTGGACTGGAAAACGCTCCTAAGGGCCAGCAAACGATCCCTGAACTAACTACAAGCTTTTCTCTTGTGAACTGTTTTGTTCTGTTCTTTTTCAGTGGTTTGTTTTTGTTGTTTTGTAGTCTGGTTGTATACTGTTGCTTTGTTTTTCTCTGTCTAGTTTTCGTGCATGTTAGTGACTCCACAGGTCTGTCTGAATAAGACAGGCTGGATGAACTATCTGGAGGAAAAACAACGGGACCGACAGTTCCGGGGGGACTTGGGGTGGGGGGGTAGGGGGTGTAAGGAAGTGGTGTTAACAAACCCAGGGACAAGGGAAAAACATGGGACCCCAAATGGTAGAGAAGGGGGAGTGGCAGGCCTGGTGGGAAATGATCAAGGGTAAGGTTGCTTAGAGAAGAGGTATACTCTAGCCCAGGTGGCGATGAAGCATGGTAGTAGGGCAGGAGGAAGGTCAAGGGAGATGGAGGAAAGAGCTAGGAGTCAAAGGGCATTCATGGAGGTCTAGACAAAGACATGTACATGCAAATATATATAGGAGGATGGGGAAATAGATCTATGTGTCTATATTTATAGGTCAAGTATTAAGGTGGCAGAAGGACCTTGGGCCTCTACTCAAACACTCCCTCAATGCATGAATACCTTCTTTTATTAAATTGGAACTCTATGATGCTCACTCTCCCGACACAAGGGCTGGAGCCAAAGTGGGTGAACAAGTAAATGTGGTGAAGAAAGCTGATGGTGCCCGGCTATCAAAAGAGATAGTGACTGGGGTCTTAAAGGCTTGAAGATAAACAAGCGGCCATCTAGCTCAGAAGCAACAAAGTCCACATGGAAGAACACACCAGCCTGTGTGATCGAGTGGTCCCAAAGGGATCAGTTACCAGGCATCAAAGAACAAAAAATCATATCATTGACTGTACACCTCCATGATAGGATCGCTGAAGACAAATGGGTGCATAAGCAAATGTGGTGAAGAAAGCTGATGGTGCCCGGCTATCAAAAGAGATAGTGTCTGGGGTCTTAAAGGCTTGAAGGTGAACAAGCGGCCATCTAGCTCAGAAGCAAATAAGCCCACATGGAAGAAGCACACCGGCCAGTGCGATCACGAGGTGCCCAAGGGACCAGGTATAAGGCATCATGCAAAAAAAAAAAGATATAAGTGTGTGTATGTATGTGTATATATGTGTATATGTATATATGTATGTGTATATATGTATATATATATCATATTAAATGAAGGGGGAAGTGCAGAGTGGAGACCCAAGGCCCAAGTGTCGGCCAATGGAGATCCCCTCATAGAGGGGTTTAGGAGAGGAGATGGGTTAATTAGGGTGTGAGGTAGTATCGATGAAGAACACAGCTTTCCCCCAGATCCTGGATGCTTCCTCCCCCCAACTACCATGATCCGAATTCTACCTTGCAGGTCTGGATAGGACAGAGGCTGTACACTGGTGCATATGAGGGTTGGAGGTACAGGGAATCCAGGGTGGATGATACCTTCAGGACCAAGGGTGTGAGGGACGATGCTGGGAGAGTGGAGGGTGAGTGGGTTGGAAAGGGGGAACTGATTACAAGGATCCACATGTGACCTCTTCCCTGGGAGAGGGACAGCAGAGAAGGGGGGAAGGGAGACTCCGGATAGGGCAAGATATGACAAAATAACGATGTATAAATTACCAAGGGCATATGAGGGAGGGGGGAATGGGGAGGGAGGGGGAAAAAAAAAGAGGACCTGATGCAAGGGGCTTAAGTGGAGAGCAAATGCCTTGAGAATGATTGGGGCAGGGAATGTATGGATGTGCTTTATACAATTGATGTATATATATGTATGGATTGTGGTAAGAGTTGTATGAGTCCCTAATAAAATGTAAAAGAAGAAAAGAGAAAAAAATGATTAGGGCAAAGACTGTACAGATGTGCTTTATACAATTGATGTATGTATATGTATGGATTGTGGTAAGAGTTGTTTGAGTCCCTAATAAAATGTAAAAGAAGAAAAGAGAAAAAAATGACTAGGGCAAAGACTGTACAGATGTGCTTTATACAATTGATGTATGTATATGTATGAACTGTGAAAAGAATTGTATCAGCCCCAATAAATTGTTAAAATAAAAAAAGGAAAAAAAAATTACTCAAGTACTCTGCACGCCTCAGGCTGCACCGCCCTAGTGATTGCATCTAAGGTGAACTTGAATGTGACATCTCATAGGTTTGCCCTGGGCAAGTCTGTGCTACTGTCATCCCCAGCCGCTTTGTCAGAGTGGCTTCATCGCCTCACCGTTCATGTGATACGATGTGTGAGAGGCAAGTGTAAACAGATGTCTTCATCAATGTTCCTGGTTACCCTCACGACCCAGATCTATGATGGCTGAGTGTGGTTTCTAAAGGAAAATGTAAATGTTGGCTCTATGTTTCACCTTCAAAAACAAACAACAACAAAAAGGTTCATTTTTAGAATATTTAACTCGCTTAAAATTCCTTCTTTAGAAAATGTGGCTGAAAAGAACAATCTCCAAAAGACACAGAGGATGAGGAGCCTGCTCTGCGGTGTGGTGAGCTAACCGCCTAGGTGTGGTTTATGTGCATGCCTCCAAGGGCTGGGACACAGAAGATGCTGTTGAGTTTGAGGCAAGGCAGGATCTCAGCAGATAGCTTACTTGCATTTCACCCACTTTATCCGTCTACTTAGAAATCACTTATTTCCAGCTCATGTTTAAAATTACAAATTTATACTTTTGCTCTTTTACCTAGAAAAACTAAATAAACCTTTGTTTAAACTGCAGTCCTGGGTTCAGGCCATATCAGGCTCTCCCCACCCCCACCCCATTGTTTGTGTAAATAACATCCAGTCATTTGAGTTTAATCTGTACAAGTCAACAATTAGTGTATTGAACTCTGAAGCCAGCCTGTACTTGTTTTCAGCAGTGTTTTCAGTTCTCTACCAGAGGCTACATTCACGGAACTGTACACAGAATTATTCTATACTCCATGAGGATGATTTATAATGTTCTTCGTCAGAAAATGAGAATGATGTCTCTAAAATGAACCAGAGACATATATAAACCATACATAAATGGATGGGTTTGGGGATTACATTTACTTCTAGCCCCAATCTAAGAACAATTCATTCGTATGCCATGCCATGCTCAATGCTTATCTTCATGAAGACATCACTGAAAATGTAGGTGCTATATCAAAGTGTGGTGAAGAAACCAGATGGTGCCCAGCTATCAGAAAGAATAGTCCTGGGGTCTTAAGCGCTTGTCTTAAGACGAACAGCCATCTAAATGAGGTATCAACTATGTCTGTATGGTAGAAGCACACCAGCCAGTGTAATCCAAAGATTAGAAATAATAAAACCCAAATCAAAGAAGAGAATGGTATCAGAGCTTAAATTGTGAACACCAGGTTTGCAGACGGTAATGGATGACAGTGGAAGCCCATATGGACTAAGCTCCCGTGAATCCTCTCTGACCGCAGGCGAGGGACGTGGCCAGCCTTGTTGTCACACAGTGATTATGGCAGATGTCATTAGGTTAAGTATAATACCATACCCTATCATCTGAGCTCCCTTTTGATGCATTTTGAAGTTGTTTTTAAATTTT
The DNA here is from genome assembly GCF_050624435.1 of Tenrec ecaudatus. Taxonomy (NCBI): domain Eukaryota; kingdom Metazoa; phylum Chordata; class Mammalia; order Afrosoricida; family Tenrecidae; genus Tenrec; species Tenrec ecaudatus. Next base: position 181,557,468 of record NC_134534.1, read on the forward strand.
TCTGCTTTCTTTTTGAATTTGGTTATTTTCTAGTCATTATTGTTGAGGCTTTTTGGTTTACAAATATTGTACAGTTGTGTATGATGGCATTTCATTATGCATGATTTTCTGTATATGAAATCCAGGATAGATCTATGAGATAGTAACTAGAAAGGGGCCTGGCAAGGGAGGATGGTTGAAATAAGTATGAGAAGAAAATGTCTTGAAATTGATTGTTGTGATGATTGTACGTACATCCCTTCTTAATATGACCGAACAGTTAAATTGTAGGATATATAAAATATATGCCAATAAAACTATTTTAAGTACTAAATTCAGAAAAAAATTATTAGGTGGCTGGATATCAGATAAACTTTAAAAATCCAATAGGTTTTCTGTACTGGAAGCATGAACTTGCCCACTGGGAGCCCTGGGAGTCACTATGCATTGGGGCGCTAACCAAAGGTCAGCAGTTCAAAACCACCAGCTGCTCCTCAGGAGCAAGATGGAACTCCTACTCCCATAGGGCAGTACAGTCTCAGAAACTCACCGGGAGGGGGTTCTACCCTGTCCTATAGGATCACTATGAGTCAGAATTGACTCATGGCAGTGAGTTTAGCTAGATTAGTGACCCAAAAAACAAAAACTAAAGAATCCAAGAACAACAACAACAACAAAAAACCCCATAAAATTACTAGGCACACTTCTAATTACAAAGCACAGAGCTTATATAAAGGAAAGCTAAATTATTCTTTTAAGCATAAAATATGAGTAGGCAGAAAGATATCTTGTGTATCCTAATAGATTATTTTATCATTAGATTATCAATAGTCCCACAATGCATATAGAAATATTTCCATTAAAATTCCACTTTAAAATTTCTTTTAATTTTAATGAGATGATTAAATATGGGGCTTCTCAAATTTTTAATTATGCAATACTTACAGAAAAATAAAATGGCAAGTCACTGAGTAGAAGACATTGGCAATACATATTGTTCACAAAGAACTAGCACCCATATCACATTAAAAATAAGTCTCCTTTATATATTTCTTAAAAGAAGGAATCACAAAAAAATAAAAATTATCAAGGGTCAAATGTGACCTTTAAAATGTGAAAGTGATAAAAGGATTTGACTTCCCAGCCACACAACATATTATAAATGCTATACTGACATAAGACACATAATCAGTATAATGAAAACTTTTATTTCAACAGAGTCCTTTGGGTCTCTGAGGAAATGTGTGGAACCCTTCTCAGGGTATTTTTCAAAGCATCAAATTTCATAGAATAAATGGGTACATAAGCAAAAGTGGTGAAGAAAGCTGATGGTGCCCGGCTATCAAAAGATACAGCATCTGGGATCTTAAAGGCTTAAAAATAAACAAGTGGTCATCTACCTGAGAAGCAACAAAGCCCACATGAAGCAGCACATCAGCCTGTGTTATCACAAGGTGTTGATGGGATCAGGTATCAAGCATCAAAGAACAAAATATATTGTTGGGAGCCATCCCAGCCATGCTATCTAGCAAAGCTGCAGCCTGGTGGAAGAAGCTTCTGCAGAGCAGAGCTTCCCAGGGAGGGATTCCAACATCCCTCAAATATTTGCTGTTGTTAAATCCATTCTTGAGAATTCTGTGCATTGTCATGTTTACCACACCTGGAGCGGATGCCCGGGCAGTCTTGAGAAGTACAAATTAAACCAGATCTAAAACTTGCTTCAACAGATGGATGACAAAGACATGTAAAACTCATTAAATAAAATTTATTAAAAAAGGTTTAAAAAAAATAAAACTTGCTTCAATATGACAGGGCTTTCCTTAACTGAGGCATTGGAGAGGCTTAGACAGCGAGACATCTTTGGGAATTCTGAGAAGGATATGTGGGAATTGAGTGAGGAAGAAACCCCAAAGTTGAGATCAGAGGAGAAAATGAAACCCATTGAAAAACCCTGGATTCCATTCAGAGTAGGTAGTGGGAGACTCTTTTGGTCTTTCCGATACAGAGGACCTTATAGACTGCCACCCCCAACTGATGCCCCTTTACCTAGTCAGGGGCTTACATAGAAGGAGAGAGAATGGTTAACATTAATAGAAAACATGTAAAAGGGGAAACGGTAAGTCTTTGGCTAAGAATCAGACGGTTTGGCTCCCCATGGTGCCTCAGGGGTATAAAAAATAAGAGAGACATAGGTAGACAATGGAACAGTTACCATGGGAGAGTTTGTAAAGAAAATATTTAACTCTGAGAAGTATTTAACTCTGCTTGTAGATATTAGGCTTAGAAGTAGCACATGAGGTCGTTTCATTGTGTTAAGTTAGTCAACGACAAAAGGAACATTGTGAGCAAAAAATTGGGCAGTGAGTAGGATATAAGTCTAACAAAATTTTCTGAACACCTCAGTCAAGAATAGTATGTGACGTATAAGACAAACAGTACAGAAAGGAAGAACCAGGAAGAGGACAGGAAGTGATAGAAAAAAGTACAGACAGACCTTATAATGGTCTTTTATCAGGTTTTAGTGGAAACAAAAAGGGTGATTTTAATAATGTGAATTAATCATAAGGCATTGTTTTTATGTAATGGTCTGCAAAACTTTCTTTTTATGGTATAAATAAAGCTGTTTGGAAGAACCCAGCAGAGATTGCTTCCACAAGAACATCTCTCGTGTCTGTCTGGTCTGTGTTCGCCGACTCCACCCCTCCTTCAGGTCTCCAGTTCAAGCCTCCGGAGCTGGACTCCGTCACGTGGCGCCCGAACAGGGACCTGAAGCTAAGCTTTTCTCGTTTTGGGTGTGGATAGGCCTTCACCTAGGGCACTGCAGACCCGCTGATGCCAGGCAACCAGGTAAGTAGGGTGAACAGATAAAGAACATAAGGAAGAAGCCTGGGCCACAGTGAGTCTAAGGAGAGACGACTGCTGTTTGTAGAAATCCTAAAGCAAGTTCTTAAAGGGAAAGGGGTCCGTGCGTCGACTCGTCAGATACCAGGGTTTTTAATGTTGTCCAGCGATGCAGTCCATGGCTTCCTGAAGCAGGTGCCATCAGTTTAGATGCGTGGACTGGCGAAGGGGAAGAATTAAACGAATATTATGATGAACATGGGCCTGAAGAAATCCCTGTGGGAACATTCTCCTTATGGAGCATAGTGAGATTCCTTAGACCCTTACAAGAGGCTACTCAACTTTCCCAAAAACTTTCTTTGCAAGATGAGAAAATGCCTTGAAAGGTGGAACAGGCGGAGAGGAAACAGATTCATACTGTTGAAACTGACTCAGGGGAAAGTCATGACAAACTTTGGCCTGAAGATGAAGCTGACTTAGAAGGAGCAGCTGCCCGATATCACGGCAATGATTGGGACTTACCCTGAGTTCATTCAAAAGGTCATCGTAAAAAGCTCCATTATGACTCGATGAAAAATTTGGGAATTAAATCTAAAATTAAGAAGTCTAAAGGCCGGCCTCCACCCCGCCTCCTTTGGGATTCAGCTTTCAAAGAGCCCTACCTTGTGTCAGAAATATGTAAATGCAGCCTTGCAGTCAATTAGGTTTAGTATTTAGGAGCTTATGTTCTCCGTTATATGAGTGATACTCTTTCAGCCCATCACAACCGTGGTCTATTGCAAGAAATTTTACAAGATTCTATATTGGCTCTAACTCCACAGGGACTAAAAAATATCCCCAGAAAAAATACACACAGAGCCCCCTTTTTTCTTATTCGGGGAGGAAAATATTGGGAGAGAAAATAATTACTCAAACTATACAATTAAGGCAGGATTCATTCAAAACCTTAAATGATTTTCAAAAATTATTAGGGGATATTAATTAATATTAGCATTTGTCCTTTTTTAAAGTTAACCATGAATGATTTGAAGCCTGTATTTGCCATCTTACAAGGGGACCCTAACCCTAAGTCACCTAGGGCATTGACTCAGGAAGGAAAATTGGCCATTGAAAAGGTGCAAAAAGCAATAATGAATAACCAATTAACAAGATCAGACTATTTAAAACCTTGGTCTTTGATTTTGCTACCTATTTTGCTACCTATTCCCCTGTGGGATGTTTGTGGCAGAATGGACCCCTGGAATGGTTATATTTATCTTCCAATTCTCCTAAAATGGTCACTCCTTATACTTCCTTGATAGCATTGCTTGTCATAAAGGGAAGGAAAAGGAGTAGAGAGTTGTTTGGTATAGAAGTCCCCAATATTATATCACCTCACAGTGCTCATCAGCCTGGAAACCTTTCACAATCTGGTCCAGACTGGCAGGTGGCCCTTGCAGGATATACAGGCATCCTAACATAGCATTCACCTACCAACCCTTTGTTACAGCTTATAAAAGAACACCCTGCAATCTTCCCTCAAAAACCTGAGGAACCTTTTGACACTCCACTGGCGTCCCTTGTTTTCACTGATGGATTCTCTAGTGGCACCGCTGCAGTTCTAATTGATGCTCGTAAGACTTCACTTTCTACTAATCATTAGTCCGCTCAAAAGCCTGAACTTATTATGGCAGTAATATATGTATTTGAAACATTATCTAATATTTTGTTTAATCTTTATTCAGATTCACAGTATGTGGTTAAATTGTTTCCATTCATAGAGACAGCATCCATTCCTCCCCAGAAAACCACTATATTTGATTTACTGATTAAATTACAAAATTTAATAAGCAAACATAAATTACAATTTTTTATAGGGCATGTTAGATCTCACAGCAATCTGCCAGGTCCTATACATGAAGGGAAGAGGCAAGCAGATGCCTTAACACGACCCATGATTTCATCCATAAAACAGGCCTCCAAGAGGCATGCTTTACATCATCAAAATGCTAGTGCTTTGAGATCACAGTATCACATAACCAGAGAAGCCGCACGAGAAATTGTTAAAAAGTGTTCCGTGTGCCCATCTCAGGCTCCAACCTGACCAACTGGAGCCAATCCTCGAGGATTGATGCCTAATGACATAAGGCAGATGGACATTACTCATTTCCCTAGTTTTGGTAAACTTTCCTTTGTACACGCATGCATAGATACTTTCTCACACGCAGTCATTGCCTCAGCCCGAACTGGAAAAGCATTTAAGGATGTAATTCAACTCTTGTTTTACTCTTTTGCCATTCTGGGACAGCCTAGAGAGATAAAAACTGATAATGGCCCTGCTTATACCTCTACTGCCTTTAAGAACTTTTGTTCCACTTTTGGGATCAAACATATTACAGGAATCCCATACAACCCTCAAGGACAGGCCATAGGAGAAAGAGCTCATCAAACACTTACAAACCAAATCCAGCGTTTGCAGGAGGGAGAGCTTAAATATCACTCTCCACATCATATTTTACAGCATGCTATGCTTGTTATAAATCATTTAAATTGTAATTCAGGATACACACCCATGTGTCTACATTTTCAGGGTCCTGACATTAAGCCTAAACCACTGGTAAAATGGAAAGATTTATTAGCTGGGACCTGGAAAGGCCCAGCCGTCTTACTCACTGTGGGCGAGGATATGCTTGCATCTTTCCGCAGGGTGCTGACTCTCCTGCGTGGATTCCAGTCCGATTCATTCGCCCTGTGACGGGCCTGCCTCCTCCTCCCTCTTACAGCAGTGTCACCCGCTACTTGGAAACCACGAGGGAAACCACTGAGTCCTCTCCTGATGAATTCCGGCACGCTCCGTGTCCAGCTCCTCCGACTAACAACACCCCAGCGCGCTATTCACCTCCTCGGCTTCTCCTTTCCAGCGTCTGTCTCTTCAGCCAGGTGTGGAGAATCTGGGCCTGGGCCTCACTCATCACCGCTGCACCGTCTCCACCGCACTGTCTTCCCGCCGACCTGGGGACAACTGAAGAAGCTCAGCAACAAAGCACTTGACACTGGTGCTTCGCAAGGAACGGCGCCCACCGCTGAGGTTGTTTTTACTGCGATGCTAGCAGTGATCACGTGCCAGGTATTTCTCCCAGGATTAGTTGCAGCTGAAACCTATCGGTCAAACATACCAGAACCTTGGGTTTTGCGCCCTCTCACCTAGGAAACCCCCAAGTGCCGGTATTTACAAATGATTCCTTCCTCCTGGGGGTCACTCAAGTGCCTCCAGTAACCCTAAAAGTTCATATAACGTTACCTACAGGGGTAATAGTTCCTTGCCTATTTGCAGATCCCATCTTCACGACCTCCAGGGCCTTGTGTGTCCCTGGGGATTAGAACTCTGGTCACAGAGTCACGTTACTAGAGCCAAGCAGAGTCATCTTTGGATGTTAGCACTTATAATTCCCTGCTTTCCAGATTTTAAATTCATTACTACTTCCACTTTACCTCCTGATCAAATTCCTGTGCGTGACCCTTATCCAGAAGCCGATGATAGCTGGTTTGCTGTCAACAGGAAAACAGGATTTCCAAAGTGGCATGACATCAGACAGAAAAGGAGTCAAGCATCCTTTAAATGGTACAGATTTGTATGTGTATGATTATTCCATTACATCTCCCGCGGACGCTTACCGCGATTTAGTCAGACTGAGTACGAGATTGAATTGGTCTGATGCTGACTTGCCCACTCCTGAGTCTTTGGCCAGGTGGTTTACCCCAGGCTGAGTTCCTCCTATTGTGACCTTTTTCGGCTCCAATGGTGCAGTCGTTCCAACATCTTTGTGGAGGCTCTTTACGGCTACCAAACCTGGTCTAAAAAGACCCAAAAAAGAATACAGATATATGATGCCTTATACCTGGTCCCTTGGCACCTCGTGATCGCACTGGCCGGTGTGCTTCTTCCATGTGGGCTTTTTTGCTTCTGAGCTAGATGGCCGCTTGTTCACCTTCAAGCCTCTAAGACCCCAGACACTATCTCTTTTGATAGCAGGGCACCCGGGTATAAGGCATCATGCAAAAAAAAAAAAAAAAAGGATATATGTGTGTGTATGCATGTGTATATGTGTGTATATATATATACATATATATATATATACCATATTAAATGAAGGGGAACTGCAGAGTGGAGACCCAAGGCCCAAGTGTCGGCCAATGGAGATCCCCTCATAGAGGGGTTTAGGAGAGGAGATGGGTTAATTAGGGTGCGAGGTAGTACCAATGAAGAACACAGCTTTCCCCTAGATCCTGGATGCCTCCTCCCCCCAACTACCATGATCCGAATTCTACCTTGCAGAGCTGGATAGGGCAGAGGCTGTACACTGGTACATATGAGGGCTGGAGGCACAGGGAATCCAGGGTGGATGATACCTTCAGGACCAAGGGTGTGAGGGACGATGCTGGGAGAGTGGAGGGTGAGTGGGTTGGAAAGGGGAAACTGATTACAAGGATCCACATGTGACCTCTTCCCTGGGAGAGGGACGGCAGAGAAGGGGGAGAAGGGATACTCCGGATAGGGCAAGATATGACAAAATAACGATGTATAAATTACCAAGGGCACATGAGGGAGAGGGAGAGGGGAGGGAGGGGGAAAAAGAGGACCTGATGCAAAGGGCTTAAGTGGAGAGCAAATGTTTTGAGAATGATTGGGGCAAGGAATGTATGGATGTGCTTTATACAATTGATGTATGTATATGTATGGATTGTGATAAGAGTTGTATGAGTCCCTAATAAATGTAAAAAACGAAAAGAGGAGAAAAAAATTATTAGGGCAAAGAATGTACAGATGTGCTTTATACAATTGATGTATGTATATGTATGGACTGTGATAAGAGTTGTATGAGCCCCTAATAGATTGTTAAAAAAAAAAAAAAAGAATACAGATACAGAGTCCTTCAAGCTTGTGTGCGCCCCCTTTTGCTGTTCTATATCCTGGTGGTTTTGGCACATTAGAGATATTTGAAAATAATGGGGTCTTTTTTACTCATTGTAAAAATCGTGTTCTAACTATATTCTCGTTTGAATATAACTTCTTTTGTCATTGTTCAACAACCCCCTTAGGTTATGTTGCCTTTAAAATTGGATACCCCTTGGTATGATGATATTGGATTACATGCCTTACAGTTAATGTTAGATATTTTGCAAAGAAAAAGAAGATTTGTTGCCTCTTTAATTTTAGGCATTGCAGCATTATTTGCTATTACAGGTGCCGTGACTGCCTCTGCTGCAGCTTTGGTCCAAGAAGCACACACTGCTGAACATGTTGATGAATTCACCAAAAATGTTACCGTAGCCTTAAGGACAGAAGCAAACATTGAGCAAAAACTTGACACACGAGTTAGTGTCTTAGAAGAGGCAGCAGTATGGATGGGTGATCAGATTCAGGCTCTAAAAACCAGAATGCTGATTAGATGTCACTCGTAGTTTAAATGGGTCTGTGTCACTCCTCTGATTTACAATGAATCAGAAGTCCCTTGAGAAAAAGCTAAGAATCATGTTTTGGGAATATGGAACCATTCAGACATTTCCTTAGATTTAGCCTCTTTACATGCCAGTATTACAGCCATCCGTCACTCTGGAAGCTCTGTACTACCAGCTTCAGAAGTGGCCAAATCTTTGTTAGAAAAAATAATTGGAGGGGAGAGGGGAGGGAGGGGGAAAAAAAAGGACCTGATGCAAAGGGCTTAATTGGAGAGCAAATGCTTTGAAAATGATTAGGGCAAAGAATGTACAGATATGCTTCATACAATTGATGTATATGTATGGATTGTGATAAGAGTTGTATGAGCCCCTAATAAAATGTTTAAAAAATAAAATAACTGGATATGTTACAGGAAAGTCCTGGTCATCAATTTGTGTTAATCTGGGAGTTGCAGCTTTGATAATACTTCTTGTTCTCTTTCTTCCAGTCGTCTTCCGATTGACCTTCCGCAGTCTACGCTCAGTGCAGGCAGAAATCCAGAGGCTTCATTTGAAAAATAATAAAAAGGGAGAGACATTGGGAGCCATCCCAGCCATGAAGCTGCAGTCTGGTGGAAGGAGCTTCTGCAGAGCAGAGCTTCCCAGGGAGGGATTCCAACATCCCTCAGATATTTGCTGTTGTTGAATCCATTCTTGGGAATTCTGTGCATTGTCATGTTTACCGCACCTGGAGCAGATGCCCGGGCAGTCTTGAGAAGTACGAATTAAACCAGATCTAAAACTTGCTTCAATATGACAGGGCTTTCCTTAACTGAGGCATTGGAGAGGCTTAGACAGCGAGACATCTTTGGGAATTCTGAGAAGGATATGTGGGAATTGAGTGAGGATGAAATCCCAAAGTTGAGGTCAGCGGAGAAAATGAAACCCATTGAAAAACCCTGGATTCCATTCAGAGTAGGTAGTGGGAGACTCTTTTGGCCTCACCGATATACAGGACCTTAAAGACTGCCTCCCCCAACTGATGCCCCTTTACCTAGTCAGGGGCTTACATAGAAGGAGAGAGAATGGTTAACATTAATAGAAAACATGTAAAAGGGGAAACGGTAAGTCTTTGGCTAAGAATCAGACGGTTTGGCTCCCCATGGTGCCTCAGTATAAAAATAAGAGAGACATAGGTAGACAATGGAACAGTTACCTTGGGAGAGTTTGTAAAGAAAAGTATTTAACTCTGCTTGTAGATATTAGGCTTTGAAGTAGCACATGAGGTCGTTTCATTGTGTTGTTAGTCAACCAGGAAAGAAATATTGTGACCAAAAACTAGGCCAGTGAGTAGGCTATGAGTCTAACAAAATTTTCTGAACACCTCAGTCAAGAATAGCATGTGATGTATAAGACAAACAGTACAGGGGGAAAGAACCAGGAAGAGGACAGGAAGTGATAGAAAGAAGTACAGACAGACCTTATAAGGGTGTTTTATCAGGTTTTAGTGGAAACAGTAAGGGTGATTTTAATCATGTGAGTTAATCATAAGGAATTGTTTTTATGTAGTAGCCTGCAAAACTTTATGGTATAAATAAAGCTGTTGGGAAGGAACTCAGCAGAGATTGCTTCCACCAGCACATCTCTTGTGTCTGTCTCATGTGTTCGCCGACTCCACACCTCCTTCAGGTATCCAGTTCAACCCTCCTGGAGCTGGACTCTGTCATCATATCATTGTGAATGAGGGGGTAGTGTGGAGTGGAGACCCAAATCCCATCTGTAGACAACTGGACATCCCCTTACAGAATGGTCGTGGGGAGGAGATGAGTCAGTCAGGGTGCAGTGTAGCAATGATGACACGTACAACTTTCCTCTAGTTCTTAAATGCTTCCTCTACCGCCCCGCCCCCCAACTATGATGACCCCAATTCTACCATACAAATCGGCTAGGTCAGAAGATGTACACTGGTACAGATAGGAACTGGAAACACGGGGAATCCAGGGCAGATGATCCCTTCAAGACCAGTGATGAGAGTGGCGATACTGGGAGGGTGGAAGGAAGGTGGGGTAGAAAGGGGGAACTGATTATAAGGATCTACATATAACCTTCTCCGTGGGTGGGTGAAGGGAGACATCAGACAGCGTAAGATATGACAAAAATAATAATTTACAAATCATCAAGGGTTCAGGAGGGAGGGGAGCGGGGAGGGGAAACGAGGAGCTGATATCAAGGGCTCATGTAGAAAGCAAATGTTTTGAGAATGATGGCAACAAATTACAAATGTACTTGACACAATGGATGTATGTATGGAATGTGATGAGTTGTACGATCCCCAATAAAATGATTAAAATTTTATAAATGGAGGGGGGGGCACTGATAGGAATGACCTGAGTAACAGTTAACAGGATTCGTTGGATCACTAGTCTGCTGGGTAGAAAATGATGCCCCTGAGCAGCACAGGGGGTCTCCACACCAGCAAGATCCAGGAGGGGAGCATGTCCCCCACACCCCAAGGGTCCCCTGAGCAGAGAACCTCTTTGATCCAAAAAACGCTGTATTAGAGAAGCAGCAGCAACAGTGGCAGCAGAAGACAGAGCATGAGACAGTGGTGGGCTTCCCAGCCCAGCCAGGAGTCTTGGGGCAGGAGGATGATTTGTTAAGTGCCTCTGGGCACTTAGTTCGGGGAACTGGATTCACTGACCCACATGAAAATATAGAGACCCCACAGTGTAAAATTGATCCTTAGGGTTAGAGACTAAAAATCTTTACAGGAGCAGTCAGCCTCATTTTTTTCCTTGAAGCAGCTAGTAGGTTTAAACCACCAACCTTTTGGTTAGCAACCCTGTGCACAACCTGCTGTGCCACTGGAGCTCCTTCCCGTATATTCCATTTTCCCCACAAAACTCTGGATGCTCTCCTGTGTGCGTGCGCACGCCTCATGCAGAAGGACCTACGTGAGTAACCTCCCGGAAATGCTGTCTTCCTTAAGGGAACAGTGGCTTTTCAAGTGAGTCTCACTGCTTTCTCCCTTCAACAAATGAGCATCGACCTAATTGACCTCATGCACCAATAGTGCTTACAGATAAGGAAAACGTACTTTACAGCATGTCCATTTGCAATCAAAAAAGAAACCCAATGTGCACACAAGAAATTTATTGGCTCACAAAAGTGAGTGGTGCAGAAAGAGACCTGACTCCATGTCTGGACTCCGGAGGTTCTGGCCTACACTGGGGCTCAATTTCAGCCCCTCCCTTTTTCGTGAAGGCTGGCTCCGATAGAAAAAAAGAACAACGCACTGCAATCAGCTCAGAATTTGGACCTTTGCTTCCGGAAGATGTCTTTATAAGCGGCTTCTGAGGAATCCACAGCAAACACCTCCTTGTATTTCAAAATCCTGACCTGGCCCTGCAGTTGACCCCTGGACCATTCACCATGGCCACAGATGGCACTGGCTACAGGCAACCAGGCCCGCCCGAGAGCTGGGAGTGCAATAATCCACCATAAACCATGTGCAGCAAGCTGGATGGTGGGGGATAGCTATGTAGAAAAAAATGGGTGGTGGTGGTGGTAGCAAATAATTTAAGTAATATGTAGATCCAATAAACATTAAAATATCCAACCTCATTATTAATCAAAAAAGACAAATGTAATTTGTTGCTATCAGGTGGGGTGTGGATGAGAAAAAGAAAAACACCCTATCAGTATATGAGGAGGTACCCCCCCTCCCCGAAAAAAAATGGGTAAAAGCTCCACTGGGCAGAGCAGACCTTTCTTAGTATGCATTTTCCCCCACTATGTGAACATCCAGAAATTCGCTCTGAGTTAGTGTACCTAGTGGCATCACCTGGGAAGGTTCTCTCTGGTCACAGTGAATTTTTTTTTTTGTAAAAGCAGTTTGCTCAAACCTCATTTTTTGTGATGGTAATTTAAGAGCATGCAGCTGTGAAATTTTGTTTCCTGGTCCAGAAAAATGCTGCAGAAACTGTTGTGATGGTGAACATAGCTTACAAGGACAGTGCTTTGGGGAATGAGTGATTTTCTCGTTTCATAAAGGTGAAACGTCGATTGTATACAAACCTCATTCTGGATGTCTGTCAATTTCCCAAATGGACCAAAATGTCAACAAAGTTCATGCACATGTGTTCGAAGACGGATGACAGACCACTGACAAATGAGGAAGTTACCTGGACTATGTTGGAGCGCGGTTCTACAAATTTCAACGGAAGATTTGGGAATGAGAAGGGTTGCCGTGAAATTTGTGCCTCCCGTTCTGACTGACCAGGAGAAAGAGCGTCAAGTGGAAACATGCTGTGCTTTGAAAGAACAGCTCCAAACTGACCCAGACTTTTTCCCCAAGGTCAAGGTCAACACTGGTGATGAGACCTGGTGCTATTCTGACAACCCCGAAAGCAGACATCATCAAGCCAGTGGAAGATGCCATCGTCACCTCATCCAAAAGAGTTCTAAAGTGAAAGCAAAGATCAAGGTGATGCTCATTTGTTTGCTTGATGTGAAGGGGACAGTACATTTGGAGGTCGTTCTACCAGGTCAGACTGTTCATCAAGCTTTCAAGTCAGAGGTTCTGAAAAGACTGCATGACAACAGTGTGCAACCAAAAAGGCCTGAATTCGTGGCAGACTTGTGACTGGTTTTGCCACGACAATGCACCTGCTCGCGCAGCTATCTCAGTGTGCGTTTTTTTGGCAAAACCAGCACGCCTCTCCTGCCCCAGGCACCTTACTCACCTGATCTTGCCCTGGGCGACTTCTTTTTGTTTCTGCGAAGAGGGACATGGAAGGACAGCGATTTGAAGACATAGGAGAGGTACAGAAAAAAACGAGGGAGGCCATTCAAATAGATGAGTTTGATAATGTTTCCAAGAATGGAATCTTGACAAATCTAAAATGGAGAGTACTTTGAAGGTAATAGGAACAGTAAGCAAGCAAGCAATAAAAAAATATAAAGCTCCATATATAACAGAAGTGTGGCATTCCCCCTAACTTGATAAACACACCCATTTGAAGAAAAGAGGGATTTCTATGTAAATTTCCATTTCAAAGCCCCAAGTCTTAACTCAGTCCACCTAACTTTCTCTCACCTCTGCCCCCAACAATTCCAGGCAAAACCTACATCGAAGTCTCCAACTCAGAGCTAGAGACCTTTTTTTGTCAAGGGCTGTTTAGATATTTGTATATCATTCTCAGGCCATATTAGTCAAACATTTAATTAACTCACCCCTAATTCTCCTACAATACATTTGGAAACTGATTGTGGTAGCAATTATATAATACTGCTTGACATGATTGAACTATGGAGTGATATATGTATTAACTCCTAATATTAAGTTTAAAAACATAATTTAAAATAAACTTAAAACAACAAAACCCCAGATTGCTTTTGGAAGCCTACAATGGCACTTCTAACTCTGACCTATAAGGGTTGCTCAGTCATAACTGATTTGCTGGCCGTGAGTCTGGCTTTTTGTTTTATCCAACTAAGGAAAAGCACTAAAGACATATAATAGCTTAAGTATTCCTGGTGGAATGGCCCAAAGGAACAGGAGGATGATGCTTGAATATTGTGAAGACCCACAGTCTTGAATATTGAGAAGACCCTCTACTCGAAAAGGACATCTTGTTTGGTAAAAAAGGCGGTCCCTGAAAAAGAGGATGGCCTCAACAAGCTAGATTAGCGCAAAGGCTGCAACAATGGGCTCAAATATAACTATGTGCAGAAGGCCCAGGACCAGGCAGCGCATCATCCTGTTGCACACAGGGCCACCGTGAATTGGAGTGGACTTGATAGCACCTAACAGCAGCACAGTCTATGGTACCTGAAACAGCATTCCAGTCCACAGGGGGGCGGGTGGTGGTGATGAAGTACACACTATGATGACTGTTCAATCTGTGCCCCCGCCCCCCAATAAACTAAGTACTGTTGTAAGAAGGATCTTATGAGCCAAGGAACACTCAGTACAGAATCATGCCTATTTCTTGGGGATACAAACTGCAATGAACCAAAATTAAGACCAACTCCACTGCTCTCCATTAGAAGCTCAATACCACATGTGCGAGTTTGTGGACAGCAATTTAGTAGTTGAAAGGAACTGTCTCCCAGATTCCCAGTTCCAGGACGAGACTGCTTTCCAAAGCTTCAATCCTCTTTTTCGCGTCCAACTACACATAGGAAGATAACGTACTGTAGGTTCCCTGACCACCTGGTCTAGGCATTTCCCACTTGGAAGGTAAAGGGTTAAGGGACCTCCTACTTCACTTTTAGGTCAAATGGCTTCAGAGGACCATTTTACATCAATAAATCAAAGAATCAGAGCCACTCCAGTACATGTAACTAGAGAGTGGTTTAAAACACAACCAACCAGGGAAACACCTTCCATTTGCTGGGTTACCATGAAGCTCGAGTACTGGCCACGTGAAAAGAGGAAGCAGTGGGCAAGAAGGCATGCTCCAAGAGAAAATGCCTGGACTGGACTCGCCCTCCACCACTGGCTGGCTAAGTGGTCTATGAGAAGTTATCGAGCTTTCTGGAACCTCAACTTCAAGACGGAGGTCGTAAGAGGACCGAACCTCCAGGCTGCTTGAGGCTTAATCCTTCCCCACTTGTAAGATTACTTCACACCAAGAAAGTTTTTATAAATGCTAAACATTTAATAAGTTAATTATTTGCTTGTTTAGGTCTATGTCAATACTCCTCGAACCCAAAATCCATATTCTAATTGTCCAAATTTGTACTGGCTGTAAAGGGCACTTTAAGACAAGTTCAAATGATTATGAAAAAAAATTAACAAAATCTTCAATTGCTCAAATGACTGATTTAAGCATCACAACTACTTCACTTGTGAAAGCTCCTTTGTTAAATAATAGATCCAGCAAACTAGCCAAATAAAACATGGAAAGATTTGAATGCCACTGTATCTACTTTGTTCCTTAGCTGAGAGTCAGGGAGAAATGTCGGATACCTCCTACACAAGGGCATTTTGGGAAAGCAGGCTGCTTATTCAAAACTATACAAGATGACCATGTAACTCTACCATGCGTTTTGTTTTTTTTTTACTTTATATTCAAGTAACTCAGGTATCCAAGTCCTCACACCATGGTAACAACCCAGTGCTTAAAGATTTTTACAGCTCACAGAGTTAGAAGCAATAAACAGAAGTGTGTCAGTCAATTCAGATGCCACATCAATCCACAGATCTGAAATTTTAATGTAATACTAACAAATAATAAGCACGTTATTAGCTACCTCTCTCCAACATTATAGCAGTCGATGCTTTATGCTTAGTAAACCAGTCAGAATGTATGAAACCTTGAGTCGCAGGTCGGTGGTCTCCTGAGTGTTAACCCAGCAGCACGTGAGGGTCTCCTAGGTGAGGACATGCATTTCAGAAAGAACCCAACTTGGAGAAGAGCCAGTAACACGCTTGTTGCACAAAGGTCTTATCAGTCGTCACTGTATACAGAACACCCTGGAATGACTATCAAATCTTACGGAGGAGTATTCTAGTGACCAGCCTTAAAAGACGAAACAATTTGTTTTGATGATTAAAATATCAGAGAGCAATGTAAATTAAACAACATGGATGAAAAATATATACAACATACAACAGCAAGAGGTTAGAAAATGAAATACTGTGGAAAAGATTTATTAGTCTGTACAAGTTGGTTTGGGTACACTATTGGCTACCTGTTACAGTAAATTCTCAAGAGTTTCACTGAGCCGTGTGCCATTCTCAAATTGCCCTTTGGTGTTTTGTTCTGGTTTTCCTCCTCCCACACCTCAAAATACAGAGAGGTCTGTGAGTATCAACTAGCCATTACAGAAGCCGTAAGATACCGATATTCAGAAACATTATACACGTTATAACTGAGGTACTTGGACAAACACTACCAACGTTTATTATGAAAAAAGGGGAGTTGGTTTTAAAATTCGTAAGAACTACGTGAGTTAACATAAATACGCTACCCACGTCCTTCCAAAACCAAAATGGGGGAAATCTTTACTGTCACTCTGCCAACTGCCACAGACCAAAGGGTCCTGAGCCGTGTACATGTCACGGAACGAATGCTCGGGTGACGCGGAGCTACCCAGTGGAGTATATGAAAAGACCGAACTTCCTAACATATCAATGCTGCTTCAAAGGCGTCATCAGAACAGACAGACGTTTAATTGTAAGTTGGCCGGGGCTACTCTCTGTGAGCAGAAGTTTTCTTAATACTAAGAGAGAATCTGTCCGCCAATATCCTAGAAAAGCTGCGGAATCGTGCTCCTTGGTGTACCGGAAGGAGATGCGCCAGGTTTGAGGATAGAAGTCGAGCTCCCAGTGGGTCCGGGAGGCCAGGTTCCAAGTAATTCAGTAATCAATAGGAATATTTAAGCAAAAAAGAGATCAAAAGCAGACCTTGTATCAACATATACTAAAATAGATGGATTTTTTTAACATTACATGATAAACGTAAATCATAAAATCAAATGTACTTCTAAAGGGACACCTATTTTATATATTTTTTTAAAATGGAGACTGCAAACTGTGCATGCTTACCGTAACATTGCCTGGGAAAGCCAATGAGTGGAATTCCTGCAACTACTTACTGTCATGATACAAAACAAATTATGTGCAAACTGCAAGGTCCCTAAAAGAGCAGTTAGAGAGTTTATGTACAGGAAGGATGTCATTATGTGACCAAATGTGTCCCCAGAGTTTATAGCACAGCGCAGTAGCCGCCACACGCTCCTCCACCCTGGCCTTCTTCTCTGTGTGACAGCTTCACGCCTTTATTCTGGTTCTCGCTCTCCCACAGTCCGGGGGTCTGGATGATCTTTTCCACCAGCTCCTCAAAGGCACACTGGACGCCATCACAGGTTTTTGCACTTGCCTCTGAAATTCAAGGAGAAAGTCAGGGCCCACTCTTTCCCAGCCAATAGGCCTGTGTGGTTTCTTCCCCAACAAAGGACCAGGGTAAGTGTCTCAAGCACAAAAACAATGGAGCGAAGAGCCAAATCAACAGTCTCGCCACACCTGCAATAGGAATGAATTTCTCCAAACTCTCAAAACAAAAGCAATTTAAAGTACACTCTTTAAGTACAGTATCTGCCCAGTTTTATTACAGAATTATCAATTGTAAACCCTTATTCAAATATCATGCCAGAGTTTTCTTAATTTTCAGTTAATTCTTAACACTACCCCTGAAACAAATATCATTGTAGAATTGGGAAATTGTAGTTCCCAGTGAGAACATTAGGCTGGTTATTCTGGGGAGGCCATAAAACAGCTCCTTGTGCTGGATCAAGTAATCTACAACCAGGAGAGGGGTCCCGTTTTAGACTTATGCCCACGAAACTCCCAAGAACACTCAGCACTATATCGTTCTTATGAAATGCTATTTTAACCCCTCACTCTTTTAAGATAATTTTTATTTCCTCATGTCGAAACTCCTTTATCTCAGCTGATGATCCAATTTTATGTTGAAAATACTGAAACAGTCTGGCCAGCAATGTAATCATTCCATTCACAATTTTTTTCAATTTTTCTCCATGTGTATCCTTATGCTCTGGTTTCTCTGAAACCAAATGCAGCACTTCGACTGTCCGAGTGACCCAATGGCAGGCAGCATGGTTGGCAATGTCCTGATTAGTAGCAGCCCAAGAAGCTACGAGGCCATCGGGCTCCTTCTAATTAGGCCGAGGGACTTACCACACTCAGTGGCACTGACTCGATTCTGACTCATTGCCACGCCGTGGGATACAGCAGAACTGCCCTACAGGCCTTCCAAGACTATAACCTTTATGGAGCCAAAGTCACCCCAACCTCCCTGCCGCCGTGGAGTCAATTCTGACTCACAGCGACCCTACAGGACAGAGAAGAAATGCCCTTTTGGGTGTCTGCGGCTTTAACTCTTTACAGCAGTGGTTCTCAACCTTTCTAAGGCCACCACCCTTTCATACAGTTCCTCATGTGGTGGTGAACCCCCAACCATAACATTATTTTCATTGCTACTTCATCACTGTAATTTTGCTACTGTTGTGAATTGGGTGACCCTTGTGAAAAGATCATTTGACCCCTAAAGGGGTCATGACCCACAGGTTGAGAACCACTGCTTTACAGTAAAAAGCCTCATCGTTCTCCCGTGGAACAGCTATTGGTCTCAAACTACTGACTTTGAGGTTAGTAGCCCAACACATCACTCACTGTCAACAGGGCTCCTCATCTTTACGGAGACAGGCTGTCACAGCTTTCTCCAGTGAAGCAGCTGGTGGGTACAAACAGCTGAACCTCTGGTGAGCAGCCAAGCACTTTAACCGCTGCACCACTAGGTTTTTTTATTTACTCAAAGCCAGCAGCAGCTCCATTGGGGAAATAGGACGCTATCAACTGTCATAAAGATCTGCAGCCTTGTCGACTGCAATCATCTCAGTGGCAGTGGGCTTGGTCACGTCAGGGGGGAGGGGACTGGAGATGGCAAACTTATTTTGTAAAAGGGCCAGAGCAAATCTTTGAGGCGGTGCTGGCATAGGGTCACAAGCTTTCCACTCTACCACTGTGGCACGTAGACAACTAAGCAGAGGCCTGGCAGGTGCCAGTAAAAGCAAGGCCAGATATGGTCCATGCCTTAGTCCGCCAACCCCGTCCTGCAGTGCTTCGGAAATATTAATGTGCCTATGACCTGCACAAAAAACTTGTGAAAATATAGCACTAATTGGAAAATGTGGGGGCGGGCCTAGGAGTTGACATTTCTAATACTTAGTGCTGCGGCGCTTACGCCTGGAGCAGCAGAGCCCCCTCAGCACCGCACGGCTCCAACACCATCACTGTGAGCGGCTTCTCATGAGCCCTCTTAGACCCAAGGAGGCAAGGCTTACTGGTGTCCTGCCTGGCTTCATGTAACGCCCTCCGATTGTATTTTACAGAAGGAATGCTAAAGAACTTGATGCTATGAGATTTTTATAGCAAAAGACAACTATAAACTAAATAAATGTCCCTTATGGGGGGTAGTCCTTACGAGCTAGGCTGCTATCTCCAAGGAAGATGAGGTTTTCTACTCCCATAATGAGCTAGTCTCAGAAATCCACAGGGGCAGTTCTACCCTGTCCTACAGGTTTGCCAAGAGTCAGAATCAACTTGATGGCAGTAAGTGTGTGTGTGTGGTGTTGTGTTGTGTTTTATTTTGTTGGATGGGGGTTGGTATGGTTTATAAGGAGTCCAGGTAATGTAGTGGGTAAAGAGCATTGGGCTGTGAACTGCAAGGTCAGCAGTTCAAAACCACCAGCTGCTCTATGGGAAAAAGGATGAGACTTTCTACTCCCATAAAGAGTGTTGGAAACCCAGAGAGGTAGTTCTACTGTCCTGTAGGATCGCTATGAATCAGAATTGACTCGACAGCAGTGAGTTTTTCTGTTTATAAAGAGATAATTTTAGCAGAAACTCCACTTTTAGAATCATTTACTAATAAGGAAAGGATAATTCTCCATAACCTACCTATAAACAACATGGAATGCTTGCGGGCAAATTTCAGACCTTCATTTCGATCAACTTCACGATTTTCCTACAAGATAAATGCAAAGATTACGACAAGCTGAGAACTTATCGTGTCAAAATGCTACCTGTTTGCCTTCTTACCTTATCGATTTTATTTCCAACGAGCATGTTGACTATGTCATTTCTCGTGCAATATGTTTCCAATTCATTTAACCAATTATCCAGTTTAACAAAGGTGTCTCTCCTTGTAACATCATACACTGAAATGAAAGGTTGGAGTGATTGATTAGAACACGTTAAGCATAAGAAGTAATGTTAATGTACTTCTGATGTGTAGCCAGGAGCTCATTACTGCACCAGCCATTAGTGGCTTTGCTACACTTACAGATCAGGATGGAAAAGACAAGTATGTTTAAAAGAAGAACTTCAATGTGACTGACAGACATTAAGGCAGAAATGAAAATAGAGTCTGTGTGTCACCTGAAAATTATTAATTTGTTCTTATTCATAATGATAAAATAAGTTTGTACATATTTTTAAATGCTTTAGCTTATATATGAAGCAGATATCAAAGAATGATATTTGAATTTAAACATCTATGACCGTATTAGTGTGTTCTTGTAAGGACCTCGTATTTTGAAGCCCTCTGATAAATGCTTATCACTAATAGACAGATGATATGAATCGATCCACAGTTATACCTTCATCAACATGTGATTTTCAACCAAATAAATTAGTCTGACCTTTATTTTTAATTAGTAGGCAAACCACTAAAAGAAAAAAATGACCCTCACAGATTATGAAAATTTAAAATTTTTATAATCTATAATAAAGATACATATATTTTAAGTGGTGTATTAAAATAAATACTTACCTAATATAACACCCTGTGCACCTCTATAATAGCTGGGAGTTAATGTTCTGAACCTTTCTTGACCAGCAGTATCCTAAAAGTGCCAATCAAGTTTTGTTAAATAAAGCAAATTATAAAGAGCAGTGTCTTAATATACTGATGTAAGGAAGCAAGTCAAATAGAGTTATCAAAGAGATAGCAAGGCACAGCTCATTTGAAACAGAGAATTTAAATAGATTAGTTTATTTTGCTGGTAATTATTACCAAATACATAAATACTGATTCATCTCAGAAATAGGTCCCTAAATAAAAGTTTTCTACCTATGAGTTGGCAACAACTCGATGGCAGTGAGTTTGCGTTTTTGTTTGTTTGATCAGTCTAGAGTTAAGAATTCTGCCACACCTGAAGCTCACTTCACTGAAAATAATGACGGTCGTTCTCAGTTTCTGGCCACACAGGGAACCTTGGTCGAGGGCAAGAGTGGAGCACCACTTTTTTGCCAAGAACCATGTGGATATTTACATCACTCGAAGGCTATTAAAAAATACCAACTTAAAAATTAGCCTGCTATATTTAAGTCTTTAATTAACTCACCCCAAATGTGACAACTGGCGCCCTGGTGTAGTGGGTTACGCATGGGGCTGCTAACGACAAGGTCAGCCGTTACTAAGCACCAGCCTACTCTATAGGAGAAAGATGAGGCTTTCTACTTCTGTAAAGAGTGACTGTCTTAGAAACCCACAGGGAAGTTTTGCCCTGTTCTAGAGGGTTGCTATGAGTCAAAGTTGACTCGATGGCTGTGAGTTTGGCTTCATTTAATGTGAGGCCTAATCTATTTTCTTTGGTAAAGCATGTAATGTTCACTGGTACTGATGGTCTCACGGCCCTGTTGGTCCCGAGGGCAGGACACTCTCCCCTTTCCCACTGCCCCCACCCCCACTCATGTAGGGTGTGAAACCAAGCAAATCCAAACAGTGTCATGAAACCAGCCCTGACGCATAGGGATGTTGTACCGAGCAGACAGCCTCATCTTTCTCCTTTGGAGGGGCTGGTGGGGTTAAGTTGCTTCCCCCAAAGTTAGCAGCCCTATGCTCAACCCATGGTGGCATGAGGCACCTTTCCTATTCATATATAAATATGTATCTCAATTTTTACAAGTACATGTGGAAATGAGATATGTGGAATAGCATATTATTAGAAATTATACGTGACATATAGTTAGCTACACACACTCATATGCAAGGGGGGGTGTCAAAAACTGCGGGAATTTTTTAAAAGAGATCAATTATTTTCTACAAGCTTTTAAAAGCCACCGTGTACTGTACAAATAGATAATTATATATTACATTATCAAAGTACATGAAAATGTAGAAACTAGATATATAAAGTGGCATATTTTAATAATATCTATTGACCAATAATATTTAATACATAATATGCAGGTAGACTACACATAGAAGATATGGACAAAGGCACTAAATGCCTTAGTTAGATTATTTTTGGGCCTGGCTGTTTTTATTCAGTTAATGAATGCTACATCATTTAGGCCTAACATAAGGAAATTTATCTAGCAGACCAAATGGATTACCGTAACGACTGGATTTACAGTCACATGAAATGAAGCCAGTACAGAAAGGCTGAATGTCCAGCATTAAGAACAGTATAGGTCCTAAGTTGGCAACCTCAAATTTAATAAATACTTCTATGAAAACACATGAAAAATAAAGTGTTCTTCTAGGTACCACTTCATCCCCCTCCTCTACTTGCAACACGTGCCTTTGGTGTCAGCTCAGTGGAGCTATGAGAGACCCACATTCTCTAAGACGGGCCCTCGTTTGTATGATTTGTTCTATCTTGAAATATTATGAAAAGAACACACGCTTGCAAAACTTATGTGAGAAGGCTGCTTCATCTCTCAATCGTACAATACAGCTATTTACTTTATCCTTTAGTCAGTACTAAAAATTGTTCAATACAATCTGTTCATTCACCTCCAGAATACTACACAAATTGATTCCTACCTTTTTTAAAAGGATAAACTCAATAATTGAAAATATATTTTTTAAACTCTTACCCATATTGCAAGTTTGGCTTTATTTCCATCCACTGAAATTGTCTTCACCTTAAAGTCAACACCTTGAAGAAATGAAAAATCCTATAAGCCTCAGATGAAACGTATTTTTAAAAACAATTGCCAAGAAAACCAGAAAATGTAAAATACACTTACATTCAAAATACATTTTAAAATACTAGTGCTCAAAATTTACATTTCAAATTTTTAGATATTCAGATGTAATGATAAAAGTGTCAGTGAAGTTCAGCAGGTTAGGATTTAGTCATGGTACATAAAAACCAAATGCTTACAGAATTTGAACTTTCATCTACCAACCTACCTACATTTCTTCCAAAAAGGGAGAGGAGGGGAGGGAGGAAATATTATATTTAAGACTGAATATGTAAGGGTGCTTCAAAAAATTGGAAATAAGAGATAACAGAATTTTCCCTAAGACCTTTTGGAAGCCCCTCACGTGTAGTGCAGGTCAAGAGCCGGGTTCCCAGTAGAGGAAGTGGCCCGTGGCTGACCTGTGGAGGAGGCGCTCGAGTGGGGGTCTATGCTGGAGCAGATGGGGCCACCAGGAGGCTGAGTCAGCATGACTGACGACAACTCCGCGGGAGGTTGTCCAATGCTAGTTCCAAGTCTAAATCTAGGAGCTTGGAGGAGGGATAAAAATAAAAGTCTTTCATTTCTGGTCTGTGAAAATCTGTTTCATTTATGGCTTTTGAGTGGCCACTGAGGGCCATCTGTGGGTCTCTCTCTGTCCAGATGAAAATCAAAAGCCTTACAGAAATAAGCACCATATATACTTGAGTATAAGCCGACCCAAATATCAGTCGAGGCACCTAATTTTACCACAAAAACGGCATTTAAAATGTGCTGGAAAAACTCGGCTTCTCCTTGAGCATATACGGTAGTTCAATGGCCTGTGCAAACACTAGTCTTCACAACCCTGACACCAGAAGAACTAGCTGGTGCCCAGCTAACACTACCAATTCTCTGAAAGGGAGCAGAGCAGTCGAAGGTCCTAGAAAGAATAAGAAACGAAAATCATGGACAGAAACGAAAATCATGGAAAAGAAACCAGACTACTGGTCAGCCAGAGACGAGTGGAACCCAAACCCCAGGCAGCACTCAGGAGCCCTCGGGCTGGAAATAAACTCACCTCTTTGGCTCAATTGTCAGCCAAACAATAGGTTTATCCGTAAAAATAACACTAGTGAGATACACACTTCTTAGAATAATTAACCACGTGAGATCAAGAGGACAGCATTTACCCCAGAGCAAACTTCAGAAAGATTAGGAAACAGAAAGAGATTAGAAACAGGAAACCAAGATCAAAGTTGGATGTGATGTTCCCTTGTAGGGACTGCAACTAACGACACGGATCAAAATGTCTAAGACCCGTTCAATGAAAAGTTTACTTCCTCTCTAAGGCTTCATTAACTCCTCCGCTTTTAAAAGAAATTATTTCTTTTGCTTGTTTTAATCTTAAAACACTTCTAAACCACACCAAACCAAACTCATGCCATCAAGTCAACTGTGAGTCCTAGCAACGCTGTGAGACAGTGGAGAACTGCCCCTGTGTGTCTCACTCCTGACATGAGTGCAAAGTCTCATCTTTCTCCCATGGAACAGCTGGTGGTTTTGAACTACTGACCTTGCAGTTAGCAGCACAACAGGTAACCCACTACACTAGCTTTATATAATACAATCAATGACCATTTGCGACTGCACAGTTTCAAAAAGATAATTTGGAGAATAAAACAAAAGCCCCTCTAAGTAAAATAGGCACCCAAAGTTCTATAAAAAGCTTGTAG
Organism: Tenrec ecaudatus; assembly: GCF_050624435.1. Lineage (NCBI taxonomy): Eukaryota > Metazoa > Chordata > Mammalia > Afrosoricida > Tenrecidae > Tenrec > Tenrec ecaudatus. The sequence goes on from NC_134534.1 coordinate 181,581,927, forward strand.
AAGTACAAATTAAGTCACAAAGGGTTTGAGCACCAAGAGCAAAAACCAAGGCCACTGCCATCAAGTCCATTCTTTCAGAGGCCCCTACAGAACAGAAAACAGCTCTTCTGGTATGTGAGGCTGTAAATTGTGACATGAGCAGCGAGCTCATCTTTCTCCTGCTTGAGTGACTGGTAGATTTTACCTGCTGACCTATGGCTAGGGGTCTAACACTCAACCCACTATGCCATTTACGATTGAACTCACTGCCTTCGAATGAGTTCTGCCTCACAGCGACCCTAGAGGATAGGGTAGAACTTCGCCTGTGGGTTTCCAAGACTGTAACTCTTTATGGGAATTTTTGAAAGCCACAACGTTCTCCCTTGGTGGTTTGTGGTTTTGAATCGCTGGCCTTGCAGTTCACAACCCAACAGGTATGCAGTGTGCCACCTGAGCTCCTGTCATTTACAACAGCAGCCCTCGATGCCTAGCCCCGTCCCAGAAAGGAGCTGACACACACCAACTGGCTTACATGAGCAGTAACTGTCCAGGTGTCTTTCAAAGCATCAAAAGGACGTGCAGTCAGCTGCACTGGCCAAAAAGAAAATGCAAGCCCATGAAATCTGGAAGCAACTTTCAGATCTCATTATCCTGTCACAATTAATTCAGAAATGTCCCTCACACAGTAAATGCTTAACAGACTACATGTCACTAATATGCGACTATGTAAGTAACTCTCGGGTGAATTCTGATGCGTCATTACATGCACAAATTAAGTCATGAAAATGCACACTCAAACTGTACTTTACACCAGGTCTTTCTGTATGTCAGAGATTAAAGGACACTCTGAAGTCTTGGGCCAGGGTGATAAGGGGTTGATAAAGCCAGGACTAGAATGGCTGGGCAACAATCATTGAAAGAACGTTGCTCATTACAGAAACCAAAACACTCACTGCCGTCAGTCAAGGCGAAGCTGACTCACAGCCATCTCCTGTAACTGTTTACAGAGAGCCCAGTTTTTCTTCTGCAGAGCTGCTGGTGGTTTCGAACTGCCCGCCATGTGGATCACTGCCAATGCATAACCACTAGACTACCAGTATGTACACCACTATGTAATGTGACATCGTTACACAGATGAAAGAAAAATTAAGTATGAAGTTTCTTTACCGCAAAACAAAAAAAAATTCACATGCTAAATAAGGTTGTATTCACCAGGCAAAGATCAAGTAACATTACATTACCAAAAGTGGCACCATATATATAAGCAATATGAAATTATTTACATTTTCTTTAAACACACAGAACATTCTGATGAGGAAAATAAATGATTCAGACATGTCTTATCATTGGTGGAGGTACTACAGAAAGCCATCTGCCTTCTTTATAGGATGTTATAAATGTTTATGCCAATAAACATGACAACTCAGGTGAAATAGACAACTTCCTGGAAAGAGTGAAAACTATCAAAATTGAATCAAGAAGAAATAACGTGAAGCACCTTAAATCCATTAAAGAAATTGAATCCACTGTTAAAACATTTCCATAAAGAAAAACTCAACTCAAAGGTCAAACCAAACCAACTGCCCTGGGGTCGATTCCAACACAGCAGCCGTCTGAAGAGAGTCTAACAGCTCCCTGGAGTTTCTAAGACTAAATCTGTAGAGGAGCAACCAGCCTCATCTTTGCCCTACAGAGTGGCTGGTTGGGGCTGAACTACTGGCCTTTCAGTTATCAGCCCTGCGCTTAACCTGCTGTGCCACCAAGGTTCCTTGTGGAGTAAACCATGAAAGGAAGAAACATCTACTCTAAACAAACTGAACTTTTATGAAGAGGAACTACTTCTCTAGTTACTCTCTGAGTCCTACACTACCCTGAGACTACAGTCAGAAAAAAATGTTACCAAAACCCAAATCTACAGACTAATCTCTCACAAACATAGATGAAAACCCTAAACAAAATTTTATTAAGAATCCAAGTGTTTAAAAGAGAACTACATCATTACCAAGTGGGATTTACCCCAGAAATGCAAAGTTGGAATGGCATGGAAAAATCAAGGTGGATATCACAATATTAACACTGAAAAAGTTTCAGATCCTCCCAAAAGACACAGGAAAAAACTTCCCAGCAAATTTGAATGGCGAAAACTTCCTCAATGCTAACATCATATGTGATTATGAAAGACTGAATGCTTCCACCTGGACAGTGGGAGCCAAAAAGCCATCAACTGTGGGAAGCCGCAGCTCTCGCGAGATGTGGGAAGCCACAGCTCTCGCGATGTGGGAAGCCGCAGCTCTCTCCGCCATTACAAGATGGCACCGGGCAGTCAGGGCGGTGGCCCAACTAAGTGGTAAACAACCACTTAGCGCATGCGCACTGCTGAGATGACGTAGTCATAACTCCACCCTGGAGTATGCAAACGAAGGTTCTGGAGAACTCCAATCAATGCATGAGGTTTTGGCAAATGCACCAATCAAGGCACAGCACGTCCCCATAGAGCATATATAAGCAGCAGTAGTTTGGGGTTTCGGGGTCTTTTTACTGCATTTTGAAAAATTAAACGCCTGTGGAAGAATCCTGTTGTGGCGCGTCCTTCTTGCTGGCGAGACTGAGCGCGCGACAGTCAACTAACACCACTTCCACTTAACACTGTGTGGGAGTTTGTGAGCTAGCACAAGGCAAGGTATAGGAATAAAAGGCAGCCAGGTTGAAAAGGAAAAATTATGAAAATCCGATGTAATCTATTTAAAAAGCTACTAAAATTAAAAAGCAAGGTTAGCTGCAGGATGTAAAGTAAACATATCAAAGAATTAAATGTTATTTGTACATACGAGCAACAAACAATGGAAAATTTCATCTTTTCAAATGCTTTCTTACATCGAAAAACATGAAATACTTAGAAGTAAATCAGACACACGTGAATGGATCAAACAGTGTACATTTATACATTGGAAGACAACTCAGCAATAAAAACGAGTAGACAGTTGATAGGCGCTATCACTTGGATGACGTATGCAGTATTATTGTGATGTGAAAGAGTCTCTGAAAAGACTGCACGCTCACTTCTAAAGATCTCTGCTCGAGCTATGCTTCTTCCAAGACCAATTTGTTCACTCATGTGGCAGATCATGGCACATTCCATATTCTTCACTACTACCATAATTCAAATGAGTCAACCTTTCTCTGGTCATCCTTATTCATTGTCAAGCTTTTGCACACGTACGAGGCAAATGAAAATGCCGTGACGCGGGTCCGGAGCACCCGAATGTGGCATCATTTGAGCACTACAAAGGGTCTTCACCTGCAACAGAATGAAACAGGAAGCATACCTTGCGCCGTGTACAAGAACAAACTCCAGATAGATCAAAGACAATTGTAAAGACCATCAACAAAAAGTTAGGAACAGACTTGAAGGAACCTGTTACAAGGCATAACCGCAATGCCAAACAGAATGAAAAATATGCACTATACAAGACAAAATAAAGAACAGGGACCTGCTAAAAAGAGAACATTTATATACCTCAAAAGATTTCATCTAAAGAATTAAATGAGAAGCCACATATTAGGACAAATTATAGTAATGATATATGAGCTGATGGGCTAATCTCCAAAATCTATAGAAAACTACAACATCTTAACAAGAAAAATACACACAATCCCATCAAAAATTAAGACATGGATAGCCAATTTACCAAAGATGACATCTAGGCAACCAACAACCATATGAAGAAATGTTTGTATTCATTAGCAATAAGAGAAAAACAAATTAAAACACGATACCACCCCATACTAACATTTATAGCAAAATTCAATGAACAGAAAATAATAAATGCTGGAGAGGATGCAGAGGAAGGAACATTTTTATATTATGGGTGGAACAGAATTGTACAACCATATGGAAATCAGTATGGTAATTCCTTAAACAAATGCAAATCCAAGTACCTATGATCTAGCAACCTATTGGGTATACAAAGAAATCAAGAATACAAAACAGACATATGCATACCTATGTGGAAAGAACTAAAAACTCCAACTATAGAGGAATGGATAAACAAACTCTGGTACATTCAAACAATGGAATATTATGCATCAATGAAAAACATTGACAATGCACTTCAACGCTGCAAGACATGGACAAAACTTGAGAAGATTATGCTTAGCAAACTTAGTCAATCTTACAAAGATAAATATTGTTATTAAATTAAAAGGAAAAAGCAAGGAAAACAAAGCATGCTTTTACACCAAAAGAGAAAACTTCTTGACAACTTCCATCTTTTCTCCATTTACCATTATGTTGTCTATTGGTTCAATTGTGATGCTTTTTGATTTCTTAACATTGATGGTAATCCATGACATAGTACATTAATTGTGTAAATCTGCTACAGAAGACCTGGGTAAAGTGTTGAAGAACAAAGGAGGCACTTGGAGAACTAAGGCGTGCCTGACCCCATCCAGGGTATTTTGAATCGCCTCATATGCAAGTGACAGACAATGACTCAGGAAGATCAGAGAAGGATCAATGTACTGAACTGTTCTGTTGGCGAAGAATATTGGGCTGCCAGAAGAATAACCACATCTGTTTCAGAAGACGTACAGTCAGAGTGCCCTTTAGAAGCAAGGACGGTGGGGCTTCCTTCCGTGTTCTTTGGGCATGTTACCAGGAGAGACGAGTTGATGGAGAAAGACAATGTGCTTAATAAAGTAGAGAGGCAATGAAACAGGAAGACCTTCAAGGAGAGTTACTGACAGACACAGTGGCTGCAACAGTGAAATCAAACACAACTACAATTGTGAGAATAGCACAGGATTGGGCAATGTTTCATTCATCCCAGCGTACACATGACCACTATGAATCGGAACCAATTCATGGCACCTAACAACAAGCATTTCCATATTATTTCAGCACCATGTCATCTGTGGTTAACATTTGTAAGAGAAAAAAAACCACAGAGAGGGTATAAAAAATTAAATAACAGTTGTAACCCAGTTTACTAGTTACATAATTTCTATCGATGAAGATATAGAAGTGTAGGGGTGAAATCTAGTTTGTCAATCAGGTCACAGCCTGATGGTACCTCCTTGTGGGTGTGGCCTTCTCACAAGGCGTCTCCTGCGAAGCACCCACACCCCTGCCTTCACCTTCTTGCCTGGGAGGCATGCTGAGACCTGTGATGCTTCTGCCGCCATTGGATCCACAAGACTTTTCACCCACTGGCTTGGTATTTCCCTGCATTTTACATCATTGCACGTGGCTGCATGAGTCTGAAGAGGAACTTAGGGACCAGTAGCGGGCTAATGGGCTAGAGGAGTTGGACTGGGCTGGGATGTTTTCCTGATAATATAGTTTCTTGATCTAAAGGTCTTTCTTACACATAGATGAGTGTCATGGGATTTGTTTCTCTAGTCGACCCAGCCTGACAGAGACAGGCATATAGTGTCAGGTAAAGAGGGCAGGTGTCCGAACCCTTGTTTGACTCCATTGCTCCAACTCTCAGAACCAAACCAGGGACAGAAAAGCTCTTGCCATGAGCACAGGAAACCCATTCTGCTGTTGTAAGGAGGATTTGGCGGGGAGGGGGGCTTAACCTCAGCCTGGACTTCTCAACGTCAGGAAGTAAATGTTGCTGACTCTGAGCTGTGTGACCGTGGCATCCTCGCCATACTGTTTCCCAAGCGCACCCTCCTACTGGATTGCCACTGCTTTTGGCAACAATCACCCTTATTTTGTGGCTTGGGGTTTTAGCTGTCTTCCAGTTGAGTGAAAAATGGGAGTTGGTATTTTAAGTTTTCCCTCTCTTGTTGCTTTTGGATAATTGCCAGAAAGCAAAAGAAGAAAGTGCCAACTTTATATTACCATCTTCAAACCCAAAGTCCAACAAGTCTCACAACAGTTCTACAGGACAGAAACTTGTCTCGCTGTCTTACTAGAAGATAAAGATGAGCTCATGCTAATTCCACAAGCCCATTAACTTTCAGTTTATTGTTTTTATTTTTCAAATCCATGTGTGTATTGGTGATAGGCTTGCGCAGAAAGTAATCTGATACTTAAAGCCATTTTTTAGATATTCATGTCATGGACCCAAGCCCCCTTTGTGTTGCCCTCTGTGTCCGCAGTCCACAGCAGAGGGGCCGTACCTGATTTCCTCGGGTTTTCCTATTGCTATGAGGCAGGTCAGGCATGCCTCCACCCTTAGTCTGCTGCTGATCAATTCTGACACCACCTGCACCTCCCACAGCTCGATTACTTCTTTGCTGGATTCAATGTTCCAATGGCCAGAGAACTCACAGACAATACTCAACGATTAAGTCATCAGTCAAAGGTGACTTGATAGCAGTGAGTTGAGATTATAGGTATTTTAAGTCAAGATCAGTAGTCAGCATCACCTGCCCTCCTCCCCCCAGGTCTTCAGCTACTGATGACAAAACAATAAAATTTAGAACATAGAGCTCACGACAAGGCTTAAATCAGATTCTTCTTCAGTTGACTAAAAATATGGACCCTAAAAATGGGAAGACCAGAGATTGCCCAAGTGACACCTCTTCAACAAATGCTTGCCTTTTGTGCTAGAACTATACTGACATCACTAGCAGTACATGACCCTCTGTTATTGGAGACACTGGATTCCAAGCCCAAAGGATCTCCCTGTAGTAATGAATTCACAGAGCGTCTGTGTGCCCGCAGAGGGAAGCAACAAAGAAGTCTAAGCAGCTAAGGTGCTTCCATGGAATAGATCCCTTTGTGAAAATGATTAGAAATCAGGCCATCAACAATACATATGAATTTGGTTTGGTCTTCCCACCCCTCAAACCCCCAACAGATGCAAAATGTTCAAAGATAACAATACTACCTAGCAATGTTGTTTCACCCTGAAATAATAAGCATAGCGAAATAATTTAACAGAAACTGTTAGGCAAGAACTTTTTCCATTATGATTAGTTTACAATAACTTAATGTCTTCCTCTCCTATAATTTAAATGATTTTAATTATTCTACCTCTAAATCATAAGTCTAGTTTTAAAATAAATTTGGTTATCCTGATTTTTTGAAATCATGAAAAAGAAATTCCAGAAATCTTAATTACTAAACATTCTTATTGTAAAAGAAAATCTGTCTTACCCTGAAAGCAAGAATCTGTGTATAGTATGTTTCAATACACACTGACTCTTAGTTGCAGTACATTACTACATCACAGCTTTTTTGTGTGCTGATTATACAGGGACTCAAAGAAAACAAATCCATCATTTTTCACATTTAAATCATGTACAGAGATATTTAAGTATTTTAATAAGGAAGATAATAGAAAGCAGCCATTAAGTAACATTATTCACCTTTACCAAGTATTATCTATTAGTGAACTGATTTCTTTAATCCAAATGCAAGGATTTGGTTGCACGTGAATGCTAACTGAAAGGCTGGTGGTTCTAACCCACCAGTCATTCTGGGATACACACGGCATCTGCTGCCATAAAGGCTTACGGACCTGGAAACGCTATAAGGTAGCTCTACTCTGTTGCTATGAGTTGAAATTGACCCAACAGCACATTAAAAAACAAAATCCAAATGCCCTCGCTTTTCACCCCGTGTCACTATTTGAAGTCCTCAGATGTATGAGTATTTCTCTAATAAAAATGTGGCTACCTGGAAAACACTCCTAAGGGCCAGCAAACAATCCCTGAACTAACTACAAACTCTTCTTTATGAATGTGTTTGTTTTGTTCTTTGTCAGTGGTTTGTTACTGTTGTTTTGTTGTCTGGTTATATACTGTTGCCTTGTTTTCCTCTGTCTTGTTTTCGTGCATGTTATTGTCTCCACAGGTCTGTCGAAATAAGACAGGCTGGATGAACTATCTGGAGGAAAAACAACGGGACCGACAGTTCCGGGGGGACTTGGGATAGGGGGAGGTGGGGGGTAAGGAAGTGGTGCTAACAAACACAGGGGCAAGGGAAAAACATGGGACCCAAAATGGTAGTGAGTGGGGAGTGGCAGGCCTGGTAGGGAATGATCAAGGGTAAGGTTACGTAAGGAAGAGGTATAGCTGTAGCCCAGGTGGTGACAGAGCATGGTAGTGGGGCAGGAGGAACGTCAAAGGAGATGGAGGAAAGAGCTAGGATTCAAAGGGCATTTATAGCGGTCTAGATAAAGACATGTACATGCAAATATATATACGAGGATGGGGAAATAGATCTATGTGTCTATATTTATAGGTTTAGTATTAAGGTGGCGGAAGGACCTTGGGTCTCTACTCAAGCACTCCCTCAATGCATAAATACTTTCTTTTATTAAATTGGCACTCTATGATGCTCACCCTCCCGACACAACGGCTGGAGCCAAAGTGGGTGAACAAGTAAATGTGGTGAAGAAAGCTGATGGTGCCCGGCTATCAAAAGAGATAGTGTCTGGGGTCTTAAAGGCTTGAAGATAAACAAGCGGCCATCTAGCTCAGAAGCAACAAAGCCCACAACAGCCTGTGTGATCACGAGGTCCCGAAGGGATCAGTTATCAGGCATCAAAGAACAAAAATCATATCATTGGCTGCACACCTCCATGATACGATCGCTGAAGACAAACGGGTGCATAAGCAAATGTGGCGAAGAAAGCTGATGGTGCCCGGCTATCAAAAGAGATAGTGTCTGTGGTCTTAAAGACTTGAAGGTGAACAAGCGGCCATCTAACTCAGAAGCAACAAAGCCCACATGGAAGAAGCACACCAGCCTGTGCGATCACGAAGTACCAAAGGGACCAGGTATAAGGCATCATGCAAAAAAATATATATGTATGTATATATATGTGGGTATGTATGTATATATGTATGTGTGTGTGTGTGTGTGTATACACACACCATAGTGAATGAAGGGGGAAGTACAGAGTGGAGACCCAAGGCCCATTTGCCGGCCACTGGAGATCCCCTCACAGAGGAGTTTAGGAGAGGAGATGGGTCAGTCAGGGTGCGATATAGTACCGATGAAGAACACAGCTTTCCCCAAGATCCTGGATACCTCCTCCCCCCAACTACCATGATCCGAATTCTACCTTGCAGGAATGGATAGGCAGAGGTTGTACACTGGTGCATATGGGAGCTGGAGGCACAGGGAATCCAGGGTGGATGACACCTTCAGGACCAGGGGTGTAAGGGGCGATACTGGGAGAGTAGAGGGTGAGTGGGTTAGAAAGGGGGAACCCATTACAAGGATCCACATGTAACCTCCTCCCTGGGAGACGGACGGCAGAGAAGGGTGGGGGGAGAGTTCGGATAAGGCAAGATATGACAAAATAACAATCTATAAATTATCAAGGGCTCATGAGGGAGGGGGGAGCAAGGAGGGAATTGGGGGAAAAAAGAGGACCTGATGCGGAGGGCTTAAGTGGAGAGCAAATGCTTTGAGAGTGATTAGGGCAAAGAATGTACAGATGTGCTTTATACAATTGATATATGTATATGTATGGATTATGATAAGAATTGTATGAGCCCCTAATAAAATGTAAAATATGTATAGATTATGATAAGAGTTGTATGAGCCCCTAATAAAATGTAAAAAAAGAAAAAGAAACCAGAAACGGGGGCGGGGGGTTGGCGGGAAGGGGAAAAAAAAGGAGCTGATCCCAAGGGCTCAATAGAAAGTAAATGTCTAGAAAAGAACGATGGCAATATATGTACTAATATGTCTGATATAAGTAATGGATGAATGGTAGCAAGAGTTGTAAGAGCACCCAATAAAATGATCTAAAAGATAAACAAAAAATGTGGCTATTTTATCTTTATGAAAATCAGTACGAGTGGTGTGACTATGTATGCTGCCATTTCTGATGACTCCACTTCTAATGGCTGTTTCTATAAGAGGGAGTCTTTTGGTGACTGAAGTACATGTTCACAAGTCAGTCAAATGTGGGGATGTGTCAGAAAACCATGTGCTATTAAAGTAGCAAAAATAAAGGTTGGAGATACAAGATGGTCCTCTGGTTTCTAATCGTCTCCTAATGTCACTGTTCAGAGCCCTCCAGATTATTCCTAAGGCCGTGCTCAAAGATTACAGAGACTGTTACGACACTGGTCCCAAAGATTCCGGATGGCCAGTGAAATCATGCCACTTCACATGAACATGCTATGCTGAGAGACAAAACAAGATCAATTTTCAGGATGAAATTGGGTACAGTCACTGTAGGCTAATGTCCAAGTCATTTATATTTTATAATAATATACATTTTCCTATAATCTCTGTATATGTTCTTTTCTAAAATGGTATAACATACTTAGATGACAAATCTGGTATGGTTTCTGTATTAGAGTAGAAAAGATTTTATCTGTTTCACCAAAACCAAACTGTACAAGATTTGTTACATGGAAACTTTGTGTTTATTTTCTCCTGTGTTCATTTCCCTTAAATTTACAATATACATGTTTAAATAAATATAATTAACTTTAACTTTAAAAAAATACAAGGTCTAATTGGGAAATAAAATGATATAAATTCTTATCAAGATACTACAAACTTTTAAAAAAATTTTAATCGTTTTATTGGGGGTCAATACAACTCTTATCAAAATCCACATATACATCAATTATGCAAAGCACATTTGTATATTCATTGCCCTCATTATTCTCAAAACATTTGCTCTCCACTTAAGCCCCTGGCATCAGCTCCTCATTTTTTCCCCCTACATCCCTGTTCCCTCCTCCCTCAAGAACCCTTGATAATTTAAAAATTATTATTTTGTCTTATCTTGCCCTGTCCGACGTCTCCCTTCACCCATTTTTTTGTTGTCCGTCCCCAGGGAGGAGGGTCCCATGTAGATCCCTGTAATTGGCTCCCCCTTTCCATCCCACCCCTCCCTCTACGCTCCCAGTATTGCCACTCACACCACTGGTCCTGAAGGGATCATCCGCCCTGGATTCCCTGTGTTTCCAGTTCCTATCTGTACCAGTGTAAATTCTCTGGTCTAGCCAGACTTGCAAGGGAGAATTCGGATCATGATAGTGAGGCGTGGGGAGGGGAAGCATTTAGGAACTAGAGGAAAGTTTTATTTTTCATCGTTGCTATATCGCACCCTAACTGGCTCATCTCCTCTCCAAAACCCCTCTACCAGGGGATCTCCAGTGGCCTACAAATGGGCTTTGGGACTCTACTCCGCACTCCCCCCTCAATTTTGTGTTCTGATGATGCCTGGTACCTGATCCGTTTGACACCTTATGATTGCACAGGCTGGTGTGCTTCTTCCATGTGGGCTTTATTACTTCTGAGCTAGATAGATGGCTGCTTGTTTACCTTCAAGCCTTTAAGACCTCAGACGCTATATCTTTTGACAGCCAGGCACCATCCACTTTCTTCGCCCCATTTGCTTATGCACCCATGTCTTCTGCGATCATATCATGGAGGTGAGCACACAATGATATGATTTTTTGTTCTTTGATGCCTGATAACTGATCCCTTCAGCATCTCGTGATCATGCAGGCTGGTGTGCTTCTTCCATGTGAGCTTTGTTGCTTCTGAGCTAGATGGCTGCTTGTTTACCTCAAGCCTTTAAGACCCCAGACTCTATATCTTTTTTTTTTTTTACTCTATATCTTTTGATAGCCGGGCACCATCAACTTTCTTCACCACATTTACTGATTCACCTGCTTTGTCTTCAGCGATTGTGTCGGGAGGGTGAGCATTATAGAATGCCAATTTAAGAGAAGAAAGCATTCTTGCATTGAGGGAGTGCTTGAGTGGAGGCCCAATGTCCATCTGATACTTTAATACTAAACCTATAAATATATGCACATAGATCTAGTTCCCCATCCTCATATAAATATATTTACATATGTATATGCCTTTTTTAGAACTCTATAAATGCCCTTTGTCTGAGGCTATAACTCTTTTTCGAGGTAGAAATACGCATCTTTCTCCTTCCGAGCAGCTGGTAGTTTAGAATTTCTGACCTTGTGATTAGCAGCCCAAAGCCTAACCACTACACCACCAGGGCTCCTCCCAAAACGGCCACAAGTTAAAAGGAACTGTTTCCCCTAAAAATAATGCTAACTCGTATCTTCCTCTTTATACTCTTCTACTCATCAGATCTTGATATTTTAGAGCTGAGAAAGAATACATCCTCTCTCCCCCAAAACTCAATTTATTGAAAAAGACTACAAAATCAAACAACTTGCTCAAGACCGCACAACTAGTTTGAGGAAGAGTCATGACTACGGTTCAACTCCATCTCAGTTCACCTACCTTACAATTAATCTAAACTGTCTCTTAATACCTTTATATTACTGTCAACTCTCCAAGCTTGGGGCACCGAAATATTTACTCCTCGCTTTTCACATAGCCTAAAAGCTACTGTGGCAAATCAGTAGCTGAAAGACTGCTTCTTTCAGGCAATCTAAATTTCCTTTTAAAAAGACATTCAGCTATCATTGCACCTAATGATCCCTACTGACTAATATAGAGACGTATGCTGCTTTTCTAATACATGCCAGGCATTTTGGCAAATGATAAAAATACAAAATTAAAGCACTGGATAGTGCTTTATGAAGAGAGAAATGCAGTCTGTGTCAATCAACAATACTAGACAGCATACAATCAACACTCAAACAACTGTGTTACTGAGACAATTCACAGCCCAGGGAAATAAGTGCGTGAACAGATAACCGTAACATCAACAGGATTAATAAAGTGTCATGAGACAACAACAAAGGGAGTCGTTTTTGCTTGGTGGCCTCCAGGAAGAATTCATAGTTGTAATGGCACCAAAGTTACACCCTGAGAAAGAACTAAGATTTCAACTGACATGGAGCCAGATGAGGTCGTCAGGTGAGGTCGTCAGGTGAGGTCGTGGGAGCTAGAAAAACAACAATCTGAAGGCATGAAGTACGAGGCATTTCTAGTGCATTTGAACACAGCCTTACTTACCTATTGTTGCTGCAAGTTCTGGATCAAAAGTATCATCTGTGAACCTCAGCAGCAGGCTGGAAGACATGTTAAAAACAGATTAAGAATTTGACTTTTATTTCTTTACTGTTCTCACGAGTACAGTATTTTGTGACAAATTATCAGACACAGATAAGAATAGGTGTTCGGGGGTCTGACTCTTAGGAATTCTGCCGCAGTGTAAGGACACACAGCAGAATTAAATTACAAAACGCAATTAAAAGAATTCCCAGAGCAAGTCATTCACTAGAATTCCCAGACGCCATTACACAATTCCCTTGGTTGTAAAAAGTTCTTGCTTCGCTTCTTTTCACTGTACTGGATGTCCTTCTGAAGAAACATAGCACCATATTAAGCTTTAGTTGGTGTGAAGGAAGAAAATAAGAATCTTTTGGATACAAAAGAAAATAAAAATGAAAAGCGTAAAACACTCGAAGCCCAAGCGCAAACAGGAGTGAAGTCTAGTGTTTTCCTAACAACAAGACTAATGCGCGCATTGGATGACAAACTGCAGTAAAAAAGGGGTTGGCTACTGGGGACAACACTAGAGACAATGCAGGAATTGCGCCAGATCTGACCCCACCACACTGAGGCGGAACATAAAGGTGTGCAATAGAACAGCAAGGGGAGCAGAGCAATGAAGTCTCCAGAGAATACCAAAAATAGACTTTGGGGCTAAGACGTGGCACCCCCTCAGACTCAACCAGAAAACACTCCTAAAGGTCAACAAATAGACCTTGAACTATTTACAGGCTTTCTTTTTTTTTTGTTGTTGTTGCTGTTGTTTTATTTTCTTGCTTTCTTTTGCCTTGTTTTTTGTGTATATTATTATCTCTGCAGGTCTATCTTGATAAGATAGGCAGGGTAAACAATCTAGAGGAGAAAACAACTGGGAACTACAGTTCTGGGGGGGGGGGGATATTGGAGAGAGGAGGCAGGGGAAAGGAAGTGGGTGTTAACAAACCCAGGGACAAGGGAACAAGAAGTGATCTAAAATCAATGGTGAGGCGGGTAGAGGAGGTCTGCTAGGGCTTGATCAAGGGCAATGTAACCCAGAGGAATTACTGAAACCCAAATGAAGGCTGAACATGACAATGGGGAAAGAGGAAAGTGAACGAAAATAGAGGAAAGAACTAAGAGGCAAAGGGCATTTATAGGGGTCTAAATTGAGGCATGCACATATATATTTATATTTAACAATGGGGAAATAGATCTATGTGCATATATTTATAGGTTTACTACTAAGGTAGCAGATGGATATTGGGCCTCCACTCAAGTACTCTCTCAATGCAAGAACACTTTGTTCTATTAAACTGGCATTCCATGATACCTTCCCGACATGATCGCTAAAGACAAAGCAGATACATAAGCAAATGTGGTGAAGAAAGATGATGGTGCCTAGCTATCAAAAGACACAGCATCTGGGGTCTGAAAAGGCTTGAAGATAAAAAAGCGGCCATGTAGCTGAGAAGCAACAAAGCCGACAAGGAAAAAACCCACCAGCTTGTGTGATCATGAGGTGTAGATAGGATCAGGTATCAGGTATCAATAGAACAAAAAATCGTATCACTGTGAATGAGGGGGAGTGTGGAGACCCAAAGCCCATCTGTAGGCAACTGGACATCCCCTTACAGAAGGTCTCATGGAGGAGACGAGATAGTCAGGGTACAGTATAGCACCAATGAAACTGACAACTTTCCTCTAGTTCTTTAATGCTTCCTCCCCCAACTATTATCATCCCAATTCTACCTTACAAATCCAGCTAGACCAGAGGATGTACACTGGTACAGGTAAGAGCTGGAAACACAGGGAATCCAGAACAGATAAACCCCAATAACGAGAGTAGTGATACCAGGAGGGTAAGGGGAAGGCTGAGGAAAATGAGGGAATTGATCACAATGACCTACATATAACCCCCGCAGTGGGGGACGGACAACAGAAAAGTGGTGAAGGGAGACATTGGACAGTACAAGATATGAAAAAATAATAATTTATAAATTATCAAGGGTTCATGAGGGAGGGTAGATGGGGAGGTAAGGGGATAAGATGAGGAGCTGATACCAAGGGCTCAAGTAGAAAGAAAATCTTTTGAGAATGATGGCAACAAATGTACAAATGTGTTTGACACAATGGATGTATGGATGGATTGTAACTAGAGTTTTACGAGCCCCCAATAAAATAATTTTTCTAAAAAAGCGGTTGGAAGAGAGCACAGTGGGCAAAGTAGGCACCTCTGGCATATGCTGGTACACAGGATGCAACCAAGTTGGCAGTACGGAGCTCCAGGTGTTTAAGAAAAAGGCCGACGAGAACTGCTCCATGCTTTTAAAGTTACTGCCAGAAGAAAATCGACAAGGAGTCAGTGGGCATGATTAGGGTAGGAGACCATGAAAGATGCTAGGGAATGGTGAAAAAAAGAATGGAAGGATAGCCTTACATCTGGAATTATAGGCATTCAACATTTAATATCCACAATTCATTCAGTGATTTGGACGCTGTACAAACAACTGTGTCCATGGGGCACAGGGCACCCTAGCCCGGGGATGCGGTATGGTGCACTGCCACGGCTCCAGATGAGTACCTAGGCTATCTTCTTGGCTTAACCAGGTGCATGATGGCCAGCTCAACATTGACAGCCGGCCTGGGAAGAGGACAGTGCAGTCCAAGGATACCTAAGGCATGCAGGGTGCCTATCTTTCTACTGGCTCTCTGCTGGACCAAACTAGGCAAAGCTCAGGGACTAGAGCAGCGGTTCTCAACCTGTGGGTCACGACTCCTTTGGGGGTTGAATAACCCTTTCCCAGGAGTCGCCTGATTCATAACAGTAGAAAATTACAGTTATGAAGTAGCAATGGAAATAATTTTATGGTTGGATGGTCACCACAAGATGAGGAACTGCATTGTAGGGTCGTGGCATTAGGAAGGTTGAGAACCACTGGACTAGATGGATGGCGAGGGAGCTAAGACGAACCGGGGTTGGGAGTTTGGTTCTGTGCCTCTATTGCCTCCGACTAGGCAGCTTGCAGGCCCCACACAACAGCTGGGCAGAAGTGGGACTCCAATCTCAAGCCAGGGTCTCAGATACCTGGGTGCCCCCACCACAGATATAGCTATGCAGTTAGATGTTGTACAAATGATGTTAAGCAACACATACCTGATTTTACTTAATATAAAGTAGAAGTGTCAACTATTAGTTCTTAAAAAATAAAAGGAGGATAAGATGTTGGCACTTAATAAAAGAAAGCTTAAGATAATGAGCAGATATCTAAACTGGAGAAAAAAGTGTGTGAGAATGAGACTGTGATAATTGCTACCAACTTGTTCTTGTCCACAGACTGTATTGCAAGACACTAAGGCAGCCTCGTGGTTTCCAGAGCCACTGTCCCTAATTATATCTGAAAAAGCAACTCTACCCTTCCTGGGTTTTCATTCTTGTGCTTACTCTTAAACCAGCACCCGGAGAGCAAAATAAAACACAGCAGGGTGCCTGAGCGTGGCTATCACCATTTTCACTTACTTTTCCAACGTGAGTTAGAGGTGACAGCGCGACCGAGACTCTTACTAGACTACTTACAAGTCTCCTTCCTTCCCCAACACTAAACTTAAATTTTTTTAAGTATTTTATTTAAAAGTTCAATTGTCCAACATTTAAGAATTTAAAAAGTTATGTATCTGTCCTTGGTCAATACAGAAAATATTAATATAAAAACAGAGGTTAAAGCAATACTTTAGAGTTGTTATAATAATAAAAATACCATGGTAACAGTACAATAATGGTATTGGCTGTTGTTTACTGTACAACCAGAACACACTGCACATGGAGCTAGGGGCTCTCCTTACATAACTTCTAATCTTTCTAACCATTTTTATCAATAGCCATAGTTTGTCTGGAAGGGCAGGGAACAAATGATAAGAGTGCCAACAGCAAATTTTAATGAAGGTTCTGAATGGAAGTCAGAGCTTAACCAGGGTGCACTGTGCGGCCAGAAATGTATCTTAAATTCCCTAGTCAGGTAGCCTTTCCCTTCTTAGAGTTCTCAAAGTGACTAAGAATCACTGCCGTAAACGATGCACACCACATGTAACCCCTCCTTCTTTCAGTTAAAGGAATACAACAAATTAGTCTCCACGCAGAGCAACCAATGGAAGGAACGACGACCACTACTCCACTCAGAAAGCAAGTTAAAGGGCTCGGCTGCCAACATCATGCTGGTCATTGGAACCCAAGGAGGGGTGCACTCAGAGCTTCCATCCTTAGCCCCTCACCTCAACCAATCATGTAAATCTGGTTGACAGAAGCCAGCGTGCCATCTGTGGTGCTATTTACCGGCCAGAGGTGGTGAAGGTGTTCAAATGGTGCACTGAGCAGGTGCTAACTGACCACAACAAAACACAAAGCCATTGCCACTGCGTGACCCGCTCTAGGGTCCCTGAGACTGGAAATCTTTTCTCCATGGGAGCGGCCTCATCTTTTTCCCACAGAACAGCTGGTGGGTTTGAACTCCATACCTTGCAAGCTGGCAGCCCAGTGTCTAACCCACAGGGCAACTAGGCATTGAGAGCACACTGAGAGCAAATTAGGTCCAAGTAAATTTGTTTGCAAGGATCATACTACGAAGACCAATAAATCTAACGAACAGAATTTACTCTAAAAGGGGAACCTTATTAGGTTCACAATGCACTTCCAGGTAACTTTCCTGAAAAACTTAACATAGCTTAACTGATCACTCATGACTCCATTTAGAAGTTATGCCAGTCAACATGTATTGGGATGGACCTATGAAAATGACAACTGATCACTCTTCACTTCAAAAACAGCAACCTCGCATTATCTTAACTTAAATGACAGCCCCTCAAGACAAAAAGGTCACAAAGGTTATGGAATTCCTTGTAAAACAATGTCCAATGCGTTGATTGTAATCCTCAACTATGTCCAATGATAATGATCCTAAAACATCTTATTCACCTTTCAAGTATGAGCCCCACGAATCAGACAATATTATTGCTCCACGATGTTTCACTAATCTATGTCTGAGTATGTACAAGTCTATCCCTTCAATACGTGTAGTATGTCAACGGAGAACTATGAAAATCTATTGTCATACTTTAAAAACACAAAAGTCTACAGTGTGCTAGAAGCTGAATCTAGAAGTATTTCCTATAGACTTTTTGAAGAGACTTGTATGAGGTTTTGGAATCGACACGCCTCCGGGGTGGTAGATCTAACATAGAGCGTACAGCGACAAGCCGCCGAATGGGCGCACAAAGATCAGGATTGCCGAGACGCTAATGCTCACTATCAGGTGGCCAAAGATGACTTCACTCTGATCCAACTCCGGATGAAATCACAACTCTGGCAACACCCACACAGATGCATGGTTCACTGTATACTTTCTGGTCCAGAGTAATCCTTCCCCCCCCCCCCCCACACACACACACGGCCAGGGTCTGAACAAAAGAAAGAATGGAAAAGGTCGTGGGTCCTTTTATTTCCATGATGTGGCCGAATGAGAAGCCGCGACCACAGTTGGTCTTCGAAGGGGGCCCACAACCCACGCAGCGAGCTCTTAGGGGCATTTTTCAGGCACTGCCAAGGCCAGTGGAGCGGGTCTTCGCACGGCGGGGTCGGACGCGACACGGAGGGAGCGCGGGGTGTGCCAAAATAGGTCAGGGACGTGACACCGGGCGTCGCGAAACGTCCTGCGCTGAACGTCACGGACGAGAGAAAGCCCGAGCAAAGCCCTAACGTGACACAGTTACAACTGCCGGCTCGGGGGTGTCAGGCGCCCTGGACCCCGACACCCGGCTCCGGCCCGCCCGCCACGCCCCGCGCTCCGCAGCAAACCCCCGGCCGGCGGCCATCGGACTGTCGTTTGCTCCGGAGGCGATCGGAGAACGGGGCCCGGCGGAGGCCGTGCACTTGGCGAGGGGCCGCGCGGGGCAAAGGTCACGGGCGCGCGCAGCCGCCCGGCCGGCCCGGGCCGCGGCCGTTTACCGTTCCCGTCGCGGCCCACAAGGCAGGGCGACTCGGCCGCCCTCACGGCGACCCACGCACCGGCTACCGCGCCCAGGGCCGCCTCACCTGGACTTGCCCACCCCACTCTCGCCGATGATGAGAATCTTGAGGGTGGTCAGCACGTCTTCGTCCATCCTGACGCCGCTCCGCTCCCACCCAGCTGGCGGCCCCGTCCGCCTCGCGAGCCGTCACCGGAGAGGTCTGCCAGCGCATGCGCGCTACGCCGCGCCGTAGTTGCCACCTTCCCTTCCCGTCGCCCAAGCCCCTGACGCCCACTTCCGCCCGGACGTAGCTCTGCGCCTGCGCAAACCAACCCAAAGTCACGGGCCGCTTCCTCCTGGGCGTGGGCCTCGCCTGCGCAAGCGCGGAGGGGGCGAGCCGTCCGTGCGTGCTTTCTACTTCGCAGGCTCCTCGGTTGCTCCTCCCCAAAGTCCTTCCACTGTGTAAGCGGTAGATGATGCGGTCATCTTGCATTGCTTCAGCTGTTCTAACAGCTGCATGGTGGTGTGGTTAGCTTTGTGCTTGTACTAAGGCTGTTTAAATTTAGGTCCTAAAGTCTGTCCATGTTATGTTACATTTAGCGTCCCAAGTCTGCCGTCTTTAGGCCTAAGTCTGTCATAGTACGTAGCCTTCTCAGCCTGGTTCCTCATCCTAAAGGGAGGCCATGATACTTCTTAGAATAATGCCCGTGTCCTTGAATTGCTAAAACATTAAATGAATTAACTTGTCAAGACACTGAAAACGAACGCACTGCCATCGAGTCAATTCTAACTCACAGAAACTCCTTAAGGCAAGGTGTAACTGCTCTGGTAGGTTTCCTAGACTGTAGATCTTTAGAAAGCCTCATCTTTCTCCCTCAGAGATGTGATCAGATACTAGCTTCCTGGGTTTACCTTCCCGTCTTCAGTCCCACGCACCGCCCACATGTCAATGTATCTTAAAATGGAGAAAACTTGAGATAGATCCTCCACCAGCACCTGCTGCCATAGATTCTGGTTCCCCACAGGCAGAAGAGTCGAGTTGTGCTTAGTACGATTTTCAATGGCTGTGATCTGGAAGTGGATTGCCAGGCCCTTCTTCCACGGTGCTCCCAAGGGCAATTACTTAGCATGGCACTGATTAGGTACTGTGGTCGTTACATAATCTGTCAATGTGGGACTTGGTAGGATTAAGAGTGAAGGGGTGGAGTCGAGTTTGCCAATCAGATCATAGCTAATGGGGCCTCTGTGTGGGTATGGCCTTCCCCTGAGAATTCTGGGAAAATCTGGTTTTTCCTCCTTGGAGGTGGGAGAGACTCTCTGCTCACTCCCTTGGAGACTCTCTACTGACAAGGCTGACTCCCTAAGACACATTCCTGAGGAGAAGCCACATGGACCTACTTTGATACAGCCCTGGGTGCTGGAAAAGCCACGTGAGACCCCTGCCAGCACTGAGATGCTTACAACGCCATTGGATCCAGAAGACTTCCAAACCACTGCCCTGTGATCTTCCTGCATTTGGCATCTTTGCATGTGTTTCGTGAGTCAGAAGAGGTCTTTATACATTGGTATCGGACATATGGGCTAATATTGGACTTATGAACTTGATCTGGACTGGACTGGGGTGCTTCCTCCATATTTAACTGTTCTTGTATATAAGCCTCTTTATTATTCACATGTGAGTCTCTATGAATTTGTTTCTCTAGTATACCCAGACTAACATAGGTCCATATAAACTGCTGGTAGTGCAACCTTAAAACAATGACTTATGCTTCTAAGAATTGCTACAAGGAGAGTAAGGGCTGTCTATGTATATACCTTGTCCTTTTCACTAAGTTAGATATCTTAGTAAAAGGAAGAACCTTATATAAGACCTAGGAAAGTGGCAGGTACCTGACAAGACACTCAATAAGCATTAGTTCTCACCTTTTACTTGCAAATATATCGCACCATTCACAGTAGTAATGAGCCCTGGTGGCACAGTAGTTAAGCTCTCAGCCGCTAACCGAAAGGTCAGAGGTTGGAATATACCAGCTGCTATGCAGAGGGGGAGGGGAAGAAAACTAGATCTGATATCTCCTTCCATAAAGATTACAGTTTAAGAAACCCTATTTTAAAAACTCACTGCCACTGAGTCGATTTCAACTCATAGCAACACTATTGGGTAGGGTAGAACCAGCCCTGCAAGTTTCTGAGACCCCAAGCCTTTTAAGCAGCAGTTCTCAGCCTGTGGGTCACAACCCCTTTTGGGGGTCGATCCACCCTTTCACAGGGATAATCCAATTCTTAACAGTAGCAAAATTACAGTTAGGAAGTAGCAACAAAAATAATTTTGTGGTTGGGGGTCACCACAACGTGAGGAACTGTATTAAAGGGTCGCTTCATTAGGAAGGTTGAGAACCACTGCCTTAAAGGGATAGAAAGCCCCACTTTTCTCCCATAAGAAACCCCGTCGGACAGTTCTATTCTGTTACAGAGGGTTGCTCAGCATCAGAATCAACTCAATGACACACAACTACAACAGAGATAATTGATAAAAAGATGCCTAAAGGTAAAACAGGATAAATTAAGGCACTATTATTTAAATATCTGAAGAGTTCTTAGATCGGATGTCTGTATAACCCCTTCACCTCCTGCAGGTTTTAGGACAAATGCCTTCCTAATGAGGTTTTCCCTGTGCATAGTCAGGAAAAATGCAAACTCCCACTAGCAGTCCTCAGATCCCATCTCTGCTTAAACGTTTTACTTCCACGTGTCACCCTCTGATAAAGCACTCACTCGGATCTGGCGGGCTCATTCACTTCCTGTCTAAGCTCCTGCAGGGAGCAGGGAAGCTTCACGAGAGCATGGAGTGTTGTCTGCTCTGTTTACCGCTGTTCCCTCAGCATCCGAGAGCCATCTCGGGCACCTCACATTCTAAATACATATTTATTGAATGACTGAATCTTCTAGAACCCATCCCTACCTTGAAAAGGAGCTATCAAGAAACCTCAATTGAGTCCGTCCAGCCTTTTCCCAGCTAGAGCACTGAGAGTGTATTTGTGAGACTCACCATGTTACCGACTCTCAAAGTATGCCCCAGCCTCCGGGATACCTGCAGTTATCTCAGGGGGATCTGCAAGATCAAAAGCATTTTGATAGTAACATGAAGATGATCTTTACACCTTCTAAATGTCAACTCTTGCACTCTCATGAGTGTCTGTTCGATTTTTCCAGAGGCTACATGGTATGTGAAACAGCAAAACAGATGGTATGTAGAACCTCATCTGAAGATGCAGCTGTCTTTCATTCATTAAGCCAGATATGTAAATCTATGCTACTTTTATACTTACCTTTAAAAAATATATAGTTTTAAAATACAGTTATGGTAGAAATTTGTGTTAACTTAAAGTAGGGATATCGTTAATTTTAAATGGATTTTGTATATAAGTTTAATTGCTTTTCAGCTGTAATTTCTAATAGTATAAATATCAAAAGAAGATGGAGGGAAAGAATCCACAGAGTCACTGTACCAAAAAGTACTAGTCGACAGTCCACCGTTTCACAAGGTAACATAGGAGCAAGAACCAATGGTGCTGAAGGAAGAAGTTCAATCTGCACTAAATACAGTAGCCAAAAACAAGGCTCCAGGAATTGATGGAACAGCCACTGGAATATTCCAACAAGCAGATGAAGCCCTGGAATCACTCATCTATGTCAAGAAATTTGGAAGACAGGTGCATGACCAGCTGAGTGGAAGAGAGCCACAATTGTGCCCCTTCTGAAGAAAAGGGACCCAACAGAATGCTCGACTGTAGAACAACATCATTTATCTCACACGCGAGTACAACATTGCTGAGGAGCATTCAATCATGGTTGCAGCAGTACATTGACAGGGAGCTGCCAGAGATTCAGGCCAATTCAGAAGAAGACATGGAACAAGTGATCTTGGCTCAAAGCAGAGAATATAAAAAAAAAGTTTACTTGTGTTTTAATAATTATGCCAAGGAATTGAACTGTGGGTATCATAACAAAGGATTGACAATCTTGAGAGGAATGAGAATTCCGGAACACGTCATTGTGCTCATGTGGTACTTGTACATGGATCAAGAGGCAGTTGTGAGAACAGAACAAGAAACACTGAATGGTTGAAAACTTGGAAAGGCATGCCACACGGTTTATCCTCTCACCATCCTATTCAATCTGTAAGCCAAGTAAATAGTGGCTGGTTTATATGAATAAAAATGTGGCACGAGGATTGGAGGAAAGGTTATTAACAACCTGTCATATGCCGATGACACAAACGTGCTTACTAAAACTGAGGAGGACCTTGAAGCACTTGCCGATGAAGATCAAAGATTGGCACATTCGGTAAGGATTACAACTCAAAATAAAGAAAACCAAAATATTTACAATTGGACAAATAAGTAACATCATGATAAGTGGGGGGGGGTGAGGGGAAAGGTTGACGTTGTCAAGGAATTTGTCTTGCTTGGATCCACAATCAATGTTCATGGAAGCAATAGTCAACAGATCAAAAGATGTGTTGCATTAGATAATATCAATCCACTGCCGAAGACCTCTTTAGAATATTGAAAAACAAAGATGTTACTTTGAGGTCTAAAGTGTGCCTGACCCAAGCCATGCTATTTTCAATTGCTTCACATACATTTGAAAGTTGGACATTGAATAAGGAAGACCGTAGAGCAGGGGGTCCTCAAACTACGGCCCATAGGCCACATGCAGCCCGTTGAGGACATTTATCCAGCCCGCCCGGGGTTTTGCCCCGTTTTGTTTTTTACTTCAAAATAAGATAAGTGCAGTGTGCATAGGAATTTGTTCATTGTTTTTTTTTAACTATAGTCCGGCCCTCCAACAGGTCTGAGGGACAGTGAACTGGCCCCCTGTTAAAAAGTTTGAGGACTCCTGCCATAGGGGAATTGATACATCTGTATTGTAGTGTTGGCAAAGAATATTTCAAGTACCATGAATGGTTAAAAGGACAAACCAATGTGTCTTTGAAGGACAGCCAGAGTGTTCGTTAGAGGCAAGGATGATGTGCCCTTGTCTTACCTACTTGGAACATACTGTCAGGAGAGACCAGTCCCTGAAGAAGGACATCATGTTTGGTAGAGGGACAGTGAAGGAGGGGCGAGCCTTCAAGAAGATGGGTTAGCACCATGGCAGCAACAATGGGTTCACTCGTGGGCACAATTGTGAGGCTGGCACAGCACCAGGCACCGTTTTGTTCTGTTGTGCATAAGATCACAATGGGGGCTGACATTCTGCCTAGGGAAGAAAACAAAATCACTGTGGATTGGAACTGACTGGATGGTAGCTCACAACAACAAAGATTCTAATAGTATAAACCATTGCTTCGGGTTCTACAATAATTTGAAAGAGCGTATAATAATTTATACACTCCACTCCACACAAGATTAAGCGTGTGTGTATGTCTCACAGTGAACCTTTAGGACTGAGACTAACTCTTTACAGGAATAGAAAACCTCTTTCTCCTAAAGAGTAGCTAAAGGTTTCAAACTGCTGACCTTGTGGTTAGCCGCCCAGTGTGCTTGGTTTTCTGTGTCTGAGCATGTGTGTCTTCATTAATAAATCCACGTCTATTTCTCAGCTATATCTTGATCTGCTTTGGGTTTCTCTTGGGTTTCCTCTTACCTCTTTTTCATTTTTCAGTTGATTTTTGTGAGATCTACTTCCCTTGAGGTTTTAGGGTGGTTTTCTCATCTCTTACTCGATGTACCCTCTCCTCTGAATGCCGACATCCACAGCTGTCAACTGGATCGCCATGTGTGTGTATGCCCAGGCACCTCAGGCTAACCAAGACGACCACTCACTAGCTCCCCAACACTAGATTCTCCTCTTGGTTTCCTCTTACTGAGAAACATTCCAAAGAGGTGGATACATTTAGGGATGCAGCCGCTCACTCGTGGAAAAAGAAGAGGCTTTTCTGCTCCCATAGAAACCCACAGGGGCAATTTACCCTATCATCTAGGGCCACCATGAGTCAGAATCGACTGATTAGCACTCAGCATGGTTTTAGTTTATTTTACATTGAACCTAAGATGAACTACTGAAGTGTATGATATTTGGATTATGAACCTAATAAAACTTTATTTTAAAAGGATATAGAGAAATACTCTTAAAGAAAATGACAACTGTCGAAGCAAAGTATGTAAATGTTACAAATTTTCCTATTCGCCATCAACATGAGCCCTGGTGATTCCTCCAACTTCACCTCGTTTCCCCCTGCCTTGCATTCTACTATGTCCCAGTCACGGTGAACACCGTTCTGATTCTCCATGACGCTTATTTTATTTTCAGGACCTTGTACATGCTGTACTTTCTACCTGGGTCTTCCCACTCCTCAGTCCCACCTCATCCTACCTCCGTTCCCTAGCTGCTCTAACAGAGATTCACGGTGCAGGAGACTAAAAGTACAAGCCAGGATGCTAGCTCTCAGGGAAATTTCTTTCTGTTGACTGTATGAGAGAGATTCTTGTTTCTCTGAGCTTCTGTAGCCTGAGCGTTTGGGGGATCTTGGATCATCTTCCCTGCGGTATCTATTTTCTCATCCTTTGTGCTTGCTTATGTTCGCTGTGCCTGTGTTGCTCTTGAGGAGTCTTGGTGGGCTGTTAACCACAATCAGCAGTTCAAAACTACCAACTGCTCCACAGTCTCAGTAACCCATAGGAGCAGTTCTACTGCGTCCTGTAGGGTCGCTATGAGTCAGAATCGACATGGTGGCAGTGAATAATGTTGCTCCTTATCATTCAGAAGCTATCAGGTAGAGGAAGGAACCTGGGTGATGCTATTGGGTAAGTGTTAGACTGCTAACCACATGGTCAGTGGTTCAAACCCACCAGCCACACAGTTGGAGAAAGATGAGGCTACCTGTTTTGAATAAAAATGTATAGCCTTGCGAACTCTATCTCAGGCTGCTATGAGTTGTAATCAACTCCATGACACTGGGTTTGTTTCTGTTGGGGGAAGGAGGCATCCTTAGATTAGGAAGCATCCTATACCATATGACCTCATCTTATAGTACCAAACAGGGAAACCCTATTTCCCAGTAGGATTACTTACATTCACATGTATAGGATTTCCACACATGCTTTGAAGAGGAACCATTTAATCCATAACACCCACTTTTGTTTGGGCAGTTCCTACTTACCCTTCTGGCGGTCTGCTTAGATCCCTACTTAGTGTGGCTTTTCCGGGACGACATTCCTGCCCTCCTTATGCTTTGCTTATATGTTCTAACACCACCCTTTCCAGGGCTCAGCGTCCCATAAAGTTTAATAATCTTTTCCGCATTAAAATGTGTGCCTCTTAAAAGCAGAATTGATTTGATTTCTGCCCTGCACATTGTTGTTGTTTCCGGAAATTAGCATGATGTCTAGCTTAGAAATGTTGATAGAGCTAGAGCGAGAGCGAGAGAAAGAGAGAGAGAGAGTTGCTGTGAAAACTCCAAGTCAGCCTCAGGATTTGGAGACATCTTAGTTGATTTGTTTATTCCTTGATTGTTTTTAATAGACTAGGATGTCTCGTCAATCTTTATTGTGAATCTCAGGACAAAAACAAAAACCCCTAAGAACGTTCCTGGCACACCCTTAGGCTCCCTGGTAGCTGAATGTATTATGCGTTAGGTTGCTAACTGCAAGGCACGCGTTTGTACCAGCCACTCTGCAAGAGAAAGCTGAGGCTTTCCACTCCTGTAGCGTTACAGTCTGGAAACTGACCAGGACGGTCAGCTTCTGCCTGAATCAGAGTACACAGTTCCCTGAAACAGTTATGACTCATGGTCAACTTGACAGCGGTGAGTTTGAGCACACTATAGTCAGCCACTGCTAGAAGGAAAGAGAGCATTCATACAGAGAAGGCAAAGTCGTACTGTCTGAGTGACTGAGCACTGCTGTGACAGACATGGCACATGTGGGTGACTTTAACAAGCAGACAGTTATTTCTTCACAATTTAAGGGACTAGAAGTCCAAAGCCTTTCACCTAGCCAAACTAGGTGAAAGTCCTTATTGCTTAGAGTGGCATCTGTCTGGCCCACGTCTGCTTTTTCCTGCTAGCTTAATCTCTTTCTATAGTCTCAGAAAAGATTAAGACACACCCTACCTGAATACTGTTTCACTAACATACCAAAGAAAACCCACTCCCCAGCTGAAGTATAACCACAGGTATAGGGGTTAGGACTTACAATACGTATTTTGAGGGCGCTACAAATCAAAACTACAGTAAGTATTATTGTGTGCTAAATGAATGACACAGACAAGAAATGCTCCAGAAATGTAGGCAAGAGTAGTAGGCCACTGAGCCTTACAGGGCTTCATGAGGAAATCAAGACTTTTAAAAAAGGGGTGAAGCTCAGGCAAGCAAAGCGAAAGGGGGGCAGTTCTTGGGTCAGAAGGAACAGGTAAAAGCAAGCTGCAACAGGTAGAGGTGGGAATTTAAGAGCATCAATTTAGCAGTCAGAACCCAACCCCGCTGGCCTGGCCGGCACATTGATGCTGGCTCTTTGCAACCCTAAGGACTGGTAGAATGTCCCCCACCGGGTTCCCACGCAGTCAACTTGAAAGCAGATCGTCACATCTTTCCCCACAGAGCAGCTGGAAGCTTCAAACTGCCGACCTCTCAGCACCAAGAGCTTACCCACTGACCCCCGGGGCTCCTACTTTAGTAGCGGTGGTGGACTTCTGGAGATAACGATATTTGTGAAATGCAGTTCAGTTGGCTCTGGCTCATAGCAGCCTTATGTGCAGCAGAACCAAACACTGTCCAGGCCTGCACTGTCCTTATTCGTGTTAAATTTTGAGTCCCCTTGGCAACTACTCATTGGTGGTCTCCCCCTTTCTCAATGGCCATCAACTTTACTTGTGGGATACAAAAAGGTTGTTCCCCAGCTCATCTCCCCCAAATATATATGTTAGTCTTAGGACACTGCTTGCAACTAATGGTACATGATTGTCAAGTTATCTCCCTGAAGACTCCAGCCTTCCAGAGCAAGCAGACACCATTGTTTCTCCCACCATGGGTAGGGCTCACTCCCTGCCATTAGGGGCAGTGGATTGCTTCCCCTGAAATCTTAGGCTAAATAGTCTCCAGATCTAGGGAAATCAAGGTTAAGCCTCCATCATGAATCTGGGATCTGCCCATCTTGTTACATGTACCCTTAATCCCTCCTTTCCTATTGTGCATGTACCCAGAGATTGTTCCCCTCCCATTACTGCATTACCTATGGTACAGCACCATCCTGTGACACATGTTTTTACTTGTAATTACCTTGCACGTCCCCAAAAGATTTACAAGCCTTGGTTAGCAATAAATCTTTCTCTATCTCTCCTGCCCTGTTCCACCAAGAGGAGCTGAGGTGAGCATGCTACTATGAAATGTGTCTGACTCCATTATTTCAATCTCTCTTCTATCTCTCATGCTCTCTATGACTTTACTATAATCTTTACTTATTATCACTGTACAATTGCGCCTACCGGATCCATGATGATTTGTTAGGGGCTGGCTCCCCTGACGTTTACCAAGCGTGATATCCTTTCCCAGGGACCGGACTCTCTTGGTAATCACATGTGCAAAGTGTGTGAGACAAAGTCTCACCAGCCTTGCTTTTCAAGAGTACTCTGGTTGGGCTTCCTCCAAGACAGATGTCTCTTTTTCAGGCAGTCCTGGTGCTCTCCGTATTCTTTGTCAACATCCTCCTTCAAATGCAACAGTTCTTCAGTCAGTGCCCCATAGCCACACACAGATGAAGTCATTGCAAGCACCCTGGCTGGGTCAGTCCTCTGTGACCCTTGCAGTAGATCCGCCCAGGACAGTACGTTAGTTGATTTCTTGACTGCTGCCTCCATGAATATTGATTGTGGATCTAAGTGAAAGAAAGCACTCAACACCTTCACTGCAAACTACTCTGGGACACCAAAAGTGCGAGGTAGAAGGGGGGCAGTTCGGACTGCTCATCTGGGAGTTTATGCTTTATTTTGAGGACAATTGAATATCAAAAGTTTTCAAGTCCCACCATGACATAGACGCCACGCTCGTCTCGATGAAAGAAGCTGGCAATATCTAAGAGGCATTGGAGCAGGGGTAGAGAGTAAAGACCTGGAAACCTCAGAGGCAACTTCTGGAAAGCTTGGGCATGTCATCAGGGTGAGTAGACTGGAAATGAAGGGTATATGCCAAAGACATAACATTGCAAAGAACGGGAATTCCAGAAGACTGACGTGTCTCACTTACTAAGCTGTCAGGAGGGACCAGTCCCTCGAGAAGGACAGCCTGCTTCCTAAAGTGGCGCATCAGTGAGAAACAGAGGGTCTCCCTCAATGAGATGGATGCGTGGCTGCAGGACTCAGATTAAATAAAGCAATCATTGTCAGGATGGCTGGTGACCTAGTAGTGTTTTGGTTGTGCATAGCGTCACTAATAGACCTTTTCTCACAGTACCTAACCACAACAACATGCCAAAGACAACATGCAATGGTTACCTTGCTTGACTGCTAACCAAAAGGCTGGAGGTGAGATTTCACCAGTAGCACTTCTGCGGAAAGTTCTGGCACTTACTCAGCTATTTAAACCCCGATGGAGCTTCCCTCTACTCTGACACACATGGCTCAGAATTGGCCGAGGTACATCTGTTCAGAACTTTTGTAAGCCATGGTTCTAAAACTCCGGGAAGGCTTCAGGGGCTGCTACACCATGACGAAAGCATCAGGGAAAGGACCGGCGACCTCACTGTTTTTTAGCCCACGTGTTCTGTTCAGGGACAGGGAGTCCCTGACTTATGACTGGGCTTCATTCCAGCAGCTCTGTGGTAAGTCTGTTTTGAAATAAATTGAATGCTTTTTAAAAAGAAAAGTTTAATTATTGCTACTTTTTTAGATAATTAAAATTTCTTGTCATAGTTGTTGTCTTCCTTAATCATCAGACTTTCTTCCATGTATATAACCAAGGGTCATTCCCCCTGCTATAGTGACACTATACGGAGACTCTAGAGTAAATCTTAAATCTTAACAAGGGCAAATAGCTTTATTTCCCATGTGGAACAGTTGATGACCTTAAACTATGGACCTTGCTCAGCAACTCAGCATCATCAGGGAGCCTTGATAGTCAGGGATAGCTTGAGACTAATATTCTCTCTGATGTTGTAACCTTTCATTCCTTTTTTAAAGCAATATACTAGCAACATTTTTATAAATCTGACCTTTAAACATCTGGAATTGGACATCTAAGAATGATAACATCCAAAAATTAAGGACTATGACTACATAGAACATGCATATATTACCTCTGATAAAAGAGCAAAACTCAGAAGATTATAAGTGGGGATCTTCATATCTAGAATACACCATTGGTGTAGAATTATCTGTACACACTATTTTTTAAATAAATCATTCTATCAGGGGCTCTTACATCTCCTAACAATTCATACATCAATTGTATCAAACACATTTGTACAAATGTTGCCATCATCATTTTCAAAATATTTTCTTTCTACTTGAACCGTTAGTATCAGCTCCTATTTTTCCCTCCCTCCTCCATACTCCCACCCTTGTGAACCCTTGATAAATGATACATGATTATTATTTTCATATCTTACACCATCTGCTGTCTCCATCACCACCCTTACTCAGGTCACACCCTTGCCTGAATCGCACCTGTCTGTCGTACAAGAGAAAATAGAGGGGACAGGGGCACCAACATCAGGTGGACCCAGTGCCACCAAGAAAGAAAAGCTGAGAGAAGAACGGGGTCCTTCCAATCCAGGGTCCTTGTACTGAGACCCTCCTAGAGCCAGGGGGACAGTTCATGCCAAGACCCAGGGAGACCGCCAGGGACAGTGGGCCTAATGATGCTGAGGAGACAATTTCCTCCTAGGGCCAAAGGAGCTTCCGCTAAGGTCGGTGCTCTGAACTTGGATTTCTCTTCTCCCAAACTGCAAGAGAGCAATTTTCTTCTTGTTAGGCTGCCACTGGTAGTTATTTCTGTGACAGACACACTATGTAGAGAACTATGACACCCGATGAACTGCTCTTATAACGATTCCAAAACCAAGCCCAAGCTCCTGCCGTTAAGTGGATGCTGAGCCATAGCAACCCCATGGGACAGGGTAGAACTGCTGCCCTGTGAGCTTCTGAGACTGTCACTCTGTATGGGAGCACTAAGTGCCATCTTTCTCCCATGGAGCAGCTGGCACTTCGAACTGCTGACCTTTTGGTTCCCAACCCAAGGCATAGCCCACTATGCTACCAGGACTCCTGTCCCATAGAGATGGCAGCCCAGAAAACCATATAGGGCAGTTCTGTGCTATCACTTGGGACCACTGTGTTTGGGAATTGTCTCAGTGCACCTAATAACAACAACATGCAGGCCCAGTGTGGAGGAAGTGACTATGAAGAATCCACAAAGAGGTGTGATGGAGAAGACCACTGAGGCTGTGCCGTCACCAGCAGGCCCCCCGTGGGGTCCTCCAGTAACAGCGACAGGAGGGAGAAAGAGATCCCATGCAAACGACTGGGTTTTCTTCATCCTTTTGTGTTCCTCTCAGACACCGTGGTGAAGTCGAGACGAGAAACACTCTTCATATAAAGTACCTGATCTGAACAGGCACCAACAAGAACCTCATGACTCATTGCTTGTGTCCAAGGGCAACAGGACTTTGTGGTTGGCATCCAATGGCTACTGGTGAGAGGAGTCATGCAGCATTCCTGCCCCGCAGTTAGTTCTGTTGGTTTCTGGTTGAGCAGAGGTTCCAAAGCAACACCCTCCCCTCCCCAGGAACATGAGCAGGAGTTTTGGTCTGCAGCAAGGGGGAACCATCTCATTGTTGAGCCTTTGTGATCTAGACTCTGAACTACATTTCCCATACTTATTTGGCCTTCTGCCCCCTTTTCAGGGGGAAAAAAATTATTCGGGCAATTAAAATCTCTTGTACAATAGGTATTTGCTTTTACAGTCCCTCTAGATCGCCCCACGACCACCACTCCCATCCAAGAGGGCCATGTCACCCACTTTGGGAAACATGGGTTCAGAGGGCTTGGGAGACGAGTGTTTCCTTTGGTGAGGTTTCAGTTCCAGGCTAAGCTCATTTCAGAGTCAGGAGTCGGGGTTCAGGGGTGAAGGAGCGGGTCTAGGTTTTGTAGCTTCACACGCAGGAGCCCCAGTGACTCAAACAGTTGAGTAATCAGCTCCTGACAAGTTGCTGGTTTGCACCGACCCCAGCCACCATCTGCTTCTATGAAGGTTCTAGACAAGAAAACCTTGTGAGGCAGTTCCTCTCTCTCATGTTTGGTACAATTACCTGGACAGCAGCCAACAACAAACGTCCCAAAGAATGGTGCTTCAGGGCCCATGAACCATGTGCCCAGACTGAGGAGAAAGACACTCTACGGGCTTTTCTCCAGCCTGATGCCACGGGTCTGTAGGCTCAGCTCAGGTGCCTGCTAACAGGACTGTGAGGTTGGTGCTTCTCCTACAGGATGGGGGAGAAATAGGAAGCCTACGGTCTAAAAATAAGAGCCCGAAATGTGTAGGCACTGGGAGACATGTGCTGGTGCCTCTCAAGTCCCTCCTGGGGAGCGGGAGGGGCTCTCCCTCAGCCACAGCTCTCACGGGCTCCACTAACAGTACACCGCGCCTCTGCTGCGTGGACAAGACGTGCTACTGAAGGTCATTTCTGGGTTCTTCTTGAGAAACCATGTTAAGTCTTCTATAGCCCAGGGGTCTGCAATCCCACCAGCAATGTATGAGCGTGCCGATCACTCGTCGTCTCCAGCATTTGTTATTTTCTGGTTTGCTTGGTTTTGTTGTGCTAGGCATCTCCGTGGGAGGTGGCATCTCCTTGTTTTAATTTGCTTTTCTCTTCCGGCCAGTGAACACCAGCATTTCTTCACATGATTGTTCGCTAGCTGGATGTTGTCTGCTCATGCCTTGGGCCTGGTTTGGGCTGGGTTATTTGTGTTTTTCTTATTAAGGTGCAATAATATCTTATAGATTAGTGAAATTAGCCTTTTTTCCTGATGTATCGTTTTCAAATATAGTTTCCCAATCTGAGGGTTCTCATTTTACTCTTTTGATGAGGTCTTTTAATGCACCTAAATGTCCTATTTTTACCAGGTCCCAGCCCCTGATTTGTCTTTCGTGGTGTGGGTGTTTTTCATGATGTTTGGGAGCTTATTTGTGCTTTGTTTGCCCCTAGGCTTTCATTGATGATCCTTATGGTTCCAGAGTCTTTCCGTCTTGCTTACATATCCCATTGTGGAGTCACTTCAGAATGTGGCTTGTATCTAGCTATAACTTTAGTGTGTTTCTCGTCACGGGAAGAAATGTAGCCATCTTACTTTTCCCCGTGGTGTTGTCAGCGTCATGCAGCCGCTCCTGAGCCCTATATAGCTGCCTCGTGCGCAACGGCAGGACGGAAGGAAGCACTGTCCAGGCCTGCGCCCTCCTCGCCATGGTTCCTGTTCTCCAGGCCATGGGCACAGCCGTAGTGTCAGCCCAGCTCTTGAAGGCCGCCTTCCTTCTCGCTCCCTCTACTCTACCAACAGGATGTCCCTCTGCTAAAGACCACAATCCAAAGGGTGTAAGATAGAGTCTTGCCATCTTTGCCTCTAAGGAGCACTCTGGCCGTATTCCTTCTAAGACAGATCTATAAGGTAGTCATAAAGTTCAGGAACATAAATAAATGTCCATAATAAACAATGTATTCAAAGTACCTGAAAGTTCTGATAAGTCACTTAGACTTTCTGGTGTGAAGCCTCATGGAAAATGAAGGGTTCATGGTGATTGGAAAAGAGTTTGGTAAAGATGAGACTTTTCAAACGTCTTACTTGGCTCCCAGAGTAAGGAGATTAGACGTGTAGATAATGATAGTCATTTCTTAAGGTGGGGTCAGGAATGTCTCGACCACGGCATTATAAGGTCCGTGATGGAATCCACACCAGCTCACATCACATGCCTCACCAAGGAGAAGCCATCTCAACTAACTCACACCAACTCTACCATCAAGTCCGGGCTGACTCATCATTCTCCCAGCATTAGGGTGAATTAATGAAATGTTTGACCAGCATGGCTAGCGAATGATGTTAGGAGTATCCAATTGGCCTAAGGCTGACATGCAGTCCCCAACCCTGCTCTCAGGGGACCTGGACGGCTGGTAAGCAGAGAGTTTACCAGGGTAGCCAGCTGTAGCCTGACTATCAGCAGTAAGTCCCCGCTTTGGGAAATGCTCTAGGCCAGTGGTTTGCAACCTTCCTAATGCACAACCCCTTCAGACAGTTCCTCATCAAAGTGGTGGTGACCCCCAACCATCGAATTATTCCCGTTGCTTCTTCATCACTGTCATGTTGCTATTCTTATGAATCAGGCAACCCCTGCGGAAGGGTTGCTTGACCCCCAAAGGGGTCGCAACCCACAGGTTGAGAACCGCTGCTCTAGGCCATAAATTTACAAACTTATTTGGGCTCACTCAATCACTGCCAAGGAGTCAGCTCCGACTCATGGTGACCCTATAGGACAGTGTAGAACTGCCCTTGTGGGTTTCTAAAACTGAAAATCTTCTTTTTAAAAAGATAGTTTTATTAATATAAAATTCATATATCGTACCTTCCATTGTTAAATAACTTTTAAAAGGTGTATATACATCATCGCAATTGGTTCTAGTGCTCCCTCCCTCCCCCTTCCCCCATTATTTGCTCCCCAATTTCCCTCACCCTCCCCACCCAACACCCATCCACGATAAACTATTGTTTATCAGTTAGTTATTCTCTCTATGCATCCACATTTTCTGTGCTTCACAAACTGGAAATCCAACGGAAACACAAAACGAAAGCAACATGAAACAGAAAGGAAAAACAATAAATTAATTTAAAATAATACTATAAAGATAGAAATAAAGAGTGAGAAAGAAAAGATCACCAGCAATATTAAAAACAGAGAGAGAACAAATTTCTGTCAAGGAACAAGTGAGAAATATTTTAACCTAGAACAAATTCAGGTTGGGTCAAGAAGCTGATCAACTGACCAAATATCATATTATACTTGGTTCCAGGGTTCCATCCACCATGGCCACGTTTACAGTCATCTCTGTCTGATAGGAAAGCCCTTCGAGTCCCTTGCCTGTGGCCAGAGGGGACCTACCAGAGGCTTCCTCTGATTAGATAGTCTGCAGATGGATTTGGGGCTCCCACTGTTCTCCATTCACAATTTAAACTCTGAGACGTTCCCCTTCATCATATTTGGATTTCATGATCATTTTTGGATCACACAGGCTGGTGTGCTTCTTTGATGTCAACTTAGTTGACACCTCACTTGGATAGCTGTTTGTTTGAATACAAGCCTTTCAGACCCCAGACATATTCCAGTTGAGAGCTAGGCACCATCTGCTTTCTTCACCTCACCTGGCTGTAGCACCCTTAACTTCAGTGATCTCTTCATGCAAGTGCTTATCAAGCAGGGGCGTGTTATAAGAGCCCAGGACGCATCTGCTTGTCTACCGGTGATAATGCCTCTGATGCACTTGGCTGGCCATATTATCACCAAAACAAAAGAACAACAACAAATCACCCCCTCCCCACTGAAAAGAAATTGATAATCATCCTCCGATTACATTGAGAACATCAATAAATTCTCCAATGGGATAGAATTTAAGGTACTATTGGTATGAGGTGTTTATGCACGTTTAGTCCAGTTGCAAGCGGCAATCCATGAGTTGTTGCTTTGTACAACTTGATATCTTAATTGACTGAGCTGTGTTTACATTGGGCATAGGTTGGTGTTGGGGAAATTTTCCTTTATCGTTTCACACAAAGGCAGATCCTTGCATCTCAGATTAAAACGTGTCATATTGCTGCAAGGAGAGCACTGAGATGCTGTGTTAGTCTGGGCAGACTAGAGAAACAAATCCAGAGACATTCCAGGTAAATCCTGAGAGATCTTTATATAAAAGAGTACTTGTATATTAAGGAAACATCTCAGCCCAGTTCAGATCAAGTCCATAAGTCTAATATTAGCCCATATGTCTGATACCAGTCTATAATTTCCTCTTCAGACTCACACAACACATGCAATGATGCCAAATGCAGGAAGATCACAGGCTAGTGGGTGGAAAGTCTTGTGGATGCAGTGGTGGTGGGTCTCATGTGCTGCTTGTCAGAAGGAAGACAAGCAGAGGGTGTGAGTGTACCTGGCCTCCAGTGAGCTATTTATCTCCATGGCGTCTCCAGATGAGGTCATCAAGATGTGACCTGATTGATAGGCTAGACTCCACCCCTTTGCAAGTTGACGGGAGATTATGTAACTGCCACAGATAATAACTATATGGTGCTTCTGGGTCCCCTTTCCTCAGACACCCACTAAGCCAGGGTCCCACCCAAGGTCCAACAGCCGCCATTGCCACGATCTTGAGGTGACCATCCTCTGATTCCTCTCCCATCAGGGAATTTCTGTCCTAAATCCAAGGACTTAGTTTTGAGGGAGGGTCCAGTTTGTTCAGTTGGGCTTCCATATCAAATCCTTCTCCTGTGGCCCTTGGGGGATACCATGGTCACTGTAAGTCCAGTGTCTAAGGGCATCACAGCGCAGAGTTCACTTTGTAGTTCACTGAGGTAGACAGGTAGTTCCTGTCTAGCCAGGAACATAGAACCAGTTTAATTCTCCCCGTAGGTTCATTCCCTACAATTCTGGTTTATCATACCTTCCCGATATGAAGTTCCTCCTCCTTTATCTACCATCAGTGCCCCCCGCCCCCCGAAATGTATACACTCTCCTCCTTTGGCATTAACTTGATTTTCCAGTAAGGTTCAACTCTTATTCCTGCAAAGGGCCTGTTGATTTGTCACAGCCTCTCTGAGTGTGGTGTGATATCAAGTAGATGGTCTTCTCACTTTTCCCCTCTCCTGAAGGAGTAGCCCCAGCTGATGTGAAGTCTCCTCTTTCAACATGGTTCACATGAAGTGCATATAAGGGGTGATGTATGTATGGGTTAATAACTGGTAGGCAAATTTTCTACCCCTTCATTTGGGAATTTCTCCCTAAGATTTCTTTAATTGGTGTTTCTCTTATCCTAGTGGGCTCATACCGTATTTGTCCTTCTGTGATTGACTAGCTGCACTCACAGAATGGTTTCCAGGTCCTTCCATGTCACGCGGTGTTTCATGCTTTCATCACCTTAAATGTAATTATTCTTTTTGCTCTTGATGTCCTTAGAATTTTTTCCTTGCCATTCACTACAGAGTTTTCCATGGGGCAGTTCTCCTGATTGGGGTTCTTTCAGCTTCCTGGAGAATTATATGTTCATCCTTTACGCACTGAGGAAACATTTCTTGCAGGAGTTCTTGGCCTTCTTGTGGATTGTTTTGCTTGTTTCTTCCTCTTCTGTAACCCCCATAAGACGTATGTTGTTCTTCTTGATTGTGTCCCACTTTGTTTTCAAGCTTTTCTGTTTCTCTTGAATTTTTTATTTGTTCTTCCTTTAGGTTAGAGCCTGTAGATTTGTCTTCTCTCTCTCTATTCAATCTTTTGTTTTCTTTTGGGCTTTGGGGGTTTATTTATTTATTTATCATTTTACAATCCATCATTCAATTGTATCAAGCACACGTGTACATATGTTGCCATCAAATTTCCAAAACATTTTCCTTCTACTTAAGTCCTTGGTATCAGCTCCTCTTTTTTGCCCTCCCACCCCCACCTTCCCATCTTTGGGAATCCTTGATCAATTGTATATTGTTGTTATTTCATGTCTTACACTGTCCATTGTCTTCTTTTATAGATTTATCTTCAAGCTCATTAACTCAGGTCTCCATCTCTTCAATTCTGTTTCTGTTCTTTTATAGTATTGTATAATTCTGATATTGTACTATTTGACTTTTGTGTTTCTGTTTGGAGTTTTTCTTGTAAAACATGTAGTAAGGCTTCTAGCTTTTCTATCTTTTTCACTTTTCCTCTCAGTCTCTTTGTTCATCTGTTGTATGACAGCGATCATCATTCTTTTGACCTCCCTGGCGGTAATCGCGAGTGTGGCTCGGGGTAAATGTTAACTGTCAGAAGCAGTAACCCAGAGCCACACTCGGGATTACACTGCAGCGAATTCCCTTAAGGAACCTCAAATTATAGTGACACAGTCCATGGGTTGGGTGTCCCACAGGTAGTGTAGCTTGCAAATTGAGGCACTGAACAAGCAAGGCAGCCACACACTGGTCCGATGATCAAAGAGCAAGAGACAAGGAAGGCGAGGCTCACTGAGCCATTTATCTCTCTGCCCTTCAATTAACAAAATTACTGACATAATCAGACCACCAGAGAGGTTAAGTTCTTTTTCTGATAATTCTAAGCCTGTTTAACTTCATTTATTTCTGATTGGTGTTTGGTTATGTATATCTATTTCTGTGTGTGTGTGTGTGTGTGTGTACCAATATCTTCTGTTGTTGTCTTGACATTTTGGTGTACCTACTAGAGGTGTTAGGAAGATGGGGTTATGTGGGGGTAGTTGACTATGTTAGAAAGTGCTGGAGAGGAGTGGTATACACTTTATACTCAGTATATTGGGGATACTGTTAGAATAAGTGTTGAAGGGGACATCAAAAATGGAAGGAAATTGTTAGAGGAGGGAGAAAGACAGGGAAAAGGGGGAGTGGATAGAATGATGATCGGGTAGTATTAAGGGATAAGTTAAAAGAAAGTAAATTAGACCCCCAAAATTGCCTTGTTTTGCAATGATGGAGAATTGACTAATAATATTTATGAGGAAAAAAATTGTAAGAGTAGTGTCATGTGGATGAGAAAAAGAGAAGGATTAATTGGGGGGGGAGAATAAAAAACAAAATAGGTAAAAAAGGCTAAGAAATAAAAGTTTATTACATTCCATGATGCTCCCTTCCAGACACAATTGCTGAAGAAAAATGGGTGCATAAGCAAATGTGGTGAAGAATTGATGGTGCCTGGCTATCTAAAGATATAGCATCTGGGGTCTTAAAGGCTTGAAGATAAACAAGCGGCCATCTAGCACAGAAGCAACAAAGTCCACATGGAGAAGTACACCAGCCTCTGTGATCACGAGGTGTCAAAGGGATCGGGCATCAGGCATCAAAGAACAAATAATCCTATCATTGTGAATGAGTGGGGAGTGGGAATCCAAAGCCCATCTGTAGGCAACTGGATATCCCCTTACAGAAGGGCCACAGGGAGGAGATGAGCCAGTCAGGGTGCAGTATAGCAATGATGAAACATACAACTTTCCTCTAGTTCCTAAATGCTTCTTCCTCCCCCACTATCATGATCCCAATTCTACCTTACAAATCTGGCTAGACCAGAGGATGTACACTGGTACAGACAGGAACCAGAAACACAGGGAATCCAGGACAGATGAACCCTTCAGGACCAGCGGTGAGAGTGACGATACCAGGAGGGTGGATGGAAAGTGAGGTAGAAAGGGGGAACCAATGACAAGGATCTCCATATAACCCCCTCCCTGGGGGATGGACAACAAAGTGGGTGAAGGGAGACGTTGGATGGTGTAAAACATGACTAAATAATAATAATTTATAAATTATCAAGCGTTCATGAGGGAGAGGGTGGGGAAGGAGGGGAAAAATGAGGAGCTGATACCAAGGGCTCAAGTAGAAGCAAATGTTTTGAGAATGATGAAGGCAACAAATATACAAATGTGCTTGACATATGGATGGATGTATGGATTCTGGTTAGAGTTGTACGAACCCCCAATAAAATCATTTTTAAAGTTTTTTAAAGAAATTAAAGTTTAGATATTAAAATGAAGGGAAGAAAGGACAAGAGACAAAAATATTAAAAAGAAGATTAGAAAAATAATACTAGAGCAGCGGTTCCAAACCCATGGGTCACGATCCCTTTGGGGTCAAATGACCCTTTCACAGGGGTCGCCCGATTCGTAACAGTAGCAAAGTCACAGTTATGAAGCAGCAATGAAAATTAAATTTATGGTTGGGGGAGGGAGAATCACCACAACATGAAGGACAAGACTGCTCCGACCTGGGCTGGGTCCACGAACCCACTTAAAACCCACTTGGAAACTCACTGTCACGGAGTCATTCCTGACGGCAGGGTAGGACTGCCCGTGTGGGCCGTGG
The DNA here is from genome assembly GCF_050624435.1 of Tenrec ecaudatus. Classification (NCBI taxonomy): domain Eukaryota; kingdom Metazoa; phylum Chordata; class Mammalia; order Afrosoricida; family Tenrecidae; genus Tenrec; species Tenrec ecaudatus. The sequence goes on from NC_134534.1 coordinate 181,621,915, forward strand.
GACTGTAGCTCTTTATGAGAGTAGGAAGCCTAATCTTTTCCTCTTGGAACGGCTGGTGCTTTCAAAATGCTCACCTTGTGTTTGAGACTGTAGATCTCACAGGAACATAATTTTTTTAACCTTTTCAATTTACCTTTTCTTGAGCCCCTCAATCCACAAGTTAGCACCCATATCAAAGGCAAAGGCCCTGAGCCAAGCTTAAAACCCAAACAAACAGCTCTCCCACTTCTTACTCTAGTCCAGTGGTTCTCAACCTTCCTAATGCCACGACCCTTTAATACAGTCCTTCATGTTGTGGTGATACCTTTTTTTTTTTTTTTTTACCCCTCATGTCTCCTTGGCCTGAGTTTCATCTCATGGTTACACACCTGACTTGAGAGAGTCTTGGAAATTGATTCTGTGGAATAGCATCCACGTGCCCAGCTACCAGCCTCAGGGCTGTATATGGGAAAAAGCCCAGATGTAACTGAGGCAAAACTAGCCAACTTGGTCATGAATCAAACGTTGCTTTTTCTAACAAGGAGGGTTTCTCCCCCTCGGTCTTTGACTTTGTTAAACTATCAAACAGTAACATTGATGGTTTTGCTGTACATGTGTACACATGTGTAGATTTGTGTAGTTAAAACCACATTCAAGCTATAAAGCCTCTATCACTCTGACAAACCCCATGCTTTATAGTCACGCCTGCCCCATCCTAACCCCGGCCCTGTTCCTGTCACTGTATACAATGCCATCAAGTAAACCAAATCATTTGTGGATAGCCTTTCAAGAGTGACTGTAAGCAGTGGTTTAGTTACATCAATCCCGCACATTTATATTTTAATTTCATCTCAAGGATCCATAGGAGCAGATAGCCTCATCTTTCTCCTGACGAGCAGCTGGTTTAGAACCTTACTGACCCTGCAGTTACCAGTTAGTGAGCATACCAAAGACTGAGAACTGAATTGGCAAGTGTATCACTGTCCAAATACCAGATAGATCACTTGCTGGTACCTACACAAAAACCAGAACCAAGCCCACTGTCATCGACTGAATTCCAACTCATAGCAACCATATAGGGCAGCATGGAATGGCCTCTTCGGGGTTCTGAGGCTGTCCATCTTTATGGGAGCAGATGCCTCATCTTTCGTAGGTAGAGCAGCTAACGGTTTCTAACTACTGACTTTGACATTGGGTCAGCAGCCCAAGGAGCAACCCACAGCACTTCAGGGCTCCGTCGGTATAAACACAAGACAGCTGCACGTCATCCTGCCCAACTCTAGAAACCGAACCTAAGTTGGCGCTGTCGCCTACAGAAGGCGAATTGGAAGTTGATTCCTAGCCCTACTGGATAGGCTCGTGACAGGAACAAGAATATCAATGTGCTCCATGGAACTGGCTGTGTGTCTTAGGTCTCAGAACATAATAAGTAAGATGTCCAGAGCAGCGTCCACTCAAAATGGCAATTGTGAGAGCGGAATCATTCAGGTGCTGGGTTATTTGATACGGACTTTAAAACAGCTATCTCTAAAGAAACGCTTCCCCAAGCAATCGCAGACAAACTTGAAACAAACAGAGAAATAGAAGGTATCATTAAAAAAGAAAGAAAGGAGGAAGTGAATTTTAGATTTGGGAATTTTCAAATGGGAATTTTGGAGCTGAGGAGGAAATCATGGAAAGAAAAGCCCATCTGGATAGTCTCAATAGCAGAACAGAAATGCCAGAACGACCCAGAAAAATCAATAGAAATGATCACATCTGAGCAACGGAGAGAAAGAGAGGGACACAAACTATGGGCATAATACCGGGAGCCGCGGTGCAGGAACAAAGGGTACACAGAGGACTGGCTCTCTCCTCAGCCTTCCAGCCCCTGTCGGCTCCACTGCCATGGCCACCTTTACTGCCATGGGACTAGAATCTAGGTGAACCAATGAGAGCTGAAGGCGATTTCCCACACTGGCTCTGGTCATTCTTAGTGCCCACTGCCACTCCTCAAGCCAGACCAAAGGACTCAACCTCAATTGTTCTTGTCCCACATACGGCCCACTCGCAGGGCACTGAGTTCAAGCCAGAGGGCACTGGAAAAGACAGTAACGTTTTCAGAAATACACTAGTATTTTGGTTGTAGGTCTTCCCCGTCTATATGCTACTACGGACCTTCCGGAGTCCTCGCATATCTGTTCCGTGCATTCTCTCTGGATTTTACAGCTTTGATCAGTGACATTTGATTTTTTGGAATGTCTAGCCTTCCATCCAGCCCATTCCTAGGGTTAGATCTATTGAACAACCCAGAATTATCTACTAAGCAAAAGCTCAAACAGAATACCTTTCTTTTATGTATTTCAAACACAATGGTGTCTTTCATAGTGTCATTTACTCTCCTTAATAGGCATGGCGGACATTGTCGAGACCTGCCCTGTATATGCTATTCCCAACCCAGGGAGACTCTCAGGGGAGGATCCAATTAGGAATGAATGTACACGCCCTCTTCCTGTCCTGAGCCATGACGAGGCAGCCCAGCACAGTATTGGAATCTCTTGCCCTACTGCTCTCCCCTAAAAGGTGTTGGCAAGCATATACCATGACAAGGTGGGGCCTTACTTGGCCCTCTTGGCCCTGGAGCACTTGGGGACTGGACGCTTCCCTGTTCCCTGTTCCCTATGGGTCTAGCCAGCTGGCCGAAGCCAGCTGGCCGCTTCTTCCCTGCCAGTCCCCTTTCCTTGGGGTTGGGTCCTGGTCTTCTTGACCTCCTTTGTCTGTCCTGGGATAATTCTTCGAATGATCTGGCTACATCTAACACTCCCACTGCCCGTTCCAAAACAAGGCCTGTGTGTGTTCCCTTTAGATCAGGGTCTCCCTGTTGCAAAGCAGGAAGGAATCTGACCATCTCTGAGGCTCTTGGTCTTCTCTTGGTCAACAACTCTCCCCCTTTCTAGTTCGGCTTTCTCCCCGAATGCAAGGACTAGCATTTCCGATCAAGTAGCAAGCACAAGTGACAATACTGCTCAGTTTTCTTTCTCTTGATCCTTTTTCAAGATGACATCGAACATTTGTTGTTTTAGCTTCGTATTGCAATGCACGTCTTAGGCTCAAGCACGATGCTGCTGGCTGTTTGGCAGTTTTAGCCTGTCAGCCCCTCCAGGGGAGAAAAGAGCTGGCGGTCTGCTCCCATAGACCATATAACCCGCCTGCCCCCACCCCACCCCGTGCCCCACCCTCACCTGGGAATCAACTTTGGGCCACACACTAGGCAGGCTATTCAGTGACTCACACCAGTGAACAACACGGTGTTCATCATCACAATTAGCCAGATGAGGCCCAAAGGGCAGCACTTACCTAAGAACACTTTCAGAAGGCCTAAGAGAAGGCTGAATGGAAACGGGAATCCAGGAGGAAAAAGAAAGCGTGTGTCAACTGGTGAGTGGAAACTAACTGGCTCTGCACATTTTCACCCAGAAACCACAACAAGAAGTCCAGCAGACAAAAAGATGGCATGGAGAAGCTCAAGCACAAATGAATGAAAAACCGCTGCCTGCCCCAAGCCAGCTGAGAACCACGATCAGTTTCAGGAATGTAAGTGAAAGAGCCTTCACACCAGTCCACTGCCCAGCCTTTGGGACTTAGAGATGAAATCATGGACTTCATAGGACAAGAGACAAGCCATCTCTTACATACCCTGTCCAACCGCTGGCCCACAGATTCTGCAATCATAATTAATAACTGTATTCAAAGGGAGCGCGTGCAAGATCATGTTAGATTCCTTGGGTGGGAATCCCTCGGCCTCTGGCCTCACCTGAGAACGAATTCACATTGAAGCCTGGTTTGTGATCTGAGTGAGCTTTATAAAGGACAGAAGTTTCAGGTTTGACACCGGCATCCCCAGGGCACTTCACATCTGCAGGTGGAGACCTGGGACCAGAGAAACCGCAGCAGGCCAAGGAGCAGCTGGAAAGAGAAAGGTGGCCTTTAGACTCTGGCTTTTCAGGGCCCTCCGCTGGGAGGCGTATCGATGGTACTGGTTGACCCATTGCTGAGTTAAGCTCAACTGGCCTATATGGGGGGCCTCCCAATTATACCGGCTTCCTGTCACAAAGGCCTGAATTTGTGCATGCCCTCTAGCCTTTCTCGGCTTCCAACTTTCTATAGGTGACCCCTAGGAATGTGGAGGAACAATCCCCTATCCGACTACCTAACAATTACAGAATAAAAACTCTTTGGGGGTAGTTCTAGTCTGTTCTCAAGGGTAAGATAAAAATCAACTTGATAGTTTGGGGTACTTTTAATTTTTATTATATTAATGGTTTTTATTATATTATCTTGAGATAAATTTTGATAGGTCATGTTAAGTTATTAATTTGTATATTATTCACTTATATTTGCTGACATTTATAGGTTTGTGTGTTTTTTCTGTTAGGTGCCACCAAGTCAGTTCCAATTCATAGCAAGCCTGAATACAACAGAACAAAACACTGCCTGGTGCTGAATATAAGCCTGTCCCTATATTTGAACCTATTGTTGCAGCCAGGAGGTCAATCCATCACATTAAGGGTCTTCTTCGTTTCCCCTTAACCCTCAACTTTATTAAGCATGATGCCCATCTTTGGCTGGGTTCTCAAGAGAAGCAAAGCGAATGAAGCTTACATTTGTTTATATCTAGAAAGATTTCTATCAAGGATATGGCTCCCATTGATGCAGAGGCAGACAAATTCTAAGTCCGTGAGTCAGATGTCAGGCTGGAGGCTTCTTTTGACTCGCTAGTCATACGTGCAAGGGCTAATGAACCCAAGATCAGCCTAGTCAGGCTTCTGGCTGCAGAGGTGAACAAATCTAAGTTTGGCAGGAAAGATGACAGGCCGCTGACAAATCCCAAGAGTGGTAGGCAATACAGCAGGCTATTGGCTCAAGTCCAAAGAACCAAAGGAAGTTATAGGAGTCAATATGATATAAATACTTCATGGTAAGATTATTATAAAAAGAAAAATGGTTCTCACATCAAAGGAAAAGACTTGGTTCCTGACCCAGGAAAAATCAAGCAAGCGTTTCCACAACATCCTCTTATACTGGAAGCAGGTCACACCCCTGAGGAAGTATCCTTTCAATTGACTGATGGCTCATAGTAGATCTCACCATGGAGGTGATTACATTATGATAGATCTCATCAAGGGAGACTATGAGGTCTTAATCGCTAGACCACTAAGAATCTTAACCCAGTCAAGTTGACAAAACATCTGAACTACCACAATGTTCTTCTCCAGGGACTAGTCCCTCCTGATAACATGCCCAAAGTACGTCAGGCTGAGTTTCACCATCTTGCTTCTAAGGAGCATTTTGGCTGTACTTCTCAGACAGATTTGTTTGTTTTTCTGGTGGTCCATGATATATAGTCATGTTTTGTTATTTTGTGTTTGCTTTTTATCAACACCGTAATTCAAAGGTATCACGTTGTATTCAGTCTTTCTGATTCACTGTCCATCTTACACTTGCACATGAGGTCATATGCATAATTCAAATCCACTGCCATCAAGTTGATGTTGACTAACATCAACCCTGTAGGACAGGATAGAATTGCCCCTGTGGGTTTCTGAGACTGTAGCATGATGTCCATCTTGGGTTCTCAGGAGTAGAAAGCCCACTGTTCTCCCCCGGAGAGGCTACTAGTTTTCAAACTGCTCACTTTCCTGTGAACAGCCTGGTACAGAACCACTGCACCACCAGGGATCCTTAATACATGCAGGAGTATATAGCCATGTATTCCTCAGTGAGGCCAGTATAGCTATTTGTAAGTCATTATTATATTATAAGGCTATTCTTCCTTAAACAAATAGAAATACCATATGACCCTATAGTCTCTCTACTCACTATATACCCCAAAGGAATAATGAACAAAACTTGAATAAATGTGTGCACACCATGTTTATCACAGCAGTTTCTAAAATAGCAAAAAGATGGAAACAGATGAAAACCCCATTTGTGAAGGAACGAGTAAGGAAATTCTGGTACATACACACAATGGACAATTAAGCATCTCTAAAAGTAAATTAAAAATTAAAATTTTTAAAAAGTAAAATAATGAGAATGTTAAATACCTCATGACATGGAAAAGACCAGCATGCATTATGCTCAGGAAAGTTAGTCAACATCATAAAGATAAGTATTTCACACTATCGTTCTCACAAGGTTGCATATTCTTTCAGAAGGCAGCCACTAGAAGTAATGAATATTTATGCTCTATGCAAAATTTCGTGAGTTCATATTTTCTTTTTCTGAGATAACAGCATTACATTTATAACTTACACACTTATACCTCAGTGAAGATTGATTCTGACGGTGGAAATTTTAGACACTTTGGGAAGCCATGCAGTTTTTAGAAGGATCCCTCCAACTCCGGCTGGTAAGTATCTTAGTGTTCTAGTGCTCCTGCGACTGAAATCCCACAAGCAGTTGGTTTTAAAGACTATACGTTTATTTTCTAAAAACTCTGAAGGCTAAAAGATCAATCAAGGTGTTGGTCATATTGGCTCCTTCCTCAGCATCATCCCTGGGCACCCCTTGGTTCTTGGAGATTCCCACATTGCACCCCTCTTGCCTCTGTGGCTATGCCACTCTTTATGCCGTGAAGAAGTGGTTAGGGTTAGGTCCACCCGACTGATAGGCCCTCGGTGATTGATCACATGTTGAATTGTGGAGAGTGATTGTATCACATTATATAAAATTAGTTCAATTACATCCAAAGGTATACAAGTTAAACTTACTGCCTGTCAAGAATCCATTACAACTCACAGAGATCCTACATGATAAGATAGAACTGCTCCTGTGGCTTTCTGAGACTGTCACTCTTTACGGGACTTTTACATGCATAGGATGCCATTGAAAATACCATGGCTTGGCCTGACAACACATTGGTGCTTCTTTTATTCTTATTTAAGTATTAACTGTATGAAATAATAAATTACTTTTTGATATATATATGTGTATATATATATATATATCACTTAAAATAGACATTGGGACAGTAGCCAGTCGTTAAATTATTTGAATTCCACCACTGAATACAACACTGACACACATCATTCTTGGTTTCAAACGATCCTGTATTCCCTTGTCTGTTCACATAACTACCTCTGCAGATCCATGTACAGGTTCCTCATGAGCACAATTAAGTCTTCTGGAATTCTCATGCTTCTCAAGGCTACCCATAGTTCTCTGTGATCCACACCGATAAATATATTTGCATAGTTAATAAAAACTAGTAAACATCTTTCTGGTATTCTCTGCGTAGGGCCAAGATGCATCTGACATCAGCAGTGATATGCTTAGTGCCACTTCCTCTTCTGAATCTGGTCTGAGTTTCTGACAGCTCCCTGTCAGTGTGCTATTGCAAATATTGTTCCGCAAAATTCTACTTCCATGTAATATTAATGCTATTGTTTGATAATTTCCATATTTGGTTGGGTGACCTTTCTTTGGAGTGGGTACAGAGATTGATCTTTCCAGTTGGTCGGCCAGGTATCTGTCTTCCAGATTCCTTGGCATAGGTCAGTGAGTGCTCCCAGTGCTTCATCAGCTTGGTGAAATGTTTCCGCTGGTATTTGGTCAATTCCTGAGCCCCTGCTTTGGCTAATGCCTTCAGTGCAGCTTGGACTCTGTCCTTCATGAATTCTTGATCATAAGCCACTCTTGAAATGGTTGAATGTCAACTTTTATTTTTAATTGGGGGCTCTTACAGCTCTTATAACAACCCATACCTCCATTGTGTCAAGCACATTTGTATATATGTTGCCATCATCCCTTTCAAAACATTTTCTTTCTACTTGAGCCCTTGAGCTCCTCAATTTTTCCTCCCTCCCCTTCCACCCTCATGAACCCTTGATAAATTATAATTATTTTTATATGTCACACTGTCCACTGTCTCCCTTTACCCATGTTTCTGTTGTTCGTCACTCTTGGGGGGAGGAGTATATGTCGATCGTTGCAATCAGTTCCCGCATTCTCCTCCTACCTTCTCCCTACCCTCATGGTATCGCTACTTCCATTACTGTTCCTGAAGGGGTTATCTGTCCTGGATTCCATGTGTCAAAAGCTCTTATCTGTCCCAGTGTACATGCTCTGGTCTAGCCGGATTTGTAAGGTAGAACTGGGGGCATGACAGTGGGGTGAAAGGAAGCATTAAAGAACTAGAGGAATGTTGTATGTTTCGTCAGTGCTATACTGCACCCTGCTGGCTCGTCCCTTCCTTGTGACCCTTTTGTGAGGGGATGTCCAATTGTCTACAGATGGACTTTGGATCCCTGCTCCTGACCCCCTCATTTACATCAATATGATCATTTGTTTTTGGTCTTCTGATGCTTGATACCTGATCCTGTCGACACCTCATGATCACACAGGCTGGTATGCTTTCCATGTGGGCTTTGGTGCTTCTCAGCTAAATGGCCGCTTGTTTCTCTTCAAGCCTTTAAGACCACAGATGCTATATCTTTTAATATCCAGGCACCATAGCTTTCTTTATCATATTTGCTTAAGCACCCATTTTGTCTTCAGCAATCATGTGAGGAAGGTATTGCAGATGCCAGGTTATTAGAACAAAGTGTTCTTGTGCTGAGGGAGTACTTGAGTAGAGGGCCAATGTCCATTTCTTACCTTAATACTTCACATATAAATATACGTACATAGATCTATATCCCTATCATTATATATAAATATATTTACATATGTGCCTGTATTTATACCTCTATAAATGTCTTCTGCCTCCTAATTCTTTCCTGTTTCCTTTCACTTTTCTCCTGTCCCGCTATCATGTTCGACCTTCATTCTGCTCTCAGTAACTTCTCTCAGCTGCATCGCACTTGATCAGATCCCACCAGGCAGAACGACTTCTCTTTGGTTCAGTGAGTCTGTGCCGTCCTTTCAGTATCTTTTGGTGCTTCCTTAGTCGTCTAGTATTTTGCTCAATGAATATCTTACTTTTGCAACTCAAGGCTTGTGTTTTTTCTCCAGTTCCTCCAGTTGCATCACCCTGAAACAAGAGCTAAGGACTTTCCTCCAGAAGACACAGAGATAGAAAACCTTTCCCTAGAGCTGGCTCCCTGAATATGGACTTCTAACCTCCTAAACTCAGCGAGAACAAATTTCTCTTTGTTGAAGACACCCATCTACAGTATTTCTGTGTTAGCAGCACTGGCTAACTAAGGCCAATAGGATACTTCATTCCATGTGAGACTCTGACGGAAGAAAAGAGACTTCATCTGAAGGGTCAGCATAAGGACATCAAGTACCGTGAAGAGTTAGCAACTTTGCCTTAGGCGTAGGGGCAAAAAAGACCAACTTTGGTTTCCAAAGACATCGGAATCTAATAAGGAAGATCTGGTTTCAAAACTGCATTTACTTCCTGATGCTCATGAGATCCAAGGCCAGATATTCAAATGTCCAGGCCTTTATTTCTTCATTTGAAAAATGAAACAAATTATACCTAGCTGGCACGTGGTTAAGCACTCAGCTGCTAATCAAGACAGAACAGCCTGCTCTCATAAAGACTACAGCCTTTGACACCTTATTGCACAGGTCTACTTTGTCCTATGTAATCGTTTTGAGTCGGAATCAACTTATCGGGAATGTGGTTTCTTTCTTCAGAGAGATAGGGATAATTATATAATTGATGAGGATCCTTTGCCTGATGAAGAATCAATCCTGTAAATGCTGGCTATTATTGTTATCTGTGCTAGGCTGGGTGGACTAGAGAAACAAATCCAGTAACACTCATTCATGTGTAAGAAAGAACTCTATATCAAGAAGTAATTATATATCAAGAAACCATCGCAGCCCAGTCCAACTCAAGTCTGTAAGTCTGATGATAGTCTATAAGTCCCTCTTCAGATTCACATAGTCATATGCAATGATACAGAGTGCAGCAAGATCACGGGCCGGTGGGTACAAAGCTGTGTGGATCCGAAGTTGGTGGAAATTATCTCAAGGCTCTAGCAGCACCCCAGATCAGCAAGCAGGAAGGCCAAGGCAGAGAGAGAAGAAGTTCCCTGGTCACTCCTTAAGAGAAGGCCACGCCCACCAGGAGGTAGCATCAGACTGTGACCTGAATGACAGGTTGAATACCACCCCTACATTTTTCTGTCTTAGAATTGACATGAAATTATGTCATCACTGCATTATCCACCATTCACTTGTCAATTTGCCACATGGAGGTTGCAGATTTGTGTGTTGCTATCATGCTGGAAGCTATGTCTACGTACCTCAAATTCTATCAGGGTCTCCCATGGTGGATATAGGGTTTAGCCGAGTTTCCAGACTAAGAGGGACCAGGAAGAAAGGCTCGGCAATCTACTTCCAAAAGTTAGTGAAAAGTTGTGGATCACAGCAAAACACACCATGACTCACTTGCTTGAGACACCTCATCAGAAGTAATCGATCGCTGGAGGAGGGCATTGTGTTTTGTGAACTGGAAGGCCAACAGGGGTCAGGGAGGCCCTTGGTGGGCCGCTTTCTCATAGTAGTTACAATGACAGACTCTAACACACTGACCATCGTGAGGATGATGCAGCACTCAAGGACGTTTCAGTCTATTGTTATAGGGCTGCCATGAGTCAGAATAGCTATTGTTGTTGTTGTTGTTAATTTAGCCTATTTCATCAATGACGGTCGTTAATGTCAGTGATTCCCTAGGACATTGACTCTAAAGTGCTGACTGGAGAACTGTTTGCCTTGAGCCCAACTTCAAAGCTGAGGTTCAAGGGTAAAAGGTTTTTCAGCATACTACAAATTGTTAAGCATTCAACTGCTAGCCGGGAGATTGGGGGTTCAGACTCTCTCAGCGCTGCCTTGGCCAGACCTGTTGGTGATGTGTTTCCAAAAGGTCACAGTCTTGAAACGCCTATGGGGCAGAGCTGCTTTGCACCCATGTGCTCCCAGAAGGGAGACTCAAAGGAACTAAACAATAACAATCAGCATCTTCTTCTGGTAAAGACACCTCTTAAAAGTGAACAAATTACCCCATGCGGCCTCCATCCTTCCAGCCTTCACCATGGGAACATAGCAGGTTAAAATGAGCATAAAGGGTGAAGCGAGGAGGAGAGGGAGAGTAGCAAAATGTCCACCTGAAGAGAAGGGAGTAGGGGAAAGGGAAAACACTGGAACTCTTTGATATGTGTGGACAGAGATTTGGGGGCTGATTTGAGGTCTGGGACTAGGCTTACCCACTTGGTGCCTCTCCTTCTGGGACCGCTTTGTCAAGTCGCTGCTCACCACTAAGCTATTGTGTCGGTCGATGGTGTTGACAGGATGCCGCTCCCAGGATTTCTTACTCACACTGCCTAGCAGTTTTGTTTTTTTAAAAACCCAGAGGAAGCACTATGTTAGGTAATGAGAGGATACAAGGTCTGGCTTTTTATGTAAGAAACACCCTTGGAAGACCCTGCCAACCCCTGCAATCCTCTGGGCTCATTCTCAGCTGGACTTCTAGGAGAGTCTCTTCTCCTACAACCAAGTTGTGCAAAGCCATTACAACTGCCAACTAAAGGTGATTACAATACAGCTGGCGAGTGACTGATGACCGCTCACACTACAATCATCTTCAAACACAAAAGAAACTTTCTTATGTGACTCAATGTCAGCCAGAACTGACCTAGAACTCAAGATAAACTCCAGTGCTGAAGAAGGCTCAGCTTCCCCAGAAAGTGGTTTGGTAATCAGCTCCCCATCACAGGGATCCCGGGTATTTGGTCACTCCCATCCAGTATTAAATAGAAGTAAACTGAGACATGATGAAGACATTTTGCCTGTTTCTAACTTAGGGTAGTTCCTTTGGGGGCGGGGGAAAGATGGCCTACTCTTTATTGGAAGGAGCCCTGGTAGCATAGTGGGTTCCATATTTGGCAGTTAACTGCAAGGTCAGCAGTTCAAATCCACTAGCCGCTCAGTAGGAGAATGATGAGACTTTCTTCTCCTGTAAAGACAGTCTAGGGAACCCACAGGGGAAGTTCTACTCTGTCCTGTGGGGTCACTATGAGTCAGACTCAATGTTAGTGAGAGCTGAGTGTACCCTATGTTGGAGAGGTAGTGTAGGCATCAGTTTTGGACACATGTCTGGTGACCTTGAGATGACAACCGTAGCTATGGATGGACTTAAAGTTAAAATGAAGGAAAAGTTGAGAAACTTCTATGATTTTCAACCCTAGAGAGCTTTAGATACATCTGGGCCCTATCCCTCAAGAGATTTGGATATAATTGATTTAGGATATTGGTTTGGATTTTTGCTTTTGTTCTTTTAAGCAGCCCTGGTGGTATCATTGGTAAGTACTGAGCGTTAATGACAGAGGCACCAGTTGACATCTACTATGTGCTCCATGAGAAAAAAGACTTGGCACCCTGCACCCATAAAGATTACAGCCTAGACAATTCAATGAGTCCTTTCTACTCTGTCATATAGGGTTACCATAAGACCTGCTTCACAACACAGCATTTTTTGAAGTTTTCTTTAAATAATTCTAATGTACTAGGCGCAACACAAGATTACAAAGACCTGGAGTTAGAAAACCAAAAAGAAGAACATGTTCAGCATATCCGAAGCAGAAAGAACTGAAGAAAACATTCAAGCTTTGAGTTTTGCAGTATTGAAAGATTCTGTGAGCAAAGTGCTGAATGATGCATAAGCATCAAAAGAAGATGGAAAAAATACAGGTCACTGTGCCAAAAAGGACTAGTTGACATCCCACCATTTCAGGAGATAGTATATAAGCAAGAGCCAATGGTGCTGAAGGAAGACGTTCAATCATTGGCATAATACATTAGCCAAAGCAAGGCTCCATGAATTGATGGAATACCCATTAAAATGTCTCAACAAGTTGAGGACACACTGGAAACATTTACTTGTCTATTCCAGGAAATTTGGAAGCCAGCTACTTGACCAATTGACTGGAAGAGATCCATATCCATACCTATTCCAGGGAAAGGAGACCCAACAGAATGTTTGAATTATAGAACAATATACTAATACCATATGCAAGCAACTTTGCTGAAGATCATCCCACAAAGATTACAGCAGTACATCAAGAGGGAGCTACCAGAGAATCAAGCCAGATTCAAAGAAGGCGAGGAAAGGATATTATTGATGTCAGATGGATCTTGATTCAAAGCAGAGAACACCAGAAAAGTATTTACTTGTGTTTTATTGACTATACAAAGCCATTTCACTGTGAGGATCATAACAAACCATGAATAATCTTGAGAAAACTGGGATTTCCAGAACACTTTATTGTGCTCATGTGGAACTTGTACATGGATCAGGAGGCAGTTGTGCATGCACACAGAACAAGGGAATACATGCACACAGAACAAGGAATACAAGATCAGCAAAGGTGTGTGCCAGGGTTGTCTCCTCACCATATTTAGTCAGTCTGTGTGCTGACCAAATCCTCAGAGAAGCTGGGTTATATGAGGAAGAATGTGACACCAGGATTGGAGGAAGGCTTGTTGAAAACTTGCAACATGCAGATGACACAACCTTGCTTGCTGAAAGTGAAGAAGACTTGAAGCACTTGTTGCTGAAGATCAAGAATTTCAGCCATCAGGATGAATTACAACTCAATGTCAAGAAGACTTAAATCCTCATAACTGGACCAATAGGTAACATTGTGATACACTGAGAAAGAGTTGAAGTTGTCAAGAATTTTGTCTTGCTTAGGTCCACAATCAATGCTCATGGAAGCAGCAGTCAGAGATTAAGATATGAGCTGCATTAGGTGTATCTGCTGCACAAGACCTTTTTTATTAAATACTTTTATTGGGAGCTCTTGCATCTCTTATCACAATCCATACATTCATCCATTGTGTCAACCACATTTGTACATATGTTGCCATCATCATTTTTTAAGCATTCTCTTTCTACACGAGCCCTTGATATCAGCTCTTCATTTTCCCCCTTCCTCCTACACCCTCCTTTCCCTCATGAACCCATGATAAGTTACAGATTACTATTTTCATATCTTACATCATCCTCTGTCACCTTTCACCTACTTTTCAGTTGTTCGTTCCCCTGAGAAGAGGTTATATATTGATCTTTGTGATTGATTCTCCCTTTCTTCCCCCTACCTTCATCTTCCCCTCCTGGTATCTCCAGTCTTATTGTTGGTCCTGAGGGGTTTATCGATCCTGGATTCCCTGTGTTGTAGGATCTTATCTGTAGCAGTGTACCTGTTCTTGTCTAGTCCAATTTGTAAGGTACAATTGAG